>NC_090827.1:85732591-86055449 GCF_028021215.1 Eschrichtius robustus | reverse complement strand
ATGCTTCCCCCATGTCTGGAAAAGTGAGCCAGTAAATGCACATTTATCATTCTCTCTAGTTTAACTCCTCCTCAAGTTACATGTCTCCTCAACTCTTCACTTTTTCCCTACAATTCACCTCTTTGACTCTCCTCCATCTTTTATATTAAAGTCTAGTTTGTTGGTGATTGGTGCCCAGTGGTAGCAGTGGGCTCGCTTCTTGAGGCTGATAGTGTTTACATGTGGCAGCAGAAAGAGCACTGGATCTGAAAATGCAGGACCTGGCTTTGAGCTCCAGCTTCGCACATTCTCACTGTGGACAGAGTAGAAGAGGAAGAAATCTCTTATGCAAACTTCTGACTTTTTAAAATATTTATTATTTATTTATTTGGTCTTAGTTGCGGCATGTGGATCTAGTTCCCTGACCAGGGATCGAACACGGGTTCCCTGCAGTGGGAGTGCAGAGCCTTAGCCACTGGACCACCAGGGAAGTCTCGTGCAACATTTTGATTTAATTAGACTGGTTTGGAATCTGAGCCTCGGTACTTTTTACAACTCACTTGGGCATTCTTATGGGCATCAAAGTTTAAGAAACGCTGCTCACACCTTAAGCTTACAAAATGTTATGTATCAATTACATCTAAATAAAACTGGGTGGGGTGGCAGGTGGGGGAGAACCTCTGCTCTATACGGATGCATTGACAGAACACTTGGAGGTCCGGGAAACTACAAGGTCAGGACCCGAAGGGTAAGAAAGCCAGTGGTGGGGCATCTGACTTGGGCTTTTACTTTGTTATACACTTTAAAGAAAAAAAAAATCCTCTTTATGATACTGTTCACGTTTATCATGCACAGTGCCTAGGAACATCCGCTAGAAGAGGAGAAAACGTACATGAGCTTATGTCCAAGTTCTTTTTTTTTTTAATTTTTATTGGAGTATAGTTGATTTACAACGTTATGTTAGTTTCTGCTGTACAGCAAAGTGAATCAGTTATACATATACATATCTCCACTCTTTTTTAGATTCTATTCCCATATAGGTCATTACAGAGTATTGAGTAGAGTTCCCTGTGCTACACAGTAGGTCCTTATTAGTTATCTATTTTACACATAGTATTGTGTATATATCAATCCCAATCTCCTAATTTATCCCTCCCCCCTCAAGTCCGGGTTCTAATATTGCTGCTATGTGACCTTGGACAAGTCACTTTATTTCTCTTGGACCTCAGTTTTCAAAATCTGGCAATGTGGAGATGACAATCTCCAGTGCACAGGATGTTGGAAGACCAAACTACCATAATAACAGCTGCCATTCATCATGGTCTTGCTCTGATGCTCAGGCAGCATCCAAGTGCTTTGTGTGAATTATCTCATCTGACTCTTGCAAAATCCCATCTGAGGAAGGTCTTGTGGGGAGACAGTGCACTGAAAAGTGCTTTGTCATTGGGAAAGCTTTATGAATATATATGTTCATGCTCTGCATGGTTGAAAAAGACATAGAGATCTGATTTGACTGTATTTCTTCCTTATGCCTTAAATTATGAGCCCTTCGTAGTTTTCCAAAATTCTCTGACATATATATTGCTCGAGGCTATATAACTGAAACGTAGAGACACTAGAATTTACATTTGCCTCTTTTAACACTGAGATCATTGATCTTTCCACTCTACTCGACTAGTTCCTGGTTCATTGCCAAGTACAGCACATTTGAACCCAACTGCCCCTTAGTTCTGCGTTACACAAGGTGCGTACAGCATCAGCTTCACCAAAATCTAGAGAAAGTTCAAAGTTAAAAATGTTTCATTTCAGGACTTCCCTGGTGGTCCAGTGGTTAGGGCTCGGCGCTTTCATTCCCGGGCCCGGGTTCAATCCCCGGTCAGGAACTAAGGTCCCGCAAGCCACGCAGTGCGGCCCAAAAAAAAAAAAAAAAGTGTTTAGTTTCATTTTGTCACTAAGTATAGTTCCTATATTCTGGCAGTGGGGCACATCTGTTCTAGGCCTAAATATCAATTCCGGGCATATGAAATAGGACCATTTATTTGGATGTGAAGTCTTTCAGATTTGCCAAAATGTGCACTAGTAATCCTGAACTTAAGGATGTACTTCCTATCTGAGAAGCTTACAGATGTTCTGCTTTTACAGCTGCTGTTTTTCTCACCACATCTGAGAGGAGGCAGGAGACGCTAGACACTCTTTGATGAACACGTACATACTAGGTACTTGAGGCCTAATTGTCCCACTCATTGTCACTAGTTCTCTTGCATTTGAATCCTGTTCTGCACAGTGAGTTTTGCTTTGGTCCATTTCACTTCGTAGGGTATGCTTGGCGGCTCATTTATCTGCCCAGCTTTGGGACTGGATTGTAGATTAGTACTTCCTCTTGCTTTCTTGTCTCTTGATCATCCATCTATCAGAGGGTAAGAACAATGACCAATTCTGCTATGTGGCTGTAAGTCTAGTAAATGGTTTATTGAAACTGAAACTAACTTAAAATGTGTGTGTGTTTTTTTTTTTTTTAATTACAGATTTTATTTATTCTTGTTATTTCTGTCCTTGGTTTTAATGAGTGGACTGCCCCCTGGTGGACAAGAACGGTCAGCTCACATGAAATCTAGTGCTTTTGCTATTTCAGGTCTGAACTATTTTTCTTTAAGTGGTATGAGTTATATTCATACGAACAGTGGAAATTGAATCCATAATGTGTCAAATTCAAAAATATACAGAGCTCTACTATTCCTCCAGATATTCTGGAAACATCCTCAAGTACAAGGACAGGGTCTTTCTTAATCTTTGTACAGCAAATTTCCATTTTCCTGGAGCGATTGAGGAGTTGTGAATTCTAATTAGTAGGTTATCTCACTATCACTGTTACAGCTTACATAGATTAATCATTTGCAAAAAAATTAGTACACGGTATGTAATGGAATACATGGACTGTTAAATGTCAACTTCAGTATCGATGGTAATAGCTAATACCTATATAACTTATACTAAGTGCTTAAGATATTTTAATTCCTTTAACTTTCCCTTTCCCACAAGATAGGTATGGCTGCTGTCCCTCTTGAACAAGCGAAGGAACTGAGAACTGCCACACAGCAAGGAAATGATGGGGCTGGAATTTAAACCCTGGCAATCGGGCTCCAGGGAGCACGCTCTTAACCCGATGCTAAATGGCCTTGATCAGGAGACGCAGCACACCACAGGATGCCGCAGGATCTCTCTTCTGAGCAGTGCTGCCAGTACTGTGCGGTCAATGTAGACGTCGTAGAGGTTAAAATTAACCTATGGCAGAGCCGTCCCCCTTTCCCTTCCTGTACTTTCCACTACCCTCACCAGTGTGACACCTAGCTTAGCACTGTACGTATTAAGGGTACAGTAAATATCCTTATCAATGAGCTTAGATTATTCAAAGTCTTTTTGCCAAAACTGCAGCTCTCAGGTTATTTGTCATTCATTTCTTTTTTTCTTTTATTTCAAAATTAATTAATTTATTTATTTTGGTTGCATTGGGTCTTCGCTGCTGCACGTGGGCTTTCTCTAGTTGCGGCAAGCAGGACTACTCTTCGTTGCAATGCGTGGGCTTATCATTGCAGTGGCTTCTCTTGTTGTGGAGCACGGGCTCTAGGCGCATGGGCTTCAGTAGTTGTGGCACCTGGGCTCAGTAGTTGTGGCTCGCAGGCTCTAGAGCGCAGGCTCAGTAGCTGTGGCACACGGGCTTAGTTGCTCCGTGGCATGTGGGATCTTCCCGGACCAGGGCTCGAACCCGTGTCCCCTGCATTGGCAGGCGGATTCTTAACCACTGCGCCACCAGGGAAGCCCCTGTCATTCACTTCTTTTTCAGAAAACCATGGTGGATCCTACATAACCAAAACCTGGCTATTTGACTATCTAATTCAAGATAACGTATTCAATTCTTCACACACATTAGAATCACATGTAGCATACCCAGACCAAAACGGGCCTTACCCAAGTTGGTAAGGGAGGTTTCATCCTCTCCAGGCAATTTCTCTTGTTCAAGTTAGATGAACCCTGTCCACATTTCTACACATAATACCTTAAAGATGATCTTTGACCTTCATGAAGGTCATGAAAAGATTTATTGAAAATTACTGAACTCCAGAATGAGATCTATACAACAAAGTCTAATATCCTGCAGGTTCATCCTTCCAAGAATGGCTGTGGAGCATGCCCTGTTCTGAAGCACTCCTTTTCTGGGCGACTCATGTTATTCCTGTCAAAAATGTTTTGTTTTTTTTCCAACTGCGTGCATTTTTAATTTTTTTAATTTTTTTAATTTTTTTTTTGAAAGAGATTTGTCTGAGCTTTCTGGGGGTTTTTTGTTTTTTTAAATTTTTATTTATTTATTTATTTATGGCTGTGTTGGGTCTTTGTTTCTGTGCGAGGGCTTTCTCTAGTTGCGGCAAGTGGGGGCCACTCTTCATCGCGGTGTGCGGGCCTCTCACTATCGTGGCCTCTCTTGTTGCAGAGCACAGGCTCCAGACATGCAGGCTCAGTAGTTGTGGCTCACGGGCCTAGTTGCTCTGCAGCATGTGGGATCTTCCCAGACCAGGGCTCGAACCCGTGTCCCCCGCATTGGCAGGCAGATTCTCAACCACTGCGCCACCAGGGAAGCCCTGTCAAAATATTAATTCTGGTTTCAGGCTGTTATGAACTTGTTTGTCCACCCAGAGCATGGCAGGCTGGGGCTGCAGCTCTCTGTCTCTCCCACCTGACTGCTTCACGGCCTTGATCTTCAAAGAGGTTTGATGTCCCTTTTGGTAGCAAGGGCCACTTCCTATTCAAAGAACCAAAAACATCTCCCTTACCCAGAAACATGGAGCTGCCATCTCCCATGCCACACTATTTAATCACTTTGTGTCTGACACTGGGTGGGTTTCCCTGTACACTGCTCAGTATGCAATAAGCATTCATAAATGATGTTGGCTGTTGCACATATCTGGGAGAACTCCACAGATCAATTTTGTGTTTGAACAACTGTTTTGCTAGGAATCAATCAGGCTCTTGGAAACTGCCTCAGGACTCTATATACAATCATATACTTCACAGATATATCTGAAGATACAAGGAGGAGAAGGCTATCTCAGTGGCCTAAGAAGAATAACATGGTTTCAAAATACAGTCTAATATATCTAGTAACACAGCATGTTATTTTGTCTTTAAATTAAATATTGATGGGACCAGAAAACTTTCTGCTTATCCCTGCTTCTAATAAAGCTCATTTTATATGGTATTTGGTTGGTTTTTACTAAATCTAGAAAGGGAAAACAGTTTGGTTTTTTTCAATATAACTTTAAAACTTTGCATTTTATGCTCATGTAAAAATGAAGTTCTTATAATCTCAAGCCTGGAGTATTGAGGTAATTAATATTGGCTTTAATTAAGTTTCCTTTTTTCCCCCCTTAAAAAAAAAAAAAAAAAAAGTACCATCTGCATTCACCCAGAAGCACATGCATGGTTGAAATCAGACTGTCTGGGTGTTTTGGATACAAAAGGAACCTTTGAAAACTCTGATTTGAGCATATGAGTGTCAAGGATCCCACAACAGAGCCAATCCAAAACGTGCTACAGTGTTTCCATTCAGAGAGCATCAATGTGCCTCTTTAATGGTTTTTCAGAATCCCAGGAAATTGTGATTACATGGCATTAGCTTTTCATTTTCTAAAGACTGGGTGAAAAGCATGAAAGTCCTCTTAACAATGTGAAGAAAAGTATTTTTGGTTCTGGTAAACTTCTGCTGTTCTCTGATAAAAACTACACAGAAATGCCTTTAAGATACCACACAATTATACATACAATTGTAGCTCAGTAGTGAGGGTGCTGAAGAGACGACCACCTTATCTTAGCCTGAAAAAGACTCCCAAATGGCTATTGTTCTCCCCACACAGTCAGTTAGTCAAGGATACTATTCATTCTAGAGATATCATGAATTTATTTTCCTTTCTCTATTAGATGCTCTCATTTTTCCATGGATTTGGGGAAGAAAATATTTCCAAGTAAATCACTGTATGTTTTGGTAGCAATTTACTTCATCTAGTTGATTCTATACTTGCTATAGAGAGGAGGGAAGTATTCAATACTCTATTATGTGTACAAATTGTGGAAATAACATTGACTTGGCTATATTGCATATGTATTAGTGGTGTTTACTGAATATCAACAAAAAACACCAAGAATAGGACCAGATCGTCAGTGGATTCTAAGCATATTTATATGAACCCAAAGATTCCTTCAAGATTTAGGTAAGAAACCAATGCTGAAATCACAGAATATTTTAGGGCAAGGTAAGGATTGGGGCTACCACCATCACACCGTTATCAATTTAATGTATTGTGAGATCATCACAATACACAATGCAATGTCTTATCAGAGACCTCAAAGTCTCTAAACTCATACTTGTTGAACTTTAATGTGTGTAACAATTGCTTGGATAGGGGTTTCCTTATTAAAGATTCAGATTCACAGGCCCCCTGCAAAGATTGTGATTCATTATACCTGGGGTGGAACCCAGGAGCCAGCATTTGACTAACCATCCCAGATGATTCTGATGCAGTGGTCTATGGTGGATTCAAAGAAATGTAACGTAACCCTTTCGATCCACTTTTAATATTCGCCTCATCTGATGGTCCCCAACTGTCCAAGTGCTCTTACTCGTCTTGCTGTGATTAATTTTGTCACCAGGTTTGGATAAATAATTCATATTTCCTTTCTACGTGGTAATAAACGGCCACTCCATTGTCACCTGGTGGGGGGAGGCTAAGGAAATACATTATGGAGAAACTCTTCCACAGCCACTGATACCTTGAAACAATGCAAGTTAGAATGGGCTTGCCTAAGCCTGGACATCTGTTTATTTTTCGATATTGAAGAAAAAGTTATATGCCTTTTTTCCCCTCCTCACCCGTGTTGTATATCCTGGCTGCTGAAAGTGTGATCCATGGGCCAGCAGGAACAGCATCAACTGGGAGTTTATTAGAAACTGAGTCAGAAGCTCAGGCCTCATCCACACCTATTGAGTCAGAATCTGCATTTGACCAAGACCCTGGATGATCCCTATGCACGTGAAAGATGCATATGATGAACAGCCATTTTTGCAAAAGTATGGGTTTCCTGGCACAAAAATAAACATGCCCTAGGTAATATCTCATCACAATAGGATCAAAGAAGTTCTACGGACTAGGTGAACATTTTTTTTTTTTTCTTTCCAAGATCACCTATTTGACATGATTGCAAACAGTCAGTCTGAACTCCACCTCCCAACTTTTTGGCCCCTGAAGCCTGAGACAGCCCTAAGAGGTGGATAACCTCAGGAATTCTCCTTGCTGGGGCAGGATTTTACTGCAGTATACCTCCCCCCAAATCCCTCCAGATGCCAGATCTCACTTCAACGAACTTGACCAGCCTCTCCTATAAGCAAGGAGTGCAAAAGAGAACCAAGAAGGCCTCTGCCCTCTAGAAGACTGTGATGGTAATAACTAACGGGGCTGTGGTCCAGTGGTTAGGACTCGACGCTTTCACTGCTGAGGGCTCGGGTTCAATCCCTGGTGGGGGAACTAAGATCCCACAAGCCACACGACGTGGCCAAAAAAAAACCCAAAAAAACAAACAAAAAAAACAACTAACGGGGCAAAGGGCACCAGGCCCTGTTGTTGGCACCTCACAACTATTAGCAGAACCCCGTGAGGTATGTGACAAGTCACTCGTCAAACACAGCACAACCGGGAAAGGACAGAGGGCTGGCTGCAGAGCCTGGATGGAGCCCCGTACAAGAAAAAGGCAGCAGAGCTGAGGGGAGATAGCTGGGGAATTGGGGGCACGTTGAGCTCCTCTGAAACCCCGTCTTCATAATGAAATCGACGACGTCCCAGTCTCACGTAAAGTGTGAAGCAGACACAGCGCCAGCCTCCAAGCTCCCACCTTACCTCGTCTTTCCTTCACTAATTCCTCCTCAAAGGAGGTTCTGGAGTTTCTACTGGACTTTGGGTGTGTTTACAAACCACAACACTGCAAGGTGGATAAGCGCCCTGGAAGGTAAGCAGAGCCCTGTGGGAGCATCCAGAGCGGAGAGAGTAGTAATTCCCGTGAGGGGGTCAGGCTGCAGTGAAGCTCCTTTGCAAATTAACTCCTAGGTTTCCTGGAGGAAGTGGCATTGGAGTCAGACCGTGTGGGTCACACAGGTGGCAGCTGAGGGGCAGAAGGCCTCTCAGGTCACAGCATGGGACAGGACAACTCTAAGGGCCCTCTGAAGGCATGAGCTGTGTTTAGCTGCTCAGAGGGGCAAGTGGGGGAAGCAGTAGGAAGGGTTGCCCTTTCCTCAGAGCTGCCTCGTATTGCCCTGTTTCACGCTAAAGAGAGCAAAGTCTCAAGCGCATTCCTAGCTCACGTGCTTGTTCATCAGGGCCTGGTGGCGCCATCAGCGGTTTAGCCAGTAAGGGAGATATTTACCATTGCATCGGAACCCCCTTCCTTGGTCAGAGGCATCTGACCTACCTTTGGAGGCAGAACCTACCCAGGAATCTGAAAGTATCAGTTACTCACTTTCCCAGCCTCCCTTGCAGCTCAGGCCAGGCCTGTGATGGCATCACGGTCAGAAAAAAAGTGCTGAAAGATGCAGAATCTGAGGAGAGTCCTGCGGAAGAGAGTGGCAGCAGAGGTGGCAGATACGCGCAGTGTGAAGCGCTGTCAGTGCCTGTGGTTTTAGCGCAGGCGTTCTGTGCTCTGTGTGGGGCGTGGAGGTGGTTCCAGTGGTGGTATCTGGGCCCAGCATGGCAGCAGTGGTGGCCTCTTGGGACCAATTCCAGAGCATGATCTGGGACATTGTTCCAGCTGTTTAGTCTCTAAGCTTTGACCTTCAGGTGAACTGTTCAATATCCTTTAATAAATTGCCTTTCTTCTTAAAACAGCCGGATTTGATTCCTCTTGCTTGCAATTAAAAATCTTGACCCTTTCAGTATGTTGGAGGCTGGAGGGAATGCCTACAAGAATTTCAGAATTAACATCACTAATCATTAGAGAAATGCAAATCAAAACTACAATGAGGTATCATCTCACACCAGTCAGAATGGCCATCATCAAAAAATCTACAAACAATAAATGCTGGAGAGAGTGTGGAGAAAAGGGAACCCTCCTGCACTGTTGGTGGGAATGTAAATTGATACAGCCACTATGGAGAACAGTACGGTGGTTCCTTAAAAAACTAAAAATAGAACTACCATATGACCCAGCAATCCCACTACTGGGCATATACCCTGAGAAAACCATAATTCAAAAAGAGACATGTACCACCATGTTCACTGCAGCACTATTTACAATAGCCAGGACGTGGAAGCAACCTAAGTGTCCATCGACAGGTGAATGGATAAAGAAGATGTGGCACATATATACAATGGAATATTACTCAGCCATAAAAAGAAACAAAATTGAATTACTTGTAGTGAGGTGGATGAACCTAGAGACTCATACAGAGTGAAGTAAGTCAGAAAGAGAAAAACAAATAACATATGCTAACACACATATATATGGTTCGGAAGAACCTAGGGGCAGGACAGGAATAAAGCCGCAGATGTAGAGAATGGACTTGAGGACATGGGGAGGGGGAAGGGTAAGCTGGGACGAAGTGAAAGAGTGGCATGGACATATATACACTACCAAATGTAAAATAGATAGCTAGTGGGAAGCAGCCGCATAGCACAGGGAGATCAGCTTGGTGCTTTGTGACCACCTAGAGGGGTGGGATAGGGAGGGTGGGACGGAGACGCAAGAGGGAGGAGATATGGTAATATATGTGTATGTATAGCTGATTCACTTTGTTATACAGCAGAAACTAATGCAACAATGTAAAACAATTGTTTTATACTCCAACACTCCGATAAAGACGTTAAAAAAAAAAATAACGTGGTCAGATACAGATGGCCAACAGGTACATGAAAAGATGCTCAACATCACTAATTATTAGAGAAATGCAAATCAAAACTACGATGAGCTATCACCTCACACTGGTCAGAATGGCCATCATCAAAAAGTCTACAAATAATAAATGCTGGAGAGGGTGTAGAGAAAAGGGAACCTTCCTACACTCTTGGTGGGAATGTAAATTGGTGCAGCCACTATGGAGAACAGTGTGGAGGTTCCTTAAAAAACAAAGACAGGGGGCTTCCCTGGTGGCGCAGTGGTTGAGAATCTGCCTGCCAATGCAGGGGACACGGGTTCGAGCCCTGGTCTGGGAAGATCCCACATGCCGCAGAGCAACTGGGCCCGTGAGCCACAATTACTGAGCCTGCGCGTCTAGAGCCTGTGCTCTGCAACAAGAGAGGCCGCGATAGTGAGAGGCCCACGCACCGCGATGAAGAGTGGCCCCCGCTTGCCGCAACTAGAGAAAGCCCTCGCACAGAAACGAAGACCCAACACAGACATAAATAAATTAATTAATTAATTAAAAAACAAAAAAAAACAAAAACAGAGTCACCATATGACCCAGCAATCCTACTCCTGGACATATACCCAGAGAAAACCATAATTTGAAAAGATATATTCACTGTAATGTTCATAACAGCATTATGTACAATATCCAAGACATGGAAACAACCTAAATGTCCACCAACAGAGGAATGGATAAAGAAGATGTGGTGTATACATATAATGGAATATTACTCAGCTATGGAAAAAAATGAAATAATGCCATTCGCAGCATCACGAATGGATCTAGAGATTATCACACTAAGTGAAGTAAGTCAGACAAAGACAAATATATGATATCATTTATATGTGGAATCTAAAAAAAGATACAAATGAACTTATTTACAAAACAGAAATAGACTCACAGACATAGAAAACAAACTTATGGTTACCAAAGAGAAAAGGGGGGGGTGTAGAAGAATAAATTAGGAATTAGGAATTTGGGATTAACAGATACACACTGCTATATATAAAATAGATAAACAACAAGGACTAACTATAGTACAGGGAATTATATTCAATATCTTGTAATAACTTATGGTGGAAAAGAATATGAAAAAGTATATATATATATACGTATGTCTGTGTGTATATATATGCATAACTGAATTACTTTGCTGACACCTGAAACATTGCAAGTCAACTATACATCAAAATTATATATTTTTAAAATAACTTGTTCTGTCAAGAGGCCATTCCTGTCCACCCTAGTTCTGTAGATGATATTAAAAGGTAGATTTGGCAGGAATATTAATTAAGAAATCCATGTCAAGTTCACACATTCTTGGACCAGCTGACTCCTGGTCACCAAATCAAAGGCTGATGAAAGGTCAATAAAAGTTGGGGAAAAGTTTCAATCTGCTTTGATATATTTCTTCATGAGGTGAAAGAGGATATAGCTAAGTATTAAAGAGTAAAATAATTATACCTAAAATCTGCTTGCTTTTTCTGAAAGGTATTAAACCTGCATTTTAGGGGAATTTCCTGGTGGTCCAGTGGTTAGGACTTGGCACTTTCACTGCCTGGCCAGGTTCGATCCCTGGTCGGGGAAATAAGATCCCGCAAGCAGCATGGCGTGACAAAAACGAAAACAAAAAAATCCCCTGCATTTTACAAAGAATGATGCTGACCTCTAGCTCCAAGGGTCTATCTAGTCACTAATCAGTCTCTTTCTATGAGAATACACAGAGATTGTATTGTCTAGACATGCGCTATCTCGTATGGTAGTCACTAGTTTTATGTGGTTACTGAGCACTTGAAATGTGACTAGTCCAAACTAAGATGTGCTCTACATGTGCTTTAACACACACCAGATTTTGAAGACTTATGTGAGAAAGAGAATGTAAAATATCTCATTAATATCTTGTTATACTTATTACATGATAAAATGATAACATTTTGGATATAGTGGTTAAATAAAATATATTAAAACTAATTTCACGTGTCACTTTTTACTTTAGCAGATTTTTTTTTTTAATTTTATTTATTTATTTATTTTTGGCTGTGTTGGGTCTTTGTTGCTGTGCGTGGCTTTCTCTAGTTGTGTCAGGCGGGGGCTACTCTTCGTTGTGCAGCTCCGGCTCTAGGTGCATGGGCTTCAGTACTTGTGGCTCGTGGGCTCTAGAGCGCAGGCTCATTAGTTGTGGCGCACGGGCTTAGTTGCTCCACGGCATGTGGGATCTTCCCAGACCAGGGCTCGAGCCCATGTACCCTGCATTGGCAGGCAGATTCTTAACCACTGTGCCACCAGGGAAGCCCTAGCAGAATCTTTTAAATTATATACATGGCTTGCATTATATTTCTGTTGGTCCGTTCTGATCTATAACCTATTTTAAAGTACTTCAGTAAAGACAACATGATTACACGTGTGTTTATTAGTTTTAATGACACCCTACAAATGGATATTTGAAAGCCAACATTCTAGAGATGTATCTTACAAACATTTCAAATATCTTTATCTCTAATCAACCCCTGAGGGCTTATGAGGTAGACTGTATTATTGTGTCAAATATGTACAGCCATGTTTGGAGTCCTTCTACTTCCCACCTGATTAGCTTCAGGCTTGGTCATGTGACTTGCCTTGACCAATAAAATGTGAATGGCAATGACATATACCACTCTGAGCAGGTGCTTTAAAAGCCATCTCATGATCTATCAGTTCTCTTTTCTCTGTGCTACAAGATCACATGCTCCAGCAGCCTGGTGCCAGAATGATGACACCACAGAACAGAGCCACAGCGCTCCCTTGAGGGACATGTAACCTGAATGAGAAGAAAATTTTCCCCCAGAAGGTGGCCAAAAACTAGGGATAGATGTCCCTCCTGCCCCAGAACCGAGTTTAATCTCCTCCAATTTGGCAGGTGAGGGCCAGAAGTTGACGCAACTCTTCAGGAGAGATGCTGTGAAACTCTAGGTAGGAATTCTATGAGGCAACCTGTGTCTGATTTTCTCACTGCTTGTGTTCTCAGCAACAAACAGCACCTGTCACATAGTAGGTATTCTACAAATATTTGTTGCATAAATGAATGAAGACCAGGTTTTGAGGGACCTGAAGCATATACATATTTGGGGACATTCTCTAAGGAAAAAAACCCCACATTACTAATATAAAGTTAGGTTACACAGGGACTTTCCTGGTGGTCCAGTGGTTGGGAGTCTGCCTTCCAATTCAGGGGATGCGAGTTCGATCACTGATTGGGGGAACTGGGATCCCACCTGCTGCAGGGCAGCTGGGCCCACGCACCGCAACTAGAGAAGCCCGAACACCACAACGAAAGATCCCGCATCTGCATGTCGCAATGAAGATCCCACGTGCCACAACTGAGACCTGATGCAGCCAAATAAATAAATAAATATTAACAAAATAATAAAGTTAGGTTATGCAAATGAAAATTTATTTAGAATGTGAAAAAAAATCTCAAAATATTACAAGACTTTAGGACTAACAAATACCACAAGTATCATTAAAAAAATCTAGGGAAATAACATAGTATGTTTTTTAATTAATTACCTCATACACCTTTCTAATAATTTTTTCCATACATGTTTTGACTGTAAAATCTCTGATATCCTCTTCACAAGAAAACAGTTTTGCAATCTTATTTTCTGCAGCGAGATCAGAAAGATCATTCAGTCTTTCCTTTAGCATGATTGATTGAAAAAAATTGTTACTGATAATTTAGGAAATTTCCTTTCAGATTCATATGACATTCCTGGTAATTAAATTTTTAGAATTATGGTCAAATCTGAGAAAACTGCAGTCAAGTTTCTTTCACGTATGAACTATAAGAATATATGAAGGCCTTTCAAATAAGTGTTCTTACGTAGTGAATCCATGATCCTTGAATCGATGAAACTCATGGTAGTTGGACATTATCGAAACCGTGCAACTCAGATTGGGACTTGAACCCTCGGTCTTTTAATTGAGATCACACACCTGGTCTCAGGATTTAATGAAGCTCAGGTTCTTGATGTCTCATCGTAGAAAGAATTCAGTGAGAGACAAAGTGATAGGTGAGAAGTGGAATTATTTAGAGAGAAACGCACTCCACAGACAGAGTATAGGCCATCTCAGAAGGCGAGAGGCCCCAACATATGGGGTGGTTAGTTTTTATGGGCTGGGTAATTTCATAGGCTAATGAGCAGGAGGATTATTCCAACTATTTTGGGGAAGGGGTGGAGATTTCCAGGAATTGGGCTACTGCCCACTTTTTTTTTTTTTTTTTTATAAGAGAGGGCATCTTGTTTTTTTTTTTAAATTTATTTATTTATTTATTTATTTATTTATTTTTGGCTGTGTTGGGTCTTCGTTTGTGTTGGGCTGCGAGGGCTTTCTCTAGTTGCGGCGAGCGGGGGCCACTCTTCATCGCGGTGCGCGGGCCTCTCACTGTCGCGGCCTCTCTTGTTGCGGAGCACAGGCTCCAGACACGCAGGCTCAGTAATTGTGGCTCACGGGCGTAGTTGCTCCGCGGCATGTGGGATCTTCCCAGACCAGGACTCGAACCCGTGTCCCCTGCATTGGCAGGCAGATTCTCAACCACTGCGCCACCAGGGAAGCCCTACTGCCCACTTTTTGATCTTTGATGGTTGGCCTTGGAACTGTCCTGGCGCTGGAGGGTGTGTCATTTAGCATGCTAATGAATTACAGTGAGTGTATAATGAGGCTCAAGGTCTACTGGAAGTTGACTCGTCTGCCATCTTGGACCTAGTTGATCTTAACCAGTTTTTGTCATGTCCTATGGCTATGTCATTCTTTTAAAGGTTGTGCCCTGCCCCCTTCCCTCCTGTTTCATTATGAGTTTTATGTTATCTTCATTGACAGCAGTATTGCATGTCCAAACAGCAAGAAATTTAAATTTACATATTTTTCCAAACTATCCATATGATTTATTCCTCTTCATTAATTAGCTTATCAAGTAATCTGTGGTGGCACATTTTTAGTTGCATTAGCTGCATTATCAAGTGTGCTGCTGAAAGGAGAGAAATTCCATTTCAACTAAGTCTTGATGAAATCCCAGTCATTCACTTACAATTTTGCGTGTCAGATGATTGGAAGAATTTTCCATAGAACAACAGAGAATAGTTCTGAAACAGGAGGGAAGGGGGCAGGGCACAACCTTTGAAAGAATAACATAGCCCGAGGACATGACATAAACTGATTAGAGCCAAATGGGTCCAAGATGGTGGACAAGTCAACTTCCACTAGACCTTGAGCCTCAGTATATGGTCACTGTAACGCATTAGCAAGCTAAATGACACACCCACAGGCACCATGACAGTTCCAAGGCCAACCATAAAGGTCAAAAAGTGGGCGGTGGCCCAATTCCTGGAAATCCCCTTCCCTTCTCGAAATAGCTGGAATGCTCCTCCCACTCATTAGCCTATGAAATTACCCACTCCTATAAAAACTGACAACCCCATACCCTGGTACCTTTCTCCTCTTCTGAGATGGCCTACACTCTGTCTGTGGAGTGTTTTTCTCTCTAAATAAATCCACTTCTTACTTATCACTTTGTCTCTCACTGAATTCTTTCTACGATGAGACATCAAGAACCTGAGCTTCATTAAGTCCTAAAACCAGGTGTGTGATCTCGGAAGATCGTGGGTTTTGGCTGGGTTCAAGACCAAGCCACATGGGTTCGAGTCCCAATCAGGGTTTAGGCTGGGTTTGAGTTCCGGCCCGTGGGTTCAAGTCCCAATCTGAGGTGCACGGTTTCAGTTCCACATATTTTAGTCTTTCTTTTACTGCAAGATGCTGTAAGTCATGTTCAGATCACCTCTACTCTTGCACCTTCATATCACAGCACTAGTAAGTCCACGCAGTGGTAGGAATATCCTTGGAAGCCATTCCTAAGCCTGAATGTCTTAACATAACTAAATACCTATACATCAAGGTGACTAGGGACCACCTAACTATATCCCACTAAACCTAAACTAAGTGTGTTTGCAAATCAACTTTCCTTTTGCTGGATTCTGAAAATTCCTACAGCCACTGGGGCCCTTTGACACAAGGGAGATAAGAAGCTAGAATAGAAAGAGATAGTAGTCTTAATTGTAAACACAGCGCAGGGTCTTGGAAAGAGCCCACACAAGTAAAGGAAACTGAAGCATAAGCTTCTTTAACTTCACAGTAAATCCACGTCTGATGAAGACAGAGCTGCTTTGCAAAACCCAATGACCACATGTAATCCAAAGCGGGCCCTTTTCCCCACCTCTGTTCACGACAGAGTACTGGCATGTGAGCACCGGAAGGTTGGGAAGGACTGGAGGCTTAGCTGGACAATGCCCTTTGGCATGGACATTGAAGTTTGCATTAGGGACAGTGCCCAAGGCAGAGCTTTGCCAAAGAGGCTTTCAGGCAGAGGATTAGGATTACGGCAGCTGCTGTAAGGCAGAAATTCAGCCATGTGATGACTGAAGCTGATAGACTGGTTTGATAATAACGCTAATGATAATAGATATTGTTGAGTGTTTGTTTTTACTTTCCCCCACTTGGCAAACAAGGAAACTCAGTTCTAAAAAGGGAATTCCCAGGACTTCCCTGGTGGCGCAGTGGTTAAGACTCTGTGCTCCCGACGCAGGGGGCCCAGGTTCGCTCCCTGGTCAGGGAACTAGATCCCACGTGCATGCCGCAACTAAGAGTTCGAATGCCACAACTAAGGACACTGTCTGCCGCAACCAAATAAATAAGTAAATAAATATTTTTTAAAAAGGGAATTCCCTGGCAGTCCAGTGGTTAGGACTCAGCCCTGTCACTGCCAGGGGAACTAAGAACTCACAAGATGTGTGCCGTGGCCAAAATAAATAAATAAATAAAATGGATAAAAGGTTTTTTCAAGTATAAGTGAGGTGTCCTTGGAGGACTTCCAGGCAGAACTGGTGAACATATTAAAAGCAAGAGTTTTAGGTTACATGTGATACCTGTGCATAGAATAAAATTCTGGGACTATCTCTAGATAGGTTATGGTAGCTCTTTTTTTTTTTTTTTTTTTTGGCCACTCGGCGTGGCTTGCGAGATTTCAGTTCCCCAACCAGGGACCGAACCTGGGCCACGGCATTGAAAGCCCAGAATCCTAACCACTAGGCCACCAGGGAACTCCCTATGGTAGCTTTTAATAATTATTATTATTGCTTATCTATTATGCTGAAATTTTTTGCAAACAAAATGTATCCCTTTTGTAGATTACTTTCAGAAACATGCTAATTGTTGTACATCTAAAAAGAAATGCATGGGTTTCTCCCAAAATTTTAGGTAGTGCCTGTGGAAAGCTGAACTGGGAGATGTACCCAGACATAGCAGTGTGTGGGAAGATCCCGACCAAAGACCTAGAATCTGCCCCTCATTTACAGAAGTGGAAAACCATTTATGCCTTGTTAAGGCAATACTGTCAGGTTTCAGCCTCCTGTGGCAGCTCAACTAGAATACAGGGGCATTATTAGACTCAGGAGGTGCTGCTAAACCGCTTGGGGCCAGAGTAAGCCAATATGATTGACCCTTCCCTAGCTTACTGTGGGACAAGGTGAGACTATGGATCACAGGAATTTATCCGTGGCATAACACCTAATAGTTAAAGGTTTCCTTTTTCTTTAATAAAATTTCATTTTGCAGGAAGAGATGTTCTTATTAGTCTACAAGCTATGTAGAACAATAGATTTCCCAGGTTTGGTTAACAGCCCAGAAAGGTAACCTGGAACCCTTGCAGTAGGGATGTCTTAGATTTAATTAACCACTTTCTGGTTTGTTCTCTCTCCCATGCATGCATTTGGCTTGTCTTTGGGTTTTTTGTTTTTTTAATTTATTTATTTTCGACTGCGTTGGGTCTTTGTTGCTGCATGTGAGCTTTCTCTAGTTACGGTGAGCCGGAGCTACTCTTCATTGCGGTGTGTGGGCTTCTCATTGCGGTGGCTTCTCTTGTTGCGGAGCACAGGCTCTAGGCGCGTGGGCTTCAGTAGTTGTGGCATGCGGGCTCAGTAATTGTAGCACACGGGCTCTAGAGCACAGGCTCAGTAGTTGTGGCACACGGGCTTAGTTGCTCCACAACATGTAGGATCTTCCCAGATCAGGGCTCGAACCTGTGTCCCCTGCATTGGCAGGTGGATTCTTAACCACTGAGCCACCAGGGAAGCCCTGTCTTTTGGGCTTTAATTCTTGCTCTTCTTTTACACATATTCCACACATTAGCCAATGAACTACCACTAGTTCCCGTGCATGCTCACTATATGCCCTCAGCCTGGAATGCTCACCTACCCAATCTCTGTAAGTTCAAATTTAAATATCTCTCAAGTGCTTGCTCAAATGTCATCCATGAAATCCTCCCTGAGCTGTCATTCCTATGAAACTTCCAAAAGCACTCGATTGGTAATTTTTTATAGCACATGTTCCTTTCTTATTTGCATTAGTTTCTGTATCACACATTGCCTACTAAAAACAAAGTTTAGCATTTTTTGTTATCCCCTCAATACCTAATTCTGTAAATAGATTAGGTGCTCAACAAATAACTTTTAAGGCTCAAAGGCCTAAGTGTAAGAGCTAAAATTATGAAACTCTTAGAAGAAAACATAGGGGGAAAGCTTCATGACATTGGATTTGGTAATGATTTCTTACATATGACATCAAAAGCACATGTAACAAAAGAAAAAATAGATAAATTGGACTTCATTAAAATTAAAAACTTTTGTGCATGAAAGGATACTATCAACAGAGTGAAAAGGCAACCCACTGAATGGGAGAAAAATGTTTGCAAATCATATATCTAATAAGAGATTAATATGTAGGATATATAAAAAAACTCTGACAACTCAAAAACAAAAAATCAAACAACCCAATTTAAAAAATGGACAAAGGACTTACATATTAATTTTCCAGAGCTGCCATAACAAATACCACGGGCTAGGTAGCTTAAACAACAGAAATTTATTTTCTCACAGTGCTGGAGGCTGGAAGTCCAGGATCAAGGTGTCTGCAGTTTTGGTTTCTCCCAAGGCCTCTCTCTTTGGTTTGCAGATGGCACCTCCTCCCTGTGTTCTTTTCTCTGTGCACAAACATCCCTGATATCTACCTGGTGTCTTCAAATCTCCTCTTCTTATAAGGATACCAGTCAGATTAGATTAGGGCCCACTCTAATGGCTTCGTTTTAACTTAGTTACCTTTTTAAAGGCTCTGTTTACAAATACAGTCACATTCTTAGGAGCTAAGGGTTAGGGTTTCGACATATGAATTTTTTTTTTTTTGGTGGAGGGGACACACTTCAGGCCATAACAGACTTGACTAGACGTTTTTCCAAAGAAGATATATAAATGGCCGATAAGCACATGAAAAGATGCTTGACACCACTAATCATTAAGAAAATGTAAATCAAAGCCAAAATGAGAGACCACTTCACATCCGTTAGGATGTTTACTATTAAAAACAAAACAAAACAGAAAACAACAAGTGTTGGAAAGGATAGGGAGAAATTGGAACCCATATGCACTGCTGGTGGGAATGAAAAATGGTGCAGCCACTATGGAAAATAGTATGACATTTCCTCAAAAACTTAAACATAGAATTACCGTATAATCCTACAATTTCATTTCTGGGTATATATCTGAAAGAATTAAAAGCAGGGACTCAAACAGATATTTGTACACCACTGTTCATGGTGGTGTCATTCACCATAGCTAAAAGATTGACACAGCCCAAATGTCCATTGATGGGTGAATAGATAAAATGGGGTATATATGTACAATGCAATATATAGCCTTAAAAAGGAATGAAATTCTGATACATGCTACAACATGGATGAACCTTGAAGCATTATGCTAAATGAAACATACCAGATACAAAAGGACAAATAGTGTATTATTCCTTTTATTTTTTAATTAATTTTTGGGGGATCAGTATTTTTTTGTGGTTGTTTTACAATGTTGTGTTAGTTTCTGCTGTACAGCAAAGTGAATCAGTTACACATATAAATATATCCACTCTTTTTTAGATTCCTTTCCCATTTAGGTGACCACAGAGCATTGAGTAGAGTTCCCTGTGCTATACAGTAGGTTCTCATTAGTTACCTATTTTATATATAGTAGTGTATATATGTCAGTCCCAATCTCCCAATTCATCCCACCCTCCTCCCCCTTGGTAACTATAAGTTTGTTTTCTACATCTGTGACTCTATTTCTGTTTTGCAAATAAGTTCATCTGTACCATTTTTCTAGATTCCACATATAAGCAATGTTATATGATATTTGCCTTTCTCTTTCTGACTTAATCACTCTGTATGACAATCTCTAGGTCCATCCATGTCCCTGCAAAAGGCATTATTTCGTTCCTTTTTATGGCTGAGTAATATTCCACTGTAAATATGTACCGCATATTCTTTATCCATTCCTCTGTCAATGGACATTTAGGTTGCTTCCATGTCCTGGCTATTGTAAATAGTGCTGCAATGAACATTGGGGTGTATGCATCTTTTCAAATTATGGTTTTCTCTGGATATATACCCTGGAGTGGGATTGCTGGATTATACGGTAGCTTTACTTTTAGTTTTTTAAGGAACCTCCATACTGTTCTCCATAGTGGCTGTACCAATAGGATTCCTTTTATATAAGGTACATAGAATAGTCAAATTCATAGAGGCAGAAAGAAGAATGATGGTTGCCAGTGGCTGAGGAGGAGGAATAGGGAGTTATTGTTTAGTGGGTACAGAGTTTCAGTTTGGGAAGGTGAAGAATTTCTGGAGATGGATGGTGGTAATGGTTACACAACAATGTGAATGTATTTAATGCCACTGAAATGTACACTTAAAAATGGTAAATTTGGGACTTCCCTGGTGGTGCAGTGGTTAAGAATCTGCCTGCCAATGCAGGGGACATGGGTTCAAGCCCTGGTCCGGGAAGATCCCACATGCCACGGAGCAACTAAGCCCGTGCACCACAACTACTGAGCCTGAGCTCTAGAGGCTGTGAGCCACAACTACTGAGCCTGCATGCCACAACTACTGAAGCCCACACGCCTAGAGCCTGTGCTCCTCAGCAAGAGAAGCCACTGCAACGAGAAGCCCGCGCACCACAACAGAGTAGCCACCGCTTGCCGCAACTAGAGAAAGCCCGTGCACAGCAACAAAGACCGAATGCAGCCAAAAAAAATAGATAAATAAATAAATTTATTTTTAAAAAACGGTAAATTTTATGTCATGTATATTTTACCACAGTAAAAAAATTTATTTTGATTAGAGAGAATCATGAAGACAGGGCCTTGGATAGAGCCTCTCTGATTCACACCCCTCACCTTCAGGGGGAGTAAACTTGAGCAATCCTTAAAAACCAGGATTTATCTGGTTCATGAAAATTTGCCAGATGAGCATCTGTTGCCTTTGTTAACCCAGGATATTCTTCTAGAGAGCTAACTTGAATTCTTCACAAATAGTTTCATTTATTTCCTCCTTCCTTTTCCTTCCTTTCAAAAGGTATTTATTGAGGACCTCTCCTGTGTATGGCACTATTTGGGAGATACGGAGAAAGAATGGCAGTACAGATAGTAAATACACAGACTCCGCATTTAAATGCCAGTTTTGCCCCCCCCCATTATCTAATGGGCACATTACTGTGGGTACCTCAGTTCCCACATCCATAAAATGGGCACAATAACACTACCCATTTCATAGGGTTTGTGCTGAATATCTTCTCTTTGTCCCTCCAGATCCACTCTCTACCTTTCTCTGCTCAGTTCTTAGCCCTGGGAAGCTGATTACATGAGCTGCATCAATGGTCACCCTTGTTCTTTAGCTTCAATTTGGATTTGGCCAATGCGGATCCCTGGTAGAAGATCAGAGGGAGGTAGGAACAGAGTTGTGGTTTTTTTTTTCTTTTAAATCCCTGGCTTTCTCCCTGTGGGGTTGCTGCAGAATGGCTGCCTCTTAGACCAAAGGTTATAGCTGCTGCCAAGACAGCCCTCTCCACATGGCTTTCTTTTCCTGAGCTTCCATAAACATTACCTCCCTTTACAACGTCAAGTCTAGGAGTAGGAGTGGTCATGTTCATATTAACTAGCTACCACAGAGGACATGAGTGCCAAGAGAGGGGCAGTGCCTTTTGAGTAACTCAGCACAGTGTTCTGATTCTTCATCATTAGCAGCCAGATCCCAGAGGGCATTGAATATGCCAGAATAAATAGTTTGAAGACGACCCAGCCAGCCCTAGAATGAAAGCTATAAGAGGACAGGGCCCTCATCTCTTTTATTAACTATCCTCTCTCCAATGTCTGGTACCTAGTTAGTGATCCTTCAATATTCAATGAATAAATGAATGAATATTGAAAAAACAGCTCTGAATAAAATGGAAGGAAGTAGTGCTTAAAACTGACTTCCATTTTATTTTTGTATTATATGCTCAGTGCCTTTTTTTTTTTTTTCCTGTATTATTATTATTATTATTTTTTTGGCTGTGTTGGGTCTTCGTTTCTGTGCGAGGGCTTTCTCCAGTTGCAGCGAACGGGGGCCACTCTTCATCGTGGTGCACGGGCCTCTCACTATCGCCGCCTCTCGTTGCGGAGCACAGGCTCCAGACGCGCAGGCTCAGTAGTTGTGGCACACGGGTTTAGTTGCTCTGCGGCATGTGGGATCCTCCCAGACCAGGGCTCGAACCCGTGTCCCCTGCAATGGCAGGCAGACTCTCAACCACTGTGCCACCAGGGAGGCCCTCAGTGCCTACTTTTACAAGCTGCTCTTACTAAGCTTATGGTCAGTGATCAATATATGTCTATTGTTATACAGTATGGGTCACAATGATACTGATGTCAAGGAGAAGGAGAATTTCTTATTGTCTTTAAAACTGTAGATGAATTCATGGACAAATAGTCTAGTGATTTGCGTTGAGTTTTAAAGGTTTTTTTAACTTTTTTTATTTTTTGGCTGCATTGGGTCTTCGTTGCTGTGTGCGGGCTTTCTCTAGTTGGGCGAGCAGTGGCTTCTCTTGTTGCGGAGCACGGGCTCTAGGCAAGCGGGTTTAGTAGTTGTGGCTCAAAGCCTCTAGAGCGCAGGCTCAGTAGTTGTGGCGCACGGGCTTAGTTGCTCCACAGCATGTGGGATCTTCCCGGGCCAGGGCTCGAACCCATGTCCCCTGCATTGGCAGGCAGATTCTTAACCACTGCGCCACCAGGGAAGTCCCTGTTTGTTTGTTTTGTTTTTAAGGTTCTATTGCAGAATTTTTTCAATTAAAAAAAAAAATCTGAATTTTATATTTTGAAAATGTTAACTACAGAATTTTGTTCTTCTTATATGAATTAGTTAATTATCAAGCAGTAATAAAAAAATGAATAAATATCTTTTAAGCCACCATAACAGTCAAATTCCTATTATAGCCATAAAGATAACAACTATAACAATATTACTTAAACTATGGAATACCTAGCTGGTGAAATACTATAGCCAATAAAAACTTAAGTAACAATGACATAGGATTGCTTATTCTATTATGTGAAAAGAATAATATTAAAAAATTTTTATATGGATGAATATTACAATGTAAGAGAAAAGTCCAACAGACACTTAGGCATTAATAAAAGCTAATGGTTGTCTGGATGGTTGTACTGTAAATAACTTTTCCTCTTACTTAAAAAATTTTTTTTCCAGTATAAGCATATATTATTCTCATAATGAAAAAATATTAAAGCATAGTAAGTCTATCACCTAAAATACAAATTATTTTCGTTACTAATGGAGAGAAGATATGCAAATTAAAAAGAAATAAAAATTATTCCTTTGGACTCTGATCAAAAGGATAAATACACTTAAATACCATTTAGAACACAAACTGACTTTTTCAGGTTTCTAACAAGCCTACAAATTCCATTATGTGATACTCATTTTACTATTATTATCATCATCATCATTTATTCTTCATTTTTATTTTACTGAAATTTTGTTATAATTAAAGCACAGATGGGTAGTACAATCTTAATCTATAGAGCTACTGTCTAGTTCCTCTGCGTCAAAGTAGCAAATGAAAAGGATTTGGATTGGTAATGTTAGCCTAAAACAATAAAACAGCCAGTTATTTGACCAGCAAAATAGGTTTATGCAGGAGCAGCAAAGAATTGTTATTTGGGACATGCAACTATGGTGAACTACATGCAAGCCCTTTAAAACAAAGGAGGGGAAACTCATAGAAGAGAAGGGGAAGTTAGGAGGACCTGTTATAAACAAAAAGTACATTGCAGGAAACTGGGAGTTCGAGGTACAGTGGCCTTTCATCGGCTGAGTTGGGACAGTCCGTCACTGGATGAGCTCTTGCCAGGCAAGGAGAATACCTTTCTTCCTCTGGCTGATGATGGTAAAGTAGTGTCACTTTCTGCTGGAGATGTGAAGTACATCTCTTCCTATTGGGATCAGTATTGATGTTGAGTGGTGTGTGCATGAGAGCTCCCCCTTCTGGCCTCCTGACTCCATTTTAGTGAGCTTTCCCTTTACTAATTTTCACAGTAATAAGGATAGGTCGAGTTTATTGTCTCGTATTTTCCTTGTTTCTTCTAGACTACTGGAAATTTTGATCTATTGGGATGCTGTATTTCAATAGGTAGGGTAAAGTAAGTTACTCTGTCAGGGTGAGTTTAGGTGCCTGAGATGAAAGAAAATAGAGCTAGGGTAATTGCTACTCATCAGAACAGAGAACTCTCCAACATCCTTGTGAAGAGTAACTGGACTTTACGCTTTTACCCAGAAACGTTTAAATTTTTCATTTAATCTTGCCGAAACACTATTTGTCGGTCAATGACTAGAGGTAGGGTGATAGCTAATTGTCAGCTTTAAGATGTAGATTTTAAAACTTCTGGGATCCAGCTAGAGTAATGAACAGATGATTTGAAACAATTCCCTTGAATTGATTGTTATACAAACATGAGTTTCTTTCAGCATTAAAATAAATATGATCTTATTTTGTGCCTCAAAAAAACAAAAAAAAACGTGAGTTTCACATGTCGGGGGAAGTAACCTGATCTTTGACTTTCAACCAGTAGGCAGTACAGTCCCAGCCAGGTCCATCTCCTGCCCATGTTGAAATTTATAAGAAGATAGAAGAGGTGGTGGATATCCTCACTTTCTGAAGCCCTAGAACACATCTCTAGTGTGTATGTATATGATCAGTCCACCCAAGATGGCTGTTCTCTTGCTCTCTGTCCATCCCCTGCTCGACCAATGCCTGCTTCACCCTACTCACCTGACCGACCTTCCTACGTACTTGCCCCAGGCCCCAGCTAAAGATTGTTCTAACTTTAGCCACCAAGATAGCATATCAAAGGGGTGGTGAGGGGCGTACCCCTCTGCTAGTTTCCCTGGTAACCGATGAGCCAACCTGATGTCAACTCCCCCATAACTGGTAACCCCCAATCCCCTCCACGCTCCCCACCTCCGCCCCCCAGGAGCAGACACTACTGCCACATCCTGCCCATTGTCCACGGTAGGGGTGTCGCTCCAGGACCTTGCTTCAGACATGTAAATCCCCCTGTCCATTAAACCACTGAAGTCTCTGTTGCTGACTCCATGCTCTTTCTTCCGTCTTGAAGCTGGGCAAGTGCGGGGCTTCCGAGCCTGCGGGGTGTAGCCCAACATATATATATATATATATTTTTTTTTTTTTTTTAATTGCTATCTCTAGTAGCTAAGTGTCTGATATATTTTCAAAACAAGGTAAAACTATGACATATTATAAATGTATAATATTTATAAAATAAGAAATTATGTGTAAACACATGTCAAAGATTTTCTGTAGCTCATTAAGTGATGAGAGAACTGGGAAATTTCTTAAAAGTGGTTCAAAGGAGAAGTCAAATTTACATGGAGTAAAGAAATGTTGGATGAATTTACAAATGGAAGCAGAACTGGATTTTTCTACAGGAGTGGGTGGGTAGAGAAGTCAATCCCACCTCCACCCAGGCAGAATTTTTTATATGTCTGAGGATGTGAAAGGCAGAATAGTGCTTGTCTCCCCCTACCTCCAAGATGTCCACATTCTCACCCTTAGAACCTGTAAATATGTTAGGTTATATGGCGAAGGGGAATTAAGTTTGCAGATAGAATTAAGATGGCTAATCAGCTGACCTTAGTACAGAGAGAGTATCCTGGATTATCCAGGTGAGCTCAATGTAATCACAAGGGTCCTTAAAAGTGGAAGAGGATAAGCAAAACAGTCAGAGGGTGCTGTTAACCACAGAAGGATGGTCAGAAAGATGCAACATTGCTGGCTTTGAAGATGGGAAAAGGGGTTCAAGAAGCCAGGAATGGAGTAGCCTCTAAAAGCTGGAAAAGGCAAGGAAATGAATTTCCCCCTACAGTCTCCAAAAAAGGAATAGAGTCCTGCAGATACCTTGATTTTAGCCCAGGGAGACCTATGTGGGACTTCTGACCTCCAGAACTGTAAGATGGTAAATTTGTGCTATTTTAAGGCACCGAATTAGTGGTAATTTCTTTAAGCAGTAATAGAAAACTAAAATAATAAACACTGCTGATTAATTACAGAGATTAAAAATAGCTTAGTCAAGGACAAAGGCAGGCGCATGCGCGCGCGCGCGCGCGCGCGCGCACACGCACACACACACGCACACATATTAAGACCTCACACTGTAACTGCAGAGCTTATGGAGCTTACTTTGGGGCAGTAAATAAAAGTAGGAATGTATTCCTAATGAGATGAGTGACTCAGCACTTAGCAATTGCAAAAATGCTCTATCCAACCACAGGATCATTAATCACTGATGGAAGCAGAAATGAGCAAATTGATGACTTGATGGTTCAGTAGAATTCCCCTTGAAAACTGGGGAGAGCCAAATCATCAATAACTCTGGAATCAATTCTTGCTCCATCAGCCAATTTCTAGCCAAATGGAGTAATGGCCTCTTGGTAGCCAACTGCTTCAGCTACAGGGTTTGTGTTACAGCAGAATTTTCTCTCTTTCAATTAAAATAAGCTGGGTAACACTTAGAACTTGACCCTCATCCTATGGAAACTCTTATCAAGTAGAAACTGATTGACAGGCACTGAAAAAAAAAGCAAAAATATAAAAAGCATGAGCTAAAAAAATGATGAAGTGGAATTATATTGTTTTTGCTTTCCTGGCATTCATACCTCATTCTTTTCATAGCAACACACTCAGAGTTTCAGATGAGGCTGATGCCACACATATTTCTCTTACTACTCCATTTAAACAAATGTGGGTGAATGACCCAAGCCTGGCCCTTCTGTCTCACTGATTGGTTTAAGAATTTATAGGACCAGACTTGACCCACTGAGAATCAAGCTTGGACCATTATTTGAAAGTACCAGGCAAGAAGCACTTTCTATGGGCTGGTCTTGCTAACCTGGTGGAATATGAATTGGAGTTAAGGGAGGATCAGCTTGACAATGAAGTCAACTCAGAGGTAAGCAGAAACCAGAACACAGATTCCTTTGATATCATTTGTACTCTTAAGTCCAGTCATGCCTGTTACAAGATCATTTAACTCTGGTCTCTTCAAAGTAGCCAATTATCAATATTTTGTCCCTTTTCCCCCTTAAGTCCATTTGGGCTTAATTTCTGTTACTTGCAATAAAGAGAGTCCTGACTAAGATGACCATGTAGATTTGGGAAGTTATCTCACTACTGTTAAAAGATAAACTGAGGTATATTAAAAATGTTAAGAGTTTATCTCAGCAAAAATCAATTCTAATCCGGCACTGCCAAACCGGAAGTACTTAGAAGCTCCACTGACAGGAGTTAGGGGAAAGACTTTTATAGAAGAAGGGCAGAAGCAAAGCAAGGGAACTATTTGATTGGCTACAGCTTAAATGTTTGCCTTATTTGGAAAAGCCTAGTTGGCTGTTTGCAACTGGTTGTCTTTAGGTTTTGATTTCTTAACCTTGAGGTATGAACAGGCTTAGGTTTTGGTTTGCTTAGTAGGCTGATAAGGTATTAGAACCACCTTGGTCTAATGGCCTCCTTATTTAATTAACACTACCAAACAGATGGATCGAAGAAGAAAGTAAAGAAATACACTAGGGAAAAAAAAGACAAATTCCAATTGTTAAAAAACAAAAACAAAGAAGGGGGTGATATATCATTCATACATCAAACATAACACAAATCACAAAACTGTTCACAATACTTCCCACAGAAGAAAAATGATAGATGTCATGGCATTCAATAGTCAACATTAACAGCGAAAGCTCTTACGGTACCAAATGTCTTGGCAAAGTGGTTTCAACTTCTCCCACTATGACCTCAGTATATTTTATGCTGTCCCTAAATTTCCTGAAACACTGTCCTGGGATCCATATCAGCGTCTATAGTTTTGTTTGAAGTCTGGGGGAATGACACAGAAATGAAGAAAATACAGTCTGACTTTGAGAGGCTTAAGCTCCAGGGAAAGACAATAGAAAAAGAAAATCTGTCACTAAAAGTGAGCACCATTTGTAAGAATGGTAGTTAGCTCCTTATTTTTATCCATTCAAAAGAAATTATTTCTTCTTTGAAATCTTTCTAGAACCTCCATTGTAAGCTGTACTTGTAGATGTAGATCTGTGGTCCTTTTTAGTGTATTTTCAGCACATCTGAGAACGCAGAAGAGGCAAAGAGAATGAAATCAAAATAACTCAATTGTTAGAATAATATGATTAAGTTGATTCAGTCAGGAAAACAAAGTCAAACTATTAAAAAGAGTTTTGATGGGGAATATCATCTTTCATAAATCAGCAAGATTTGGAAAGCAACCTGGTTTGTGCCCCCTTTTCATTTATCTTAATTTAGCAGCTTCATGGAGCCAGGCCTGGCAGTTTCTGGTTCAGCTTGGGGTCTAAGGTTGTGGGACAGATTGTTCCTCCATCCATCCCCCCTGTATTCACTTAGTATTTTGATTCAGCTTTGAAAGTGAAAGGAAATTTTTCAACTCATAACAAAGGACTGGTATCAAAACATAATTTTAACATTTAAACATAAATTTTTAGAACTCCAACAAATAATAATGGATAATAATAATAAAAGACAAACAACACAATAGAAAGAGAGGCAAAAGAAGAGAAAACCTGAATGGCCAATAAAGTTGTGAAAAGATGCTCAACCTCATTGCGACTTAGGAAAATGCAAATTAAAACAATGATATGCCATTTCATACACGTAAGATTGGTGAGAACTAAAAATAACAAGGGCTTCCCTGGTGGCTCAGTGGTTGGGAGTCCGCCTGCCGGTGCAGGGGACGCGGGTTCGGGCCCTGGTCCGGGAGGATCCCGCGTGTCGTGGAGCGGCTGGGCCCGTGCGTCGCGGCTGCTGAGCCTGCGCTCTGGAGCCCGCGTGCCGCAGCTGCTGGGGCCCACGCGCCTGGAGCCCGTGCTCTGCAGCGGGAGGGGCCGCCGCGATGAGAAGCCCGTGCACCGCAATGAGGACCCAATGCAGCCAAAAATAAATAAATAAGTAAAAAAAAAAAAAAAAAAGGCTCTGCACTCTTATTTAAAAAAAAAAAAAAGTGTTGGCAGGGATTAGGGATATTCTCATACACTAAGTACAACCACTCAGAGAAGTAAATTTGCAATTATTATTATTTTTTTTTTAAATATTTATTTATTTATTTTTTCGCTGCGTTGGGTCTTTGTTGCTGCACACGGGCTTTTTCTAGTTGCGGCAGGCCCGGGCTACTCTTCGTTGCGTTGCGCAGGCTTCTCATTGCGGTGGCTTCTCTTGTTGCGGAGCACGGGCTCTAGGCGCGCAGGCCTCAGTAGTGGTGGCTCGTGGGCTCTAGAACACAGGCTCAGCAGCCGTGGCGCACGGGCTCAGTCGCTCCGAGGCATGTGGGATCTTCCCGGACCAGGGCTCGAACCCGCGTCCCTGCATTGCCAGGCGGATTCCCAACCACTGCGCCACCAGGGAAGTCCCTGCAATTATTTTTATATGCAAGGTTGAAGATACCCTATGGCTTACCCATTCCACTTCAAATATTTACTCTAGATAAACGCTCAGGCAAAGCTGTTCACTGCAGAATTGATTTTAAAGGGAAAAAACTAAATGTTCATCACTGAGATTAATTTTGGTAATTCATAAATATTGTAGGATATAGTAATTATCACTAGAATAAGTAAACTAAGTCTAGGTGGACTAACGTGGATACAACTTAAGCAAAATGTTGACTGAAAAAAAGTAGGTTTCCAGGAGGATACATGAAGTATGGTACCATCTATTAAAAGTGTAGAAGGATACAAAACTGTACTGTATTTTATTCTCCATGTACCTAGGTAATAAATACATATGCAAGACAAGTATAAGAACATGAACAGAAAGAATATAGTAAGTTCAGTGAAGAGGTAGCTCTGGATAGTTAGGATAATGGAATGGGGATGGGTTTCAACTGTATACGTATTGTTTTATAAAAAAGAAACAATATAAAGTAAATATGGCAAATGACTAACTTCTGTGACACATGTACCCCTGAGAGTACAAAAAGGTTTTCTAAAAGATATACTGGCACTGATACTTTTAATGGCATGGACCAAACCATAACTTCCATGTACTTGTTTTCCTAAAAGTTATCTTTCTGAGAACTTGTCACACTGGTTCTTTCTGACCTCCTTTTCACATTTTGAAAGGCATCTTACTCAACCTTCTGAGCTCAGTAGCTGTCAAATTTTCTAGAGCACTGAACAAAGGGACAATTTAAAATATCAGGTTAGATATTGAGAAAAAATTTGACTCAGTAACCATGTAAACAAATCCTTTTGCAATCTGGGTGACTTTCGCATGGGAGGAAAAAAATCTTTTCCCTCTACCCTTCCTAGTTTCACTGGCTGGGGTCCTATAAATTAGACTGACAAAAAAGAGTAACAAGAAAAACAAACTGAAGTTTATTAACGTGATTCATACACATGGGGAATGGTTAGAACTTGGGCTTACGTAGCATCTCAACAAAAGAGAAGTGACAAAATAAAGGAAAAGGACTTTTGAGTTTCTAGGGTGGTAAATTGTGGGAAGGCAAATATATACGGGAACTAATGGAAAATAAGGGCTAGTTAGTAAAGTTTGTTATGTACAATAGATTGCTTTGGTGCCATGTCTGGGCTGGTAAGGGTAACTTTTGTCCTTCCTGGTAGAGAGAGGAGGAGGAAGAACTTTACAAATTTATGTTCTGTTTTTAGGCAAATGGAGGAGAGGGCAGAGAGCTTGTACCTACTGCTTCTCAATTGCCTTCAGCTTCAAATAACCCTTATAGCAAAGTGGCATATTCTGCTGCTGTTCACTTTCAATTACTTGTTTTCAATACCAGTGGAGGACCAAATTGAGTTGTCAGTTGATTGATCGTTATATACAATACCTGATAATAAATTACTGTATGATTTTTGACATATTAAAACTCAGAAGGCACTATATTGCTATAACAAAATCCCTTCTGTTCTAAGCTTTTTTTTTTAATTTTTTTTTTTTTTTTTTTTTTTTGGCTGCATTTGGTCCTCGTCGTTGCGCGCGCCTTCTCCAGTTGCGGCGAGCGGGGGCCACTCTTTGCGCAGTGCATGGGCCTCCCATTGTGGTGGCCCCTCCCGTTGCAGAGCATGGGCTGTAGTCGCACGGGCCTCAGTAGTTGTGGCGCGTAGGCTCAGCAGTCATGGCGCACCGGCTCAGTTGCTCCGCGGCATGTGGGATCTTCTGGGACCAGGACTCAAACCCATGTCTGCTGCATTGGCAGGCGGACTCTTAACCACTGTGCAACCAGGGAAGTCCCTTCTAAACTTTTTAATATGGAAAATCTGAACACAGATATGAAATCAGAGAATAAGAATGAATACTCATATCTTCCACCTTGATTGAACAACTGTTAACATTTTGCTACATTTGCTTTTGTTCTATCTGTCCATCCATCTACCTAGTTTTTTTTTTTTTTCTGAAACTTCTGAATACAAGTTGCAGACATCCAGAAACTTTACCTGTAAATCACACACCCCTCAAAAATAATTAACAATAATCACATAATGTCATCTAATATCCATTCCATAATCAAATGTCTGTAATTGTCCCCAAATGTCTTTTATTGCTAGTTCCCAATCTAGAATCTAGACAATCAAATCACGCACTTGGCTATTATGACTTTGTACATGCTTTTAATTTGGAATAACTCTCCCACCTTTTATAATGATACTTACTTTTAAAAAAAGTTTTATTGGAGTATAGTTGATTTACAATGTTGTGTTAGTTTCTGCTGTACAGCAAAGTGCATCAGTTACTCATTATACATATATCTACTCTTTTTTAGATTCTTTTCCCATATAGGCCATTACAGAGTATTGAGTAGACCTCCCTGTGCTATACAGTAGATCCTTACGGTTATCTATTTTATTTATAGTAGTCTGTATATGTCAATCCCAATCTCCCAATTTATCCCTCCCACCCTTTCCCCTCTGGTAACCATAAGTTTGTTTTCTACATCTGTGACTCTATTTCTGTTTTGTAAATAAGTTCATTTGTACCATTTTTTTAGATTCCACATATAAGCGATATCATATGATATTTGTCTTTCTCTGTCTGACTTACTTCACTCAGTGTGACAATCTCTAGGTCTATCCATGTTGCTGCAAATGGCATTATTTTGTTCTTTTTTATGGCTGAGTAATATTCCATTGTACATATGTACCACATCTTCTTTATCCATTCCTCTGTTGATGGACATATAGGTTGCTTCCTGATACTTACTTTTTGAAGGGTCCAGGCCAGTTATTCTGTAGAAGGCACTGCGTTTTGATTTTTATCTCATGGTGTTCTTTAACCTGTTACTCTCTTTACATTTTCTGTAAACTGAAAGTTAGGTCTAGATGGGCTGTATTTGATTTGGAGTAGATAATCTGCCAAGAATTTCTTTAGAGAATGTTGTGAATATTATGCCACATCAGGAGACAGTGTCAAGATAACCCACTACATTCATGGTGCTAAATTTAATCTTTTGATTAAGGTTTAACTGCCATGTTGCTCCATGGAAAAGATTCAATTTTTTTTTTTAAACTAAGGAAAATTCTAATACCTAAAGGAAATGGGAGGAAAGGGCTGAGGGAATGTCATAAACAAAGACACATAGTGGTATGTAGGACCCAGCTCATATTGGCTTGCAAAAGCTGACTGTCAAGTTCTTAAGAACTGGTGAGCTGGCTGCTATGCACAACTGTTATTAAAATTTTTAATTATATATATTTACAATAAGTTATATTAAAAATGATACTATTCAAAACTCAGTTCCTAATTATTTTTACTACATCACTATATTGTATACCATTATCAATGTTAGATATTTTATTTATTTCTATGTTATCTACACAATGGAAATCTTATATAATGGGGTGTAATGCTCATCTCTTCCCAACTACATGTTCAGTGACATTATGTTGACAGTTTGAAATTGATCATGGTGGGAGCATTTACACCATGGAAGTATCAGCAAACACCATAAATCAGGGCTTGATTTATTGTTTTGTTGATAGTCTAGACTTAAAAGTGATGAAGAGAATGTTAATAATATAGATTAAACTTAAAAGTGTGTTATGTCTGTAGCTGTTACATTGTGAATAGCATTAAAAAACTGAGTAAGCAGTCTTCCAATATTCAGAAACTATTATTCAAGTCAGCAAAGAAGCTGATCACATCATTGTTGAAAGAGTAAAGTTTCAATATATGCCACTTTCATCTTACTGCTTAACAAAAATATCTAGCAACGTTCATGGAACTACACTGGTTCATCATTTGCAACCATATGTTGCTATGTATACAAGAGTTCAGCAAAAATCAACAGTATTCTGTGAGAATCAATTGGCTATATGGAATTTACAATAGAAGACACTTATATTTTAGTATTTTTGTAATAAGAGGATCCTTTAAATCAGTAAAACATATATATGGACTGAACTGTGTCCCTCCAAAATTCATATGTTGAAGCCCTAACCCATAATGTGACTATATTTGGAGATAGGATTTTTAGGAGGTAATTAAGGGTGAGGTAATAAGAGTGGACCCCTAGTTTGATGGGACAGGGTGGCCTTATTAAAAAAGGAAGAGATCTCCCTCTCTCTCCGTCTCTCTCTCCCTCCCTCCCTCCCTCTCCTTACACATGCACCCACCTGGGAAAGGCCATGTGAGCACACAGTGAAAGGGCAGACACCTACCAGTTAAGAGAAGAGGCCTCAGAATGAATCCTACCTGCTAGCACCTTGATCTCGGACTTATCAGCTTCCAGAACTGTGAGAAATAAATTTCTGTTGTTTAAGCCACCCAGCCTGATGTTTTGTTATGGCAGATCAAGCTTAGAGATACACACACACATACACATGCACTCCTGGTAGGTACACAAATAATTATAAGAAACGTTAGAGAGTGATGACAATCGGGATGGAATAGGATAGTTATACAGGTAGTTGTAGAAATCCCAGTAGGGGATTATAGATAGGGAAACCTAGGGAACTTTTGGAGACCACTGTAAGTTAATAATCGTTCAAGAAACATTGTGGGGACTTCCCTGGTGGCGCAGTGGTTAAGAATCCACCTGCCAATGCAGGGGACACGGGTTTGAGCCCTGGTCCGGGAAGATCCCACATGCCACGGAGCAACTAAGCCCGTGTGCTACAACTACTGAGCCTGCGCTCTAGAGCCTGCGAGCCACAACTGCTGAGCCCGTGTGCCACAACTACTGAAGCCCGTGCGCCTAGAGCTCGTGCTCCGCAACAGGAGAGGCCACTGCAATGAGAAGCCCACGCACCGCAATGAAGAGTGGCCCCCGCTCGCCATAGCTAGAGAAAGCCCGTGCACAGCAACGAAGACCCAATGCTGACAAAAATAAATAAATAAAATAAATTTAAAAAAAAAAAGAAAAGAAAGAAACGTCGTGGAACGAAGCAGGCTTGCTTAACTATAAAGCAGGAGATATGCCCCAGGTCATTAAGTGAAAGAAAAATGTTACCACCCCTCTGCTGATTTGAATAAACGCTTATGACAGTCCTAGTTTGACCTCATAAGGTCAGACACTCTCCTGCTCCATAAGAAGGAGGAACTACTGATGTAAACCTGACGGCTACTCGAAGAATGAGGAAGAAGGGGGTCTTTTCTCCCTCCTCCACTTTCCTTTGATTATAAAAATGTAGCCCACTTAATCCTTGGGGCAGAGCCCCCTCACCTACCTGCTTGCATCTCTCACAGACGTCCTATATTAATAAAGCTACTTCTTGCCTATCACTTTGCCTCTCGATGAATTCCTTCTGCACTGAGACACAAAGAACCTGAGCCTCAGTAAGTCCAGACAAGAGTTGACTGATTCTAATTAAAAGTCTGTGGGTTCAAGTCCCATTCTGGGTTTAGGCTGGGTTCGAGTCCCAATCAGAGGTGAACAGTTTCAATAAGTGCTATAAAAATATGGAGTAAATGATATGTGAGGAGTGCAGAAGATGTGGTATTTTACCTTAGATGGGTAATCCAGGCTGAAGATCCTGAGGACTTGAACTTGGGCAGTGGCCTTAGAAAAACAGAAGTTTACTGTAGCTTCTTTTTTAAAAAAATATTTATTTATCTTTGGCTGCATTGGGTCTTTGCTGCTGTGTGTGGGCTTTCTCTAGTTGCAGTGAGCGGGGGCTACTCTTCGTTGCGGTCTGCGGGCTTCTCATTGCGCTGGCTTCTCTTGTTGCGGAGCACGGGCTCTAGGCGTACGGGCTTCAGTAGTTGTGGCACGCAGGCTCAGTAGTTGTGGCGCATGGGCTTAGTTGCTCCGTGGCATGTGGGATCTTCCCAGACCAGGGCTTGAACCCATGTCCCCTGCATTGGCAGGTGGATTCTTAACCACTGTGCCACCTGGGAAGCCCCTACTGTGATTTCAAGATGGCACCATTTGACTTGTCAGCTACAGCGCACTAGCTCCTAAACCACTCATGGCTACTGGTGGAAATCTACACATCTAAGAGAAGTCAGAGTATTACAGAGTCATGGTTTTCAAGTGGGGTACCAGCTGCCTGTAAATCTCTAGTCAGCTTCCTCCCCCCAAACCCCTCAGATTTTATTCTCAGTGTCCTGCTCTTCTAAGTCTTCCTTCTCTGCAGCTCTTCTCTAGGTCTCAAAAGATGACCTTTCTTCTCCAGCACACCCATATCTAGTCAGTCACCAAATCTTGGATGGCCTCTCCCAGTCATCTTTCCTCTTCTCTTCCCCCATAACTCTGTCTGGTTCAGAATCCCATCACTTCTCTGCTATATATATGCAATGGCCTCCCTATTAAGCACCAGGCTTTTGATTTGCCTCTCTGATCATCCTCTTATCCTGTATCCAGAGTGATCTTTTTATGTCTCACAATGTCACACTTCTTAAAATTGTACCATGGTTCTCTGGATTTCGGGTCAAGTTCAGATCCTCTCTTTAGCACACCTGCTGGCCTCTCTAACCCAGATCTTGCACAATGCACATCCTCCCCCGAACACACACACACACACACACACGCCTCCCACGCCCATCCCCGCCTCCAATGGCATGTTCATTGTGGTTATACTGAACAAGTTCTCTGTCATGTTGCTTCACGCGCTTTCTGTTGCCGTCTGCAATCCCCTCCCCCATGTAGCTACCTTCTCCTTGAACTACCTCAAAACCTAGGGCCAGAATTAGATTTTCCAGGAACCCTTCCCAGACCCCTCTGATTAGGGCCTCCTGTGATTAACTCGGCCTCTCTGCACAGGACACAAGCAGTGTGCCGTGATTTCATCTTGCCTATCTCTCCCGCAGTCTGTGTCACAACCATCTTTTTATCTTCCTTGCCAAGTATGGAGCCTGTCACACAGCAGGCCTCAGGAAGCGCCTGCTGAAATAACTAATGTTGGAAGTAGCACCACAGGGCCTCGTGAGCCCCTGGAACAAAACAGCAAAGAAGACATTTCTGAGGCTTCTATATCAGGGAGTAGAGAGCCTTTGTGGCTTTCCATGGGCAGGGAAGACCATCTTTGAGCTGTGACGATGAGACAAAAGCTGCTTGGCCAGCCCCGCTTCTTAGCTTACAGAGCAACGGGCGTGCACGACACTGGAAGCCGAAGCCAGAAAAACGACACTTCCCGTCATGCCTCAGGGCACCGCTGCGGGTTTCCCCTCTGCGTCACCGCCTCTTCCCCACGGAAGTGAGGGGAGCACTTCCGGGTTCGGCAATAAGCTGGAGCCGGCGGCCTTAGCTCGGCCCTTTGGGCCTTGTTCCGAAGCTCCGCCTTCGCTCCGCTCTTTCTAGAAACCCAGCTTTGCTCTTGGTGGTGTCGGACAGGTATTTCCCGGCCGCTGCGGGTACCCGCGGGACAGTCCGCTGCACTGAAGCGGCGAGTCCTTTGCTCTGTGGAGGCTCGGAAACTCCCGCCGGGAGCAGGAAAGCCAGTTCCCGGTGTCGCGGCCCCGACGCTGACCTTCCTTCGCTCTTTTCCCTTTCCGATTGCAGCGTCCCAGACGCGTGAGATCCCCATGGCGGATACGGCCCCGAACGGCCCCCAAGGGGCGGGCGCAGTGGTAAGTGAGCGGGCAGGGCCGTGTGGCTTGATTTGCAAGTTAGGAAGGAGCAGGAAGTGTTGGGAGTCGGGTCCGAGGCGTTCCAGAGGCTCCTTGCTCTCAGGACTGGGATTACTGGTACGGGTGGGGGTGGGGAGAGGGCCGACCGTGAGCGAAGACGTTAGAGGGAGCTACAGGTTTCTGTTTCTGAAGCGACAACAGGCCGGCCTGGAGCAGGTGGCCCTCACCTGCATGCCCACCTGTATGCCGCGGAGATTAGGCCTTCTTGCTTCTTCCCACCCCTCGGTCCCTGTCCTGTGTCCTAAGGTTGAAGATGCCACCTGAGATCGAGGCGTGACACACGCCTTGTTCCGCACACGCGTGTTGGCCCAGAACCGTTCTGCCCGTTTTTAAGCCGAAAGAGGGGAGCGGTCGTTTTCTTTTCCTTTCGTCGTTTTACGAAGAGAAATGTTACTATGCTTTTGTAACTTTTTTATTTTTAAGATGCAGGTCTGCTGCTTACTAGTTTCTTGTACCAGAAGCATAATTGTCCTCTACTTTTAAACACTAAGTATGTGAACTGAGCCGAGTGACGTTTTTCTTTTCAAACATTTGCAACGTCTCTTTATATGCACACTTTCTTTTTTTTTTTCCCCTTAATTTTGCTGAACCATTTGAGAGTTGCTTACATCATGATCATTAACCCATGAGTACTTCAGTATTCTTCTACATGACCACAGTGCCGTTATCACAGCAATTTTTGCAGTTAAATTTGGGAAATTTAACGTTGATAATGTTATCAACCTAATACACAATTTATATTCCGATTTCCTCAGTTGTCCTCCTTATCCAGGCTCAATCAGAAAGTGTGCATTGCGTTTCCTGGCCTTTGGTCCCTTTTAGTCTGGAACAGTTCCCTTGTCCTTCTCCTCCCATTTTTGTCTTTGGAGAGTCGAGACCTGTTGTTTTGCAGAACGCTTCTCAAATTGGAGTTGTCTGATTCCCTCCCCCCCTCCCCCTACAGATGACTAGATTCAGGTTAAACATTTTGGTAGGAATATTAAATAAGTGATATTCCGTTCTTCTCAGGGCATTATATATATCAGGAAACATTTTATGTTGATTTATCTCATCATTGGAGATAAGTTTGATCATTTGGTGAAGGTGGTGTCCACCAGATTCTCTATTGTAAAGATAACTTGTTTCCCTTTGTAAATAAAAAGTGTTCTATGTCATGATACTTCAAGATTGTGTGAATAATTTTTCACCTCAATAGTTTTTTCACCCAAAGATGCATTATATTTTTTGCCTGAATTATTTGTAACATAGTCAGTTCACTCTTTTTTTTTTTTTAATGAATTTATTTATTTATTTTTAGCTGTGTTGGGTCTTCGTTTCTATGCGAGGGCTTTCTCTAGTTGCGGCGAGCAGGGGCCACTCTTCATCGCGGTGCGCGGGCCTCTCACTGTCGCGGCCTCTCCCGTTGCGGAGCACAGGCTGCAGACGCGCAGGCTCAGTAGTTGTGGCTCACGGGCCTAGTTGCTCCGCGGCATGTGGGATCGTCCCAGACCAGGGCTCGAACCCGTGTCCCCTGCATTGGCAGGCAGATTTTCAACCACTGCGCCACCAGGGAAGCCCAGTTCACTCTTAAAATGTAAACCAATACGCTTTTTTAATTGTGTAGTAAAATGCACATGCATAAAAGTGTACAAGATGAAATGCACAGTTCAGTGATTTATCACCAAATGAACATCGTAAACAAATAGGTTTTAAAGAAATGTTCTAAAATTAAATTTCAAACTATCATGTAGAGTCTGAATATTTGTGGAGAAACTGAGCACTGTAAGCTGGATTCATGCTTCCGCTTGACTTACTGGTGATCATTTCAATTTAGAAGAGTTAACAGTAGTAGGATTGGGTAGAATGAAGTGGAGGCATATGTCTGAAATTACCTGCATGCTGTTAGAAAGCATGCAATAAAATTAAAAGCATCCTTGAATTTCAAAAGATACTTGCATTTTTCCCCAAAGCTTTTTTTATATCTTCTTTCAAATGATAAGTTAGATTGCTTTGAGCAGTGTTTTAGACTCCAGGATAAGACCTATTAGTGAGATTTGAAATCCTTTTCATGGAAACACTGTTTATAAAACATTAAATAGAATACAAAATACCAAAATTTATCACACATAGTAAAGATAAATATTGTTTTTGTGAGGTTTTTGTTTATTTTATATACTCACATGTGTCTGTATTGGGTCTTGATGTAAAAATTGTTTGTGTAGGTTCTATCAAAAAATATAAAAGCCACTTTAGAATTTGAATACACAATACAGTTTGAATGAGAAAACCGATTTTAAGTTATTGCACTCGTGATAATGGACACATCTGTTGGCAAAATGAAGTAAAAGAAAAGATAGAATGAGGAAAAAATGGAGAAGAAAGTGATATATGGAAGTTTAATCCAGGGAAATCCACAGAAACCAGGCTAAGACTTGTCAGGGAGCTTCAAGAGGATGAAGAAAGTCATAAAATCGGAGGTGTGAATAATGGCACAATGTCAGGTGCCATTAACACCTGACAGCCATATTTTGAGCCCCTACAGTATGCCAGGCCTTTGTGTGTATGTTGGCAAATCATCCTGAGGCTAAGTGACTATTACCATGGTTTTACATTTCTCCTTTGTAAGGTTGATTTAGTCCAAACTGGCTTTGTGTGATGCCTTTTTACTCAGACCTGAGACTTGCCTGTTTGAATTTGAGATTTTTTTCTAAGAATAGGCATTATGGTTCTCTTGAGAGCAATTAGTTCTTATTTAATGTTCTTTTAAAGTAGGTGAAGCCAGTATTACAAGTGTTGAAGGAATACAGACAATTGTAGTTAAACTTTTCTTGCCTAATTAGTCTTTTTTTTTTAAATGTCAACTGGTATTTTTCTATTTAAGTACTTCCTATGCTTTCCATATCAAAACTATAAGGAGGGGACTTCCCTGGTGGCGCAGTGGTTAAGAATCCGCCTGCCAGTGCAGGAGACACAAGTTCAAGCCCCGGTCCATGAAGATCCCACATGCTGCGGAGCAACTAAGCCTGTGAGCCACAACTACTGAGCCCGTGCTCTAGACCCCGCGAGCCACAACTACTGAGCCCGAGTGCCACAACTACTGAAGCCCGCGCGCCTAAAGCCCATGCTTTGCAGCAAAGAAGCCACCGCAAACAAACTTATTAAAAAAAAAAAAAACTATAGGGAGTTTGGCTTTGTTACTGAACGTAGACATGAAACAGTTGCCCTAAGAGTTTACACTTAATGATCTTAAAAAAACAATTGCTACAGGGGCATTGAGACATTTTGAATAGGAATAAAACTACATAATATTAATCCTTAAAAACATAATTTGCAAGCTTAATTTACTACAGTATTTTTCTTTTTACATTCAGCAATTCTTGATGGCCAATAAACTGGACACGGCAATGTGGCTTTCTCGCTTGTTCACAGTTTACTGCTCTGCTTTGTTTGTTCTGCCTCTTCTTGGGTATGTATTATACATGTTTCTGCCTTTGGTATTCACTTGTTCACTTTTTCTGGAATACCTTTTAGGTGTCACACTTGTTAAACTGCAAGGGGTTCAGGGACAAATAAAACACAGGTCTCATCCTTAAGGCACTAATATTCTAGTAATACCAACTGGAGGTATATTTTATATCATGTGTTTTGTGAAAAGTAACATCACCTTGAAAATTGAGAGAAAATGGTTGTGGGGATGAGATAAGTTCATGGTTTTTTGCATTTTTGATTGTTAAAAGGAAGAATGACTGCTTTATAAAATTCAGTTGTGTATTGTACATCAACTATGCTTCAATAGAAATAAATAAAAATTCAGTTGGGTATATATATAAAGTGATGCTTCTAAAAAGGTATAATAGGGTCAAGCAATTTTTTTTTACTATTGACAAGTAATAGATTTAGGTATTGTGCAATTATGATGCAATTCACAAAGGAGGAAGAGACAAGGTAGTTGTTTACGTCTCATGATAACCTCTCTCCTGGTAATTTGCAGGTTGCATGAAGCGGCAAGCTTTTACCAACGTGCTTTGCTGGCAAATGCTCTGACTAGTGCTCTGAGGCTGCACCAAAGATTACCACACTTCCAGTTAAGCAGAGCATTCCTGGCCCAGGCTTTGTTAGAGGACAGCTGCCACTACCTGTTGTATTCACTCATCTTTGTCAATTCCTACCCTGTTACAAGTATCCTTTTGTACCTTTTTGACAGTGAAATTGCCTACTGAGTGTATAGGAGATCTCTTCTTATTATTTTTTGCTGCAGGAAGGATTCAGCAATGAGGGTGTTCCATGAAGCCTGGGTTGGTTGGTTTGTTGGCGCTTCATTTGCATGAAGATACATTAAGTGTAAGAATTTCTGACTCTGAAATGTGAAGTCCAAATTTTGAAGAGCTGATTGGGAATTTTAAACTTTGTATCTTTGATCTTGCCTCTTGTAAGCTTCTTTATTCGCAATGGATATTTTAAAATTCAGATTCAAAGCACAAGCCTATGGAGGACTTATTTTAATATATGTTTCCTTCATTTAATTCACACATTCTTTGGGAAAATGCCCAGATGCCTTGCCTTAAGAAAAAAGAAATCCTCAGCTCTTTCTTTCAACTCCCAGTGAGCTAGAAACAAATGGAAATTAATCAAGAAATAACTTACTTAAGCTGAGAATGGGATAATTAATCAATAAAATAAATAGAAATTAGTATTTGCTATGGATAGAGCAGAATATAAGGACACATGGATACCTGGAGCCAGTGAGAATTAAATAACTCATTTGGAATTTGTATGTTTATACATTTCAAAAATATGTTGTGGGATAAAAGTAGGTATTCTTAAAAAGGAGGGGAAGGGATTCTGCAGTTTGGTATGTTTGGGAAGCAATAGGTTAAACACTGTTGAATAGATTTCTTTACTGTAGGACCTTTGATATGGTAGTGTGCATTCTGAGACCTAAGAGTTATCAGTGTTCCCTAAACTTAATCATTTTAATCGGTTGTCCACCGCCCACCCCTGCCCCCCTATGAATCATCCCTCAGGGAGGTATTCTGTACTTTCAGAAGTACTGTTCTTAAGTGTTCTTGAATATTTATGATACAACTGTACATAATGGAAAGCACAATAAAATAATCTCTAACACTAAATACTACCTATTTAGATAATATTTTCTATGTTCATGAAGTATCAAATTTTAAATAGATTGTTTATAAGTTTTAAGGAAAAGAGAATAGGAGGAAAGTGGCATTTTTTTGAGCACCTATTTTGCCAGTATATACAGACTTGGCATACTTAATTCTTGCAACACTCTGAAAAAAATTATGGTGAGCATTATATTATTGATAAGGCTACTGAGGCTCAAAGAGTTTAAAGTAACTTGGTGGCATCACATTGGCAAGTGAGTAGTAATGTAGGTAAAACTCACTAGGTAATTGTTGTACTACAACTGTAAATGATAAGCACATTTGTTTGGCATATCATCGGGTTGACCTGCTTTTGTCAGCCACATTCATTGAGGTCCTTTATAATAACCAATATTAAAATTCTTGCTTTTCTGAGATATGATGGGAAATTATATAGAGGTTCATATTTCTGCCCTTACTAGCTTAAAATTTCTTTGAAAAGAAAAACAAATGATAGAAGCTTTGTTTTCTAGATAATTAATGTAGAGCAAATTGAATACATCAATACTGACCTCTGGGACAGTTTTATTGAGTGAATCCTGAGACGGTGCCAAATGACTCATGACAGTGAAGACAACCTCTCTGCCTTTTCTATCCAATTAGTTAGTTGCTAGGCCATCTCTAGGGAATGTTGGAGATTAAGGATTTAATGTTCTTTAAGTTCTTACAGGGAGGGGAGGGGGGAGTATGCAGTGGGAATAACAAACTATTAATTGGCAAGAAATACTAATCTGATTGCTAAAGTAGTTGGGTATTACGTTAATAAAGGTGATCCCAAAGTCATGTTCTGATCTTTGCTCTTAGAAAGGTGTTGTATTGTCCTTTTTCTATTGTACACTTTTCACCCCTTGTGTTTTCTAAATAGTTTAAACGTAACAGTGAATGCTAAGGTTATGAATCTCTTATCAAGGATTTGTGAACTATAGAATGTTAGAGGTGTAAGACTCATTAGAAATCCCTAGGTTTGATCGCTGCAAATTCATATGACAGAAGATGGAACTTGGCCTTGGGAAATGAAGTCAGTGTCAGAGCCAAGAGTGAAACCCAGATATCTTGACTCTGAATTAAGGATTCTGTTAAAAGTGTAAAACTGTGTGTGTGTGTGTGTGTGTGTGTGTCTGTATATATATGATCTCTACTCAGGAAATTGGCATTTTACTTAATTTTTATGAGTGGCACAGAAGAATTAGGATATTAATCAGAGAACATTTATATTAGAGAGTTAGGATTCTTGTAGTACTTGGCTACAGGTCAGTGTTTTACTAGCCACCTGGAACTTAGGAACCTTTGGGTCTTAAATGATGAGTTATGGTTATAATGAATTTGATACTCAGGTTATGCTGTAGTGGTCATTTCCCTCACACCAAGCTTTCAGTTGGTGTAGAAAAATATAATGGTTTATTTCTTAGAAATTGCTACTATTTTTAGGACAAGTATTTTTGCCCTTCATAATTAACTGTCTATATCATTTCATGGAAATAACTTGGACAAGTGGGGTTTTTTTGTTATCAACCTAGCAGAAATTGTTGTAAAGTCTTTTGAGCAATTTCCATTTTTCAAAAAGCTGAATGAAAATGGTATATTTTATCTATGACATAAAGCCAAACAGTGAAACTCAAGTATAAGGATTCTTTGCTCATGTCTGTAATTAAACTGATGAGACTCTCAGTTGATTAAATACAAAACCAAATATACACTGTCTTTTTTATTTGTACAGACTGAGAACACATTAACTGTAAAAGCTTGATTGGAACAATATCTCAAAATAATGGGGTCCTTGTAGGAAAGAAAGAATTAAAGATCTTTAGTTGAGGAAAATTTGAGAACTACTCTTTAAACCATTACTCTATACTCTTTCCTAAGCCATTGAGTTGATGAAAGCAGTACAGAAGACTATTTTGGTATTTGAAGGCTAAGTTATTCTGTCCAGGATGGCCATTGTAGGGTTAAAAGCTGTATTACTTAACGCTTTGAGATGGCCTAGATTTCAACTTAATTTAGCCAATGTTTGCAATATTTTATCCATTAGGAATAGGTGAAAAAGCTTTTTTCACTATTTTCTTCATAAAAAGAACTACGAGGTTTAAGAAATGAAAGTTGACTTTCTTCTTTACAGATTAAAAAAACCTTCATTTTATGAAGTGTATCAGTAGACCAGAAGCCATCACTGAAGTCATTTTAGCAGATGCCATTTTAGATCTGTATATTTGACCATAATACATAGCCTGTTTTGCAAAGTGCTTGATGAATTTTTAATGTTTTCCTTAATTATTTTCTTCAGTGAGTATTTTCCCAGTCTTGTTATTTTCTTTACTTCATGCTGCCACATACACGAAAAAGGTCCTCGATGTAAGTAAAACTGTCCTGGCTTTGTTTTTTGTTTTTGACTCCTGGATTTACAGATAGTTGACACAAATTTGAATTTTAAGACATTTGGGCATTTGTCACAAAAAGGTCCTGTATTCCGTACAAACTTGCTCTAAATTCGTGATTTGAAAGTTTTGATATTTTTTACTGTTTAAGTTTCAATAAAATAGTGCATTTTGTAGATAAGGGGTTGTATTTAAGTTTACCCCCCAGTTCCTGGAGTAATTTCTGAAGTTTGAAATAGATCTTTTTATTAAAAAAAAAAATCATGTCTTTTTGATTTGATAAGTTGTCAGAGATCTCTGTTCTGTCAGTAATTTTAACATACCATGTGTGTAGAGTGTACCAAATTTCTTTTACACTGATGTTCAGAACTGCTACTTTCCTAAAATTTTTTCTTATTACTGGGTTGGAACATTAAGCTTAATAACTTCAGTGTGCCAGGCAGATTGACTGCATATGCACTGAAATTTGAATTAAAATATCCAAAATTTTGCCATGTGTTGGCCTCCTTATTCCTGTAGTTCTCGGATCACAGCAGTAATTGGACTCTGTAATTTCTACCTTTAATCAACGAAGGAGTCACAGATACTTTAACTGTATTTCTGGGTAGCTAGGTTTTGTTATGGTTGGAGAGAAATAACCACTACTTTTCTTGAAATAATCTAATCTTTCTTAAGGAAGATAAAGTGTCTATGAATGAAAAGGACTTTTATTGAAGTTGTTTCTCTATTTAACTCTACAAATATAGAATAAAGCAGGAAAATACATTAACTTTTGTCCCTAAATAATTTGTAAATTTTTATATCATCATTTTCAAATAATTGTCTTTTGGTTGTATTGTGTATTGGATATGCAATTTATCTAAAGAAAGAAAATAATTGATCGAAAATGCTTTTGTTATTTCTAATGTTTGTTTTCTTATGTTTTAGGCAAAGGGTTCAAATAGTTTACCTCTGCTGAGGTCTCTCTTGGATAAATTAAGCACTAATCAACAGAATATTCTGAAATTCATTGCTTGTAATGAAATATTCTTGATGCCTGCTACAGTTTTTATGCTTTTTAGGTAAGAATAAAAATATATTTATTTTAGGAGGCTGGTGTTTAAGTGAACATAATAAATGTGTCAACTCAAATTTTATCCTGTTTACATCTGTTGAAGTACATACTGAGATTCAGAGCTTAGATGGATCTTAGCAATCATCTTTTCACATGATAGTAGAGAACCTGAGAGTATAGTAAACTCCTGTAGTTTACTGTGGTAAACCTAGGCATTTGTCTTCTTTATTATTCCTTGTGATTTATCATTTAACATTTTGAAAATTAATTTCGGAATAACTATTTTGAAAGAATCTTAGGAAGGCTAGTTTAGTCCGTTCTAACATTATTGAGATGATTTGTCCCATACTAGAGAAAAATCTGAAAAATTAAGGTCTGGTATTGTTAGTTGCTTACTGCCACCTCCATATTTTGTTTGTATGTTAATTATAGAAGGAATGCATGAATAAAGAAAGCCTTCCTTTTAAAAATAGAACATCAGGATAGTATTGACCTCTCTATATTCTTGCATTTAAGTTTTAAAACCACATTTCTGCCCAGATTATTGCTTTTTCAATTTTCAGTTTCTCAAGTAATAGGACATTACAAATAAAAGCTAAAATACCATTTGACTGTGAAGCCTAGTTGCATTCTGTCCTCTCCTTCCCAGAGCTAAGGAGTTTGATACGTGTACATGTATGTAGTTCTTTTAAAGTACTTACACAGATGGATAGAAAATATATATTATTATTTTATGGGTGCGGGGCTTTGTTTAGTTTTTTGGGGGTTTTTTAATAAATTTATTTTATTTTTGGCTGCATTGGGTCTTCATTGCTGCGCGCGGGCTTTCTCTAGTTGAGGCGAGCGGGGGCTGCTCTCCGTTGCGGTGTGCTGGCTTCTCATCGTGGTGGCCTCTTTTGTTGCGGAGCATGGGCTCTAGGCGTGCAGGCTTCAGTAGTTGCAGCACACGGGCTCAGTAGTTGTGGCTCGTGGGCTCTAGAGTGCAGGCTCAGTAGTTGTGGCACACAGGCTTAGTTGCTCCGTGGCATGTGGGATCTTCCCGGACCAGGGCTCAAACCCGTGTCCCCTGCATTGGCAGGCAGATTCTTAAGCACTGCGCCACCTGGGAAGTCCCTTTGTTTAGTTTTTATTTTATATCAAAAGCATCAATTGTCTGCATCTTGCTTTTTTCGTTCATACAGTATGTTTTCGTGACCTATTTATATGACATTCATATTTCTGGTTTGTTTCATTTAATGGCTGTATAGTGTTCCATCATATTATGCTACATTTTATTACCCATTCCCCTGATGATGGCCATTTGTTTCCAAATTTTTACTTTTCCAAATGTTGATGCAGTAAACATTTTTTTACCTGTCTGCTTATACTTTTGTGTGAGTGTATACTTTTGCTGAGTCTAAGCTAGGTGCATTTTATATTTAATAGACCATACCAAATTGTCCTCTAATAGGTCTGTATTATCTGTTTTCCATAATCTCATTAATTTGTAACAAACTTGTTTTTGTCTATGAAATATTTCATTTTAATGTTCATTACCTTGGTTAACTAGTAAGGTTTTTATATACCTGACAGTTACTCCTTTCTTCAGCAGTCTTTCTTTAAGCTGGTAATAGAGTTTTCTAGATTTCCTCATAAATGCATCTGTACCATTCTTATAAATAATATCTTCCTCTGAAAACTCCAGGATCACCACATGTTGCTTAAGTTGTGGGGTTCCAAACTAGATAATATAATCTAAATAGGGTCCTGGAATGATACAATGGGAAGACTTCTTATTGGGTGTTTGGGAGCTAGATTCTGGTTGATTTGACCACTAACTTAGCCTTCTGGGCCTTGATTTTCTACACTTAAAAAATTAGTAGTAGTTGAAATAAGTAATTGCCAAAAATCCTTCTAGTTGTAACGTACCATGAATGTTAGGTATAGAATTTGATGCAACTCTATTTGTCGATTATTCCACTCTGAAATTTTCACCCTAGAAGTTAGTTCATCTCTTTTTTGTGATCCTGATCATACACTTAAACATTTTAATTGGTAAAAGGAACCTTTTGCCCTCTTACTTTCTTGCTCATTTTTCTGTTTCTTGGGTCATCTGGTCTTGAGTCACACGAGGTTCTGTGATTTGTTTCATGTACCTGGGTGAAAGTTAAAATGTAGCTACCAAAACTAACTCTTTATGTGGAGGTAATTGGTGACTATATCTGAAACCTCCAGATTCTGGTTAATAAACAAAATAATTTGTTCTCCTTTTAGGTAAGCTTAAGAGAATTATAATGAAATGCTGAGATGCCAGGCACACTTAAACAAAAACCTCATTTTGGGGACTTCCCTGGTGGCGCAGTGGTTAAGACTCCGCCTGCCAATGCAGGGGACACAGGTTTGATCCCTGGTCTGGGACGGTCCCACGTGCCGCGGAGCAACTAAGCCCGTGCACCACAACTACTGAGCCTGCACTCTAGAGCCCGTGAGCCACAACGAAGAGTAGCCCCCGCTCGCCGCAACTAGAGAAAGCCCATGCGCAGCAGTGAAGACCCAACACAGCCCCCCACCCCGAAAAATAGCCTCATTTTTGGAACTGTAGTAAATTTTTTGTTGGAGCACCAAGTTTTGACTATATTGGTATATTAAGTCAATTGTGCTACTTAATCTTTTATTTAAACACTTACATACAAGTTGATTTTAATTTTTAAGATTGTAAAGGAAATGAGAATTTACCAAAAATATTTAAATAGGGGAATCACTTTGTTATTCTAAAAAATTAAAATTAAGTAATAAAGTTTTATTCAATCCCTAATAAGAAAAGCTATTAATGTTTCAAGTGTGTCACTTGACCACAACACAAACTGTAAAATTAAAAACAATTTTAAGTCATTATTCCTTAAATGCTACCTTTCATGGTAGAAGCACAGTCTGATATTAGAAGGCTTTATTAAGTTAAACTTGTAGCTGTAATGCATAAAGCTCTGTATTTAAAAGTGAACATTCTATGAATTTTCTTATACATGTAGTGTATGAGTTTATCTTACATATACATGCACACATGTGCAAAGACAAGTAAAAGGATGATCATTGTAGTTTTATTCATTAGTAGAGAGCTGTTACCTAATAGTACATGCATAAGGTGGAATATTTGAAGCTGTGAAAAGAATGAGGTAATTTATGTGTTGTGATAGGGGATGATCTCCAAGATATAATAAGTTTAAAAGTGGTTGAGAACTGTGTAGGGTATTCCCCATTTATATTTTGGGGTGTGTGTGTTTAAAGACATGTATATTTCTTTCTGCCTCAGTTTCTTCATCTTTAAAATCAGAATGATAATACCACTTCCCTCCTAGAGTTAAATGGTTCAGTGCATTACAAAATGAGCACTGTATGTTAGTCATTATATACACTTGTTTATGTAAATTTCTGGAAGGATGTATTAGAGACTGCTATGACTTTGAGGAAGAAACTAACTTGGCTGATGGAAAATTTGTTTTTCATTGAATATTCTTTTCTACTTACATTTTCTGTAATACGTGAATTTCTCAATTTAAAGAGTTAAAGTTTTATGTGATTTATTGGGGAAGGTGGATATAACATTTAATTATAAGTTTGTAATCGTGTAAATTTTTATTATGACAGTAATATCACACAGTTTAGGGGAAAAAAGGCTAAAAAAGGGACTTCCCTGGTGGTCCAGTGGTTGGGACTCCACGCTTCCACTGCAGGGGCCCAGGTTTGATCCCTGGTTGGGGAACTAAGAATCCGCAAGCCGCACAGTGTGGCCAAAAATAAAAAGGGGGGTTGGGGGTGAGGGGTGGGACTAAAAAAATTTAACCTAAAAAACAAACCATATTTAGCATCTTAATGCATTTATTCCCCAAAAATGTTTTAAAATATAGTTGTAGTAATATGTATAGCTTTATATTCTGCTTTCTTCAGAGTTACTGTGTAGTTTTCATAGTCAAGATTTTAAGTAGTTGCATACCAAGTCCGTCAAACATATGATTTACTTAGCCCTGCTACCTAACTATCCATGTTAGTTTGTTGCTCCATTTTATCTGTAGTTATTTTAGTGAATATCTTAAGATAGTTTTTCCTAGGAAAGTATTCCAGACTTAGAATTTCATAAACATATATACGACTCTTGAGGTATTGTCATTGTTTTTTTTTTTTTTTAATTTTTATTTATTTATTTATTTATTTATGGCTGTGTTGGGTCTTAGTTTCTGTGCGAGGGCTTTCTCCAGTTGCGGCAAGCGGGGGCCGCTCTTCATCGCGGTGCGCGGGCCTCTCACTATCGCGGCCTCTCTTGTTGCCGAGCACAGGCTCCAGAGGCGCAGGCTCAGTAGCTGTGGCTCACGGGCCCAGTTGCTACGCGGCATGTGGGATCTTCCCAGACCAGGGCTCGAACCCGTGTCCCCTGCATTAGCAGGCAGATTCTCAACCACTGCGCCACCAGGGAAGCCCCTTGTCATTGTTTTTTAAACCAAGAAAAATAAATAGTGTAGGCTATGTAAATTTACTAGTGACCCTGTGTGGTTTTATTAGTTTTCTTATTTGCTTATATAAAATAAATTACTTTTCATTTTAAATATCTTATAAAGTTTTAAAACTTTATTATCAATTATTAGTGGTAATTGTTGAAACATTTATTTAATATTTGCTGATTTATTTAAAAGCTTTTAAAAATTTTAAAAAAGTAATACCTACATGAATACATGAATAACTTGGATTTAGGTATGATAGATATTACTGTGACCATTTGATGAATGAAGACACACATTCTCCGATTAAATTGCCTTTAAATTTTGAGAGTATACATATGAATTGATGATGTGTATTTATTGCCCTTGTATTTGTTTATTTCAGTGGTCAAGGAAGTTTGCTCCAGCCTTTTATATACTATAGATTCCTTACTCTTCGATACTCCTCTCGAAGAAATCCGTATTGTCGGTAAGCTGGTGATTAGTTTAAACCTGTTTTATTTATTAAGAGTATTGTGAAATACAGTATTTGTAACTTCTAAGAGTTGTTTAACTTTTATGTTAGAATTTAGAAGCAAGCAGTGTTTTTGTGAATTTAAGTTCTAGGCCTTAGAACTACCTAGGATTGATGAGGAGGTGGTTGTACTTCTTTTCAGACACTAAGACTAGACTTTTCTCGACCACTTCTAAAACAGTGCTAAAGCTTAAGGAGTTTTAAAATGTGTAGGACATAAGTCCCACTCTCAAGGCACTTTCCTAGTTGAAGAAACAAAAACACATGTCAAATAATAAGAAAGGAAGCAGTAGTTTAGGATATGGTATTCACGTGTCAATCTATGATGAATTGTGATGTTTATTCTACTATATCAGTACTATAGTCCACAACAGGGGAGAGGTCATTGAGCCAGAAGAGAGAAGAGCCCAGGAAAGTTTCACAAAATAGAGATTTTAATTTGTTCTAGAAGGATTAAAGCCTTTGAATAGACAGAATAAGGAAAAGCATTTTAGGTGGGAAAACAGAACAAGTTCAGAGGCAAGAAGATAAAAGCAGAGTTTAAGGGGCATTGAGTAGACCTATTTGACTATAAGGGAAATTTGAATGGTGAGTGGTTGGAGCAAAGATTTAAAAGGTATATTGGAGCCATATCATAAAACTTCTTGAGTTTCAGGGTAAGAAGGATAGCCTTGTACAGAATTGTTTGGAGTGGAAAAATGAAAAAGCAGAGAAATATTTTAGTAAATTATCATAATATTGAGGCACGGAGGCTTAAATTAATGTACAATAAATTATGCCTTCTGATCTCAAAAATTAGAAGAAAACAAAAATGAATAGCTGTTTTTTTTTCTTTTTTTAAATTTTATTTATTTATTTATTTTGGCGGGCTTTTCATCGTGGTGGCTTCTCTTGCGGAGCACGGGCTCTAGGCGCGCGGGCTCAGTAGTTGTGGCTCACAGGCTCTAGAGCACATGCTCAGTAGTTGTGGCACACGGGCTTACTTGCTCTGTGGCATGTGGGATCTTCCCAGACCAGGGCTCAAATCCATGTCCCCTGCATTGGCAGGCGGATTCTTAACCACTGTGCCACCAGGGAGGTCCCTGAATAGCTGTTTTTAATAGCTTCTTAAATATGTTACTCAGATACTAATGTTAACATAGTTTTTGTTTTCACGTTTAAAATAAATTCATCATGTAATAGAATTCAGCCAGAAATTCAGTGAGTGTGTTAGCATGATCTCTATTATATTTTCACAAGCAAAGTAAAAACTGAATTTGAATGCTGGTCCATCATTTGCCAAGCTTATGACTTCAGGCGAGTTACTTAAATTTTAATTTCTTCACTGACAGAGAGAAAAACCTCCTTCTGGAGGTGAAATGAAGTAATGTTTTTAAAAGTGCTTAGATTCTATTAGGTTCTTAATAAATAGTTTATTTTTCTTTTTTTATGCTTCTGATTCTCCTTTGAAGGGGTTTTTATGCTCTCACAGACAATGTCTTTTTCACAGTACTTCCTAAAATAGAGCTTATTTTCTTTAGACATAGGTTCTTAATGAGTTCCTAGTCAAAGATAAACCTTTAATTTTACTTGATTCCATGAGTTTTTCCCTTTTTCTTTCTGGTTCTTGTATTCATTTTAGACATTATATTCTGGTTCCCTACCCTGGCATCCAGTTTTCATCAGTAGATTTGTTTTTCTCTGCTTCTTTATTTCCTCTTCTTCTCTGCTTCTGTTTTCTCCACATATCCTTAAATCATATCATCACCTATAAAAATGTAGAAGTGTTCAGCGGAATAGAAAAGAAAGGATAGCAGTGCTATAAGATAACACAAATATGTGCTAATAAACATCTCGCATTAGCACACGTTTTAATCAAAACAGTGGAAAGGTAATGGAAAATATTTGGGCTTATAAATATTGATAAGCAGGATATAAAACTACATTTTCTACACTGTACTTTTTTTTATTAAGGGTTATGAGACAGTCTATATAGCCAGTTTGTACCATGTTCACTTATCACGACATTTATTCTCAAGTTAGTGGTATGAGTCCTTTGTTCATGTCGAGTGTAGATTGTGCAGAGCTGTGCTAATAGAGCAGCCACTAGCCACATTTGACCATTTAAATTTAAATTAATTAAAATTTATAAAATTTAAAACTCAGTTCCTGAGTCAACACTAACCATATTGTTAAGCGCTCAGAAGCCATGCGTGGCTGATGGCCGCTGCATGGGACAAACAGATGGACCTTTTCATCACCACTGAAAGTGCTGTTGTTTATGCCGGGGATAGAACCATGAATACGAGAATGAGGCATGCCTCATCGGTAACCTGAAGGGGTTTAACTAGAGTGTTTTCAGGATGCCCTCTAACTTGATTCATTAGCCTCATTTATTCCGAAGACAGTGATTGTGTGTTGATGATAACAAGTTTAATGTGGGATTGAAATACCTGCTTTCTAGGGACTTAGAGCTGAGTGAATTAGATAGCTACATAAGTCAGTGTGATGATGAAGGTGCTGTGAAGGCACAGAGTGCAGAGGGAGACAGATGAGAATTCACGGAGGAGGTGGTAATAGAAGGCCAAGCCTTCTGAAGTCTAGAGTTCTGGCATGTGGGTGCCTGAATGCGCTTGGCATGCCAGTAGTTGTCACTTGAGTTGAGGAAGTATATAGGGAAGTAGTGAAGATCTGTGCCCAGAAAGGGAGACAGGAACTAGATCATGTGGAAGGGTTTAGACTTTATTCTAAGGTAGGAAGAGCATTTGAAGTTTGTAATGTGGAGGGGTTGAGAACACGATAAGGTCTGATTTAGAAATACTGTTCCAGAAGATGGATTTCAGGCTCACCAAAAGGACAAAAAGACCAATTTGGAAACTGTTAGAGAAGTCCAGAGCCTGAACTAATTCAGTGGTAAAAAAAAGGGATAAATTTGTAAGCTATTTAGGAGGGTTGGAACTTGGGGCTTAGGGAAGAAGAATAAGATAAAGAAGACCTCCAGGTGTCTGGCCTGGGAACCTTGGAGAGTCATGAGTAATGCGGCTGTCACAAAGATAGGAGATACAAGAGGAAGGGCAGGTTTTTAGATAAATGTGCATCTTTCCAAATTTTCTTCCTGTTTTTGTGTGAGAGTGTATTACATCCTTTTAAAAAACAGATTATTGCCTTCTCCTAACCATAAAAATAACACAGAGCATACAAGAAGGTAGAAGTTGTGTCTTTATGTAGGATGAGTCAGCACATAAATTATGAACAGCCAAAATTATCCTTGATGATTCTTTAAAGCACTTATAAATTACAGTACAGTATACATGATTTTGTGTCTACTAACCTGTACAATATGTGTGATGTGTGTGTGATTACAGTATGTAATAAAGAGTACTTCATAGGCAAGTGGCACAGTTAAGGCAAAGTCGTGATCCACAACCAGCCTGGGCTCAAAACAGGCAGCGTAACATGGGCATCATGGCAGAGAGTGGTAGGAGATGAAGCAGGAAATTCAACTGAGACAGGATTGCAGAAGGCATGGGATGTTGAGGAGGTGGGATTTAGTCTGAAGGCAAACAAGAGCTTATTTGATCAATGGAATGATCCAGTTGGGAGGTAACATTTATTGAGCATCTTCTGTGTTGTCTCATTTAAACTTCACTATGACTCCAATAAGTACATAACCCCATTTTTCAGATGAGGAAAGCTCTAAGAGGCAGTATGTTCTTTTAAGGAAATAGTAGGTAGGATTGCTCATATTATATAATTTTCACTTTCTTGGTCTCTTTTTTAGAACTAGTTGAATTTGCCTAAGTCAAACGTGAAAATTATGTGACTCAACTGTAAAGAAGATACAGATAATCCCTAATCTCAGCCCTCAGAGAGAGCCATTTATTAAATGCTTTTGTTGAATGATTTTTTTTCCCCAAAAAAGGAAACAGGTGTTGATTTGGGGAATTTTACTTTGTATGTTCCCTACAGTGCATCCTGGTTACTTCTTTTACTTCTTCAAATTCTTTAATGGCTGTGGGGAAGTCCTTCATTAGCATTTGCTCTTGCCTTACGTTGCTTTTTCATTGGGTTCCTGAAAGAAAACTATTTTATGTTGCAGGACCTTGTTTAATGAACTGAGGATTGTTGTTGAACATCTAATAATGAAACCTGCTTGCCCACTGTTTGTGAGAAGACTTTGTCTCCAGAGCATTGCCTTTATAAGCAGACTGGCACCAACAGTTGCATAGTTTAACATCCAGCTAAGTTATATATAATATAAATAAGCATTGTTAGCTGCTGGTACTTCTGCTACGGATGGTTAATTCCAGGTGTAAAACTGACCTCAATGCAATTTACATAATTTACATAAATGCATCTCAAAAGAAAAATGATCATTTTCCTGGCATGTTAAATCAAGCCTTTTAAACACTTTCTGAGAAACTTTATTGTAATGTATTGTTAATAGTTAGGGAAGTTTGAATCTTGTGATAAATGTATCAAAAATTCTTTAGATGCTGTTGTGCCTTTATCATGAAGTACATTTATTTCTCTGGTAAAAATAGCTCTAAAATTTGTTTTCATCTCATCTAATTGGTAACCTGAATTTATATCTGGCATGAGTTCATTATAGTAACATTAACATGTAAATTCAGTATATTTTGAGACAGTATTCTTTTGCCATTCAGTAATTTTGGCTGATGATTTTAACAAAAACACTTCCCACTGTATTTAATTTCAAATTGCTTTTAAATTGATTTTGTGCTGCTTTGTTAGGACAGATTTATTTTGGATATACTGTTATAATAGGAATTCTATATGTATCTTATACTATGACCTTCCAAAATTTTATTTTCATAATTACTTCTGTGGCTTTGAATATTTTTTTTTTTAAAGGCCCAACTGAAAGCTTGTTAACCAATTGGGTAAATATTTGTGGTCACCTAAGCGTTTTACATCAGAGAGCAATACAGTAGTCGGACACTTTTCCTTTCACAGACCCATTGAGTAACATTTCTCAAATAGGAAATCCTTCTTTTAGAAATGTGGGCACATAGGTTTTAGTATTACTGTAATTTATACAATTATTTAGATCAGATTCTTGACTGCCAGTTTTCTCGGTTTCTTAGGCTTGATTTTCATAGACAGTTGCAGCAATTCAGATGCCTTTTGAAAGGAATGTAACTGAAGATTGAGTGTATGACTAAACTTTGTTCTGAAATAACGAAGATTATACATACTTACCCATCAAATCTGACTTAAAAGGTTAAATAGAAAGGTTTATAGGAAAGGTTATTGCCTGGGAATGGAGCCAGGGGAGGAGTTGTGGGGGGAATAGTGTGCGTTTCGGTGGTGTAACGCACAGCTGCATTTGGGGGGATTGGATGTATTATGCAACTGTGATTTGAGTTGTATAATATGTTAAATGTGTTCGTTGAGCTTCCATTAACTCCTTTTTAAAATTCATTCTGATCTTTATTGTTGCATGATTGGAAATGTTTAAAACCTTGCAAAATGTAAATACAGAGTAATTAACAGTTTTTTTGTGACCAGTTTTCTTCTATGTGCATGTAACTTGGATTTCTCCAGTATACTCAGTGACTTACCAGTAACATCAGTTTTCTTTTTATTCAACTTTTTGATCTATAGAAATGTGATACCTACTTGATAGCTCAACTGTCACCAGCTATTTTTGTAATTTTGTAATATTTATCTACTAAGTTAGAGAAGCCTCGTAATATACAGTTGATTGTAGGGGTGGGGCAGTCTCACTATCACTATGTATCACTATCTGATGGTTTTAAAAACTAAATTTTCTAGAGCAATAAAGTAATTATAAGGTTAAGTAAACAATATATTATTGATTTCTAATGACGTTTTTAAAAATTTGAATTGTATCAAGAAATTTTGGCAGCTGAAGGCATACTTTTAAGTTACTAGGTGTTTTTGTTTGCTTTTACAATTTTTTTAAATCTTGAGATAATTTTAGATTTGTAGAAGAGTTGTAAAAAATAGTAAAGAGAGTTCCTATATACCCTTTACTCAGCTTCTCCTTGTGTTAACAGCTTCCATAACTATACAACATTTATCACAACTAAGAAATTAACCCTGGAACAATGCTATTAACTATTAAGGTACAGAACTTACTCACATTTCACCAGTTTTTCCGTTTATTAATTTTCTTTTTGTGTGCTCTGTTTCTACCATGATGTTTCTTTGAATGATCTATAAGTATGCCTCTGTTTTTAGTTTTTCCTCTTTACGTTGAAAATTACTATTGGTCAAAAGGATTTTCCTAAAGGAAATAATTCATGTTTAACAACAAGATTTTAACATTAATACTATTACAATTTAAAACCCTCTGTGCTTCAAAAGTCAGTGCTTTTATCACATAATGGAGTTATATTTCTGATATGCTCATGTTCTTTAAAGGAAGGCTTGATTTATAAACAAAATACTCCTAAACTCATGAAAAAATAAATCTTAAAATTTGAGCATTACTAGATGTTTAGTTAGCATGAACATGTAGTTAGGAATTTTGCAGTATGAATACATACAACTAGCTAATTTGACATCTGAAATTATAGGGTAACTTGCATATCTATCAAATTAAAATTAAGGAAATAGAGTATATAGAATGAATGTACTAGGAGAAGTTATAGCTGCATAGCTGAATTTATTTTTACTTACAGGTTTAAAAAAAAGTTGATTTAACATCCAGAATATCTAATTCTTTAGGAAGTGGTATAGTGCTGCTGTTCTTCTAGCACTTTTAGATATTAAACCTTCTTGGACAGGTGGAACAAAATCTACTTTATTTCTAACAAAGATTCTATATTCCATTTGTATACTTGACTCCTCATGAATTTTAACTATTTAACATCAGTCTAAAGAGAAATTTCATAAATAACAATTTGTATTTAAATTTTCTTGGGGTAAAATTCACGAAGGTAGATGCTCCTAGAAGAAGTAAGCAAGAAAGAAAGCTAGCCTTTTTTTTAAAAAAAATTGAATTTAGTTATTTGGGAACCTCCCTTATGGGGAAAATCAAGGCATGCTTAACATTAAACCAGAAGTTGTGAAGGATTTATGGTCTGTTGTATAACTAAGAATTGTAAAGCTATCAGAATACTTCTTTTCCTCCTAAAAATCAGGATCAAAAATCAGTCTAGGTTTGTGAGTTTAGGACATGAATATTATTCATCCTAAAAAGGAAAATAGGTGTGTATATAATGCTGCGAGCAGAACTGAGAGTTTTTGCTTTCTTTAAGTTTGAGATAAGAATGAAATTAATTTTGAGGGATTGTGGTAAAGATCCTTATCTAATGCTAAGGAATCTGTTTTAATTAATATAGTTCTGAAGCTCCCATCCACCCATCTACCCAAATCCCCTTTTGATCTGCTAGCCTCATTGCTGTCACCCAAATTGAGACTGGTTTTTATTCTGTAATGAAAACGTCAAGGGAGAAAGTAACCACAGTTATGTTTATGAGCAGTAGGTGGCACTCTTTCCTCAAGTAGTCCTCAGCTGTTTTACGTGCCATGTTGGAAGGTTAAATGCCACTAAATCCTGAGTCAGCATAAAACTAAGGACCTGAATTCCATGACTCTTTAATATGTAATTATTCAATATTCAGTAAATATTTAGTAAGCATTTACTATGAGTGCATTTTTAAAATGTTGAAATGTTCAAAAGCTGGAAGAAGTACCCTGTTAATATCTGCTTTCTAGGTAAATAATAGAATAGGCCACAATTATTGGTGTTATTCAGATCATGATCTCTCTGCTGTTTTTGTTTTTGTTTTCATAAGTGCCTAAATTACCTAAACACATCAATTATAAAATTGCTCTTTCTCCTTCATTTCAGGTATATAGAAAAATGGTACTTAAAATTTGTTCATGTTCATTTTGTAGGTGTACAAGGTGTAACTAGTTCCATCTCTTAAAATTTAGACTTTTCACAATAATACAAAAGCATATTGAAATTTTTGGATATTAGGAATGGTACCTAGATTTGTAAATTCAGTTTGAGTTGCAGAGACAACTATTGTTAGTTTCACTTATCATCTCGTTGGAATTTCTCTAGAGTTAAGAGAATTCTACAGTGGATATATGATAGTGTAGCTCAACAGATAATATACCAAAGGCATATATGTTTTATAAATCCGGGAGTTATTTCCAGAGATTGTTGCAATGAGCAGGCCTGTTACAATATTCTGGGTGGAAAGTTGTGATTGGATCTGATATTAAGGATAAGAAAGGAGCTGCTAAAAGTTTGGGAGGCTTCCTGGTAGTAATTATTCTATGATATGTTTATCTTCAGAGGTGGTATTCGGGAGGGTTCTTAGAAAGGAACACATCCCTGTGTGAGGGATTAACTGTAGAGTAGTCTCTCTCCTGTTGTGCAATGCAAATAGGAAAACTGACCTGCACTGAATTTGAGTTGATGTGACAAGAGGTAAAGTACAGTATTTTTTTAGTCTAAAACAGATTCTTTTTCTTAGAAAATGATAGAGAAAAATTATTATTAGGTATCTTTGCTGGAATCTAAAAATTAGCTCACATTCCAGAAGAAGGAAAGGCCCAAGAATCATTTCACTTTTTCCATCATAGTTTTCCGGAGCTACTTTTTTGATATGCTCAGTACTTTTAAACTAACCATTTTTTTTCCTTGGTTCATGACAGTTTAGTTCCAACCTAGACTATTTTTTTTTGTAACTTTAAGACAAATGCTTTTGATATGAATTTTTGCTTGCGTATGTATCTGTAAGTTGAGACCAGATGGGCAAAGTCTTGGGCAGATAACATTTGTGATGTGTATATATTGGAACAAATGTAAAAGGGTCACAAGGATTAGAAAGAGAGTCATAAAAAACTGCTTGATATATAAATGCATTACTTCTGGTGCTCTATATAATGGGATATATTGAACTAAAAAATTTGTATACACAGTATGTCAGCATTTCTTAGTAACTTCTTTTGAATCCATTTTTAATATCTAATATTATATAGGTTGGGGAGTTACATACTCTTCAGGCCAATACTATCCAGACTGTATAAATTTATAAAATAAATTGAAAAATTCATCATTCCCCTGTATTCAAGATCAAAGCACATAAATGCTAATGTAGGGCTCAGAGGGGACATAATATTGCTCCTGAATATTTGAGAAAATGTGAACTCCTTTCAAGAAAATCTAATAAACATAATAATCCTAGCCTGCTGACACTAAGGAAAAAGGACCTCATTCACTCTTTCTTTTATGCAGTGATTTACTGGTCCCTACTGATTCTCAAATTGAATCACCGTACTAAATTATCTGTGCTGGTACCTGTGAAAGTAAGCCCTGGGATCCATATTTGGTTTGTGTTCTGCTTAAATCAGCAAGAATGATAAATTTGATGGTGTGAAATTGGAAGTGTCAAGGGCTTTCTTTGGTGATTGAGCAAAATAATGTCTCCACTTGTAATTTATTGTGACCCTTTTTCACTGTATGTGCTTTGTATATCTAATATTTATTTCAATACATATTAAATTGTTGTTCCCTCATCTGTATTGTTATACCTAAGATTTTATTGATGTAAAAATCAAATTGCATAATAAAAAAAAATTTTCTCTGGATTTAAGCTGATTTGAAAATGTTATGTTGCAAAAAAACATTTACAATTAGAATTTAGCTTTCCATTGCTCTTCCTTGCCTTATTGTTAGAATAAGGTGAATTTGAACTTCTTTTTTTTGTCTTCAGTTCATCACAAACAATAGAACTGGTGTAATTTTGTGATCTAGTATGAGACTGGAAAAAACAAATGTGGTCTAAGGTGAAACTGGAAAGAAAAGAAAAATTATAGTGCATCTCTCAGCTGTTCGCTTGCTTGCTCTCCTGTACTTCTTTGTCTAGTGAAATTTACAGCCTGGTGGATGAGTTATTTGTAACCCTAAAATGATTCACAATATGCAGTATATTCAGAGTCATAAATCAACGCAGGATAACATAGAGGAATATATTTCCCTTCCAGATGTTTAGAGTTGGCAGATATTTTATGTGGCAGTTTTAATAACTGGTACTAAGCAAAACACTGAACAAGCGAGTTAAATCCTTGTCCACTTAGAGATTATAGTCTAAGAGGCATTATGGAAATCAGTTGTATAAAGGCAATTTTGAGAGGTGAATAAATATTGAATTCGTAAATGAGTTGTCCATGTAAGGGGAAAAGTGTTTGATAGCTCAATAAATTGAGTGTTAGGAGAATTGATTTCCTAAAGATTCAGTGGTATAGGCTCTTATGAACATATACATTGTTAATTCATAATGCTCTTTCCCTGAGCATATGGGAATATTTGAAGCTGTATAGGAAATAATTCTGAGCTTTGGGGAAGGAAAGGTCATCTCATTCCCCAAGCCTGGTTGAATGGAGTGACTCCTCAAAAGAAGTGGTCAGCCATTGCTTATCAGGGAAGGAGAGGGAAAGCAGAAACAAAGGGGGAGCAGTCAGGAAACAATCGTGCAGCTGTGGGGCAGGGTCCTGGTTCCTCCTTAAGGAATATAACAGTACCTTTGAGTTCTGTAGGAACTATGGCCCCCACTTGGGTGGAGAATGGTAACTTAAGGCTGAGCACAAGATTCCTTGAACACAGCTCTGTTACCTCACCATAGACCAATCAGAAGAAAGTGCACAGGGGAAGTCAGATCCCTCTTCCCCAAATGATTCTCCCTTTAAAAACTTTCATGGTCGGGCTTCCCTGGTGGCGCAGTGGTTGAGAATCTGCCTGCCAATGCAGGGGACACGGGTTCGAGCCCTGGTCTGGGAAGATCCCACATGCCGCGGAGCAACTAGGCCCGTGAGCCACAGCTACTGAGCCTGCACGTCTGGAGCCTGTGCTCCGCAACGGGAGAGGCCGCGACAGAGAGGCCCGCGCACCGCGATGAAGAGTGGCCCCCGCTCGCCACAACTGGAGAAAGCCCATGCACAGAAACGAAGACCCAACACAGCCAAAAATAAATAAATAAATAAATTCATTAAAAAAAAAAAAAAAAAAACTTTCATGATCAAGCAGAATCTTCAAAGTTGATTTTTGGACACCAGTCCGTCTTCTCCCCGGATTGCTTCCTGAATAAAGCGACTTTTCCTTTCCAACCAGCACTTTCATCTCTTGAGTATTGGCATTCCAGCGGCGAGCAGCAGGACCTGAGTTCGGTAACACCACCACCTTCCTCCTGGGAGAAGAAGCTGGAGATGGAGTTAATAATTGATCATGCCTATATAATGAAGCCTCCATGAAAATCCCTGAACTGTGGGCTTTGGAAAGCTGCCAGATTGGTGAACGAACTCACGTGCTGGGAGGGCAGTGCAACCCAAATCCATGGGGACAGAACCTCCTACACTTGGAACCCTTCTGGACTTTCCTGATGTCTCTTCATCTGGCTGTTCATCTATATCCTTTATTATATGATAAAGCAGTAAACACATTTCCCTGAGTTCTGTGAGCTGTTCTAGCAAAGGATCAAACCTGAGGTGGTGATTATAGGAATGCTGATTTATAGCCAGCCAGTCAGAAGAGTAGGTAGGTGACAACCTGGGACTTGCAATTGGCTTCTGAAGTGGGGGCAGCACCATGAGCCTGAGCCCGTAACTTGTGGGATCAGATGGATAGTGTCAGACTGAACTGAACTGTAGGACACCCAATTGGTGTCTGCTGAATATTGCGGCATTGCTTGGTGTAGGAAAACCCACACATCTGGCATCTTAAGTATTATGAGTGTGAGTAAAGGAAGAAATAGTGTTTGTTTTCCTTTCAGTGGACACGGTTAAGTAATGGCATAGGTAAATAACATATCCAGAGTACAATACAAAAGAATGAGGAGGCTCTGTGATGTACTGACATGGAAAAATCTTTGAGATATAAGATTAAGAGAGAAGCAGATGTATAGTTGCATGTCTGTGTATAGATTTGTTAGCTACCCTGGGGACTAAGGGGAGGGTAATTTCATTATGTACCATTTTATAAATCATGAATTTTCCATCATGCATTATACTACTGATGTATACATTATAGGCAAATAAAATTTAATAAAAGTAATATAAACATTAAAAAAAAAAAAGTTGTCAGCCCAGATCCTCGAGAGTTATCAGTCTAAACAGGCGATTTGTCAACAAAGGTTTGGTTTTTTTTAAACTTCTTATGGTGAGTTTTGAACATACATAAAAATAGAATAGTATGATGAACCTCCGTATTATTATCACCCAGCCCTCATTAATCCTCCACCATGGCTACCCCGGTCTACTTTCACCTCTATTTACTTTTTCTTCTAGTTTAAATAATTCACATTATTCTATACCACTAAGTAAAAATTACATTGTGTTTCTAAAAGATAAGGATCCTTTTTAAGATCAGTATTAAAAAATTAACAGTAATTAACATAGGTCTTTTAGACTGGGTGTCTAGAAGTGATTGACTAACAGTAACGCTCTGACATGAAAAAGGCGTAACACAATTTTATAACAATAAGCATAACATGAGGGAAAGGGAAAATTCTAGTGTTTTTCAGTAAAAGGAAGACTTTTTCCCCTGTGTTGCTGCCCTCAGAGAAAGACACAGAGACCACCACCCTTTAGGGAAAGAGGTAGGGAAGATTTTCCCTTCTCACTTCACTTTCTCCCTCCTAAAGGAGATAGTGTATCCAAGGATTTTTTTCCTTGAAAACATGGAGAGTGAGGGACTTTGGCAGTCTTACCGGAAACAGAGAGGGGTTAGGTCAGTGCTTCAAAGGAAGGGAGTGCTGTTAACCAAAGATGGAGATAAATAACATTAGAACCACTGTTCTTATTAAATTGCCTTTAAAACTGTAGATATTTCCAAATAATTAAATAGTGGAATTCAGGTCAATTTATTCCCAATTTTTAAAAAATGATAGCCTTTAAAAACAAAACAGTAGTTTATAGTATTTTTTTCATTTAAATTATTTAAATTTGGAGCTCTACAATTATTTATTCCTAGACTTCCAAGAGTAATAGGCCATTTCATTTAAGTAACAAACCACAAACCCTCAAGACAAAGAAATGAAACTTGCAGTGATTCAGATTAAAATGGGTATCTTTTTTTGTCATTAACTCATAAAAAATACAGTTGTATATGCAGGTTTCTCTGTTCTGAAATAATGGTCCTTGATACTGTGAATTATCACGTTCATGTTTTACAGTTCTATTTAGTAATATACAAAGTATATAGTTCATCTTTTGAGGTATTTAGAAATTACCTTTTACCCCTTTGTCTGAAAGGCTAAAAACTTCCCTTTAGGGCTTACTGTATTATTAGACTTATTTTGAATGAAGTTTTTAGTATGAACTTTATATTTTCCTTTCCTGAGGATGATCTTCAATTTCCAAATAAAAGCAGAACATTTCTTACAAAAATATTGGAACAGTTTTTAGAAAAATAATTTGGGCTCTGATATTTTTAGTTATATGGATATATTGCTGGGAATAAAATATTCTTTCAAAGTGAGTAATTAAACATTTACCCTTATAATTAGAACCTACCAGAGGACTTTTTTTCTTTTTTTTTCTTAACAGAAAGAATATTAACTTACTGTGGTAAAAATCAAAGAATCTGTAAGGTTTATTACAACTCCATTTGAACTTTTATGTTCATTATACTTGCTCTAAAGTGGTTTTGTGCAGCTATAATTAACTATACATATTTATATAGTACTGATATGCTTTTTTAAATATTTATTTATTTGTTTATTTATTTATTTGGCTGTGCTGGGTCTTAGTTGCAGCATGTGAGATCTTTGTTGCGGCATGCAAGATCTTCGCTGCCGCATACAGGCTGTTAGCTGCGGTATGTGGGATCTAGTTCCCTGACCAGGGATCGAACCCTGGCCCCCTGCGTTGGGAGCACAGAGGCTTAACCACTGGACCACCAGGGAAGTCCCTGAAATGCTTTTGATAACATCCATATCTTTTAACCTTTCTATAATAAAATGCACAAGCAACTTTGAAGTTAGTTTATAAAATCATTCCTACTCTTTTCTATATAATGGTAGTTATCAGATTCTCAAATTTTAAAACGTTAGAATCTTATTTTAATTGCAGTACAAGCAAAGTGCCCCTCGGTGGCAAGTTTTTGGAAAAATAATTCTATTGGCTCTCATTTTGCCTGTAATAAAAAGCCATGGGCAAGGGGTGGAGGGAAACATTGCTTGACTTTTGATTTTACTTCCAGTGGTTTTTACATTAAACATCCAATCAAGGATATAAAGGCCTTCTTACTAATGATTTCTACCTTTTAATGTTAAAAAAAGTTTTTAGACCATTTTCATTGGTTAATAATCACTATTGGTTTCCAAGGTGCCTAAGTGAGCTAATGAATTTTTCCATTATATTTATGAAACAAGTAGACTTTGTATCTCTGCTTTATGACTGAGAAACCGAATTTCCACAGACAGGTCAGCGGGAATTCCTTACTGATAATTTGTGAAGGAAATCATTAGAGCCCTCATTCAGCCCACGTTCACTGAGTGAGTGCACATTCTTATAGTCTAAGTAAACAGTCTTATGACAGCTTATGGATGTTCTTTGGGATACCATCATAATTTGGGTATCATAAGATTAGTTCTTTCTTTTTTAAATTTTGTAGAATAGGGACTTCCCTGGTGGTCCAGTGGGTAAGATTCTGCGCTCCCAATGCAGGGGGCCCAGGTTCGATCCCTGGTCAGGGAACTAGATCCCGCATGCATGCCACAACTAAAAAGAGTCCACGTGCCACAATTAAGAAGTCAGCATGCGGCAACTAAAGATCCTGCATGCTGCAACTAAACCCAGTGCAGCCAAAGTAAATAAATACATATTTTTAAATAAAACAAAACTTTATAGGATAAATGATTCGATACTTAGGAGATGCCTCATACATGTGCTGTTTGTCCGACCTTAAGGAGGTCATCTTGGACACTCTTACATGTCTTCAAAGTTTTGAGCAAGGATAAGAGGAGGTAGATACTCTTCTCCTATAAGTGAACTGTTTTTGGTTGTCATAGGATTCTCTTATAAATGGATCTCCTAACTACCATGCCAAGAAAAAAGTATTGCATATTAATTACACCAAATACCCTTTTTTTTTTAACCTTGAAATAATACGTATCACTCACAGACATCAGTAGAACTTAACACTGGTTAGTTATTTTAGTGTCATTTCCATATAATCTTTTAGTTAAGACTGTGTAGCCCATCCCCTATATTTTCACTGTTTATTCTTACCATTAAATGGAATATAAAAAAGCCCTTTGAAAAATGCAAAATTAATTTGGGTTGTAATGAACCACTTAGTAAATCTGGTTGTAAATCACAGTGCAAAGTCACGTAGAATCTTTTGAGGATTTTTTGTTTGGTTTTGGTTTTTATTGTTGCTATTGATGTTGATCAAGGCTCTTAAAAAGAAACAGATGGCCAGGATCCCAGGTTTTCAACTCAGTATTTACTGTTACCCAAGGAAAATAAACTGAAGGGATAATGCCACAAACACCAGTGTATTTAGGTTTCCTAACGAGAATAGGAACTGGCCTGTGACAGGACTGTCAGGAGCAGTGGGAAGACTGAACTGAGATAGAAGGTTCCCCTAAAGACATTCAAGTTCAAGGTAAGACAATGTTCTAAGCACTGCCAGTCTCACACTGTGGACCCAACCTAGCTATCAGCCACCAGCTTGTGGTCTCTTCCTGGGCCAGTTCACACTGTTAATAGTAACGGGTTCTGTACTAGACCCTTTTGACTTCCGGGCCTGGTGAGTTGGGCTGGATTACGTTAACCCCAAGGACTCATTCCTTTTGCTGACAAAAACAGGTTTAAAGATCTTCTCTATCTCTTTCCTTTGTGCTCCATCCTTGTCACAGGCCTTGTCCCAACTCAGATGCCTTTTGTAAGAGAAAATACCTAGGTTTGAACCCTATAATGCTTCAATCTTCTTCATACTCTCTTGCCAATAATTCTCAATTTTGACCAGAGAGGGGAGGGAAAGGGAAAGGAGAGTAGGCACCTCTTAAGTAAGGAGAGATCCTCAGGCCCCTGTGGCCTAAGGCTTAGTTAGTGACTCCATGACACCTTTCCTCTCTATACTCTGAGGTAGAGAAAGACAAATCCAGAAGAAAGAACTTCTCTCTAAGCCTAGAGCTCAGTTTAGGTGAAAAGCCCAGCAGCACACTTGGAAGGCCAATGGGCGAAACAACATTCCACAGGCAGTCCTACTTTTTCCCTCTTCCTCACCTTATCCTTGTCTTTATTTCCTTTTTCTCCAAGCACCTTGACATCATTTGAACCTTTCTTTTGGCAGTGTCCTCAACACTTGCCCCATGGTCCTGCTGTATCCACCTGGCAAAACCTTAACCTCTAATCTAAAATGATACCTAATACCTCCCCAGCTTCTCTTTCACAGCACACTATTTTTCCTTTACACTTTTTATTAGTGTTGTTCAAATCTCGTATATTCTTTCTTACTTCTCATCTGCTTTTACTATTATTCAGAAAGGTATGTCAGAGTCTCTCACTATGATAACAAATTTGTCAATTTCTCCTGGTAATCCTCTCAATTTTTGCCTTATGTATTTTAAGGCTATATTATTAGGTGTAGGCAACTTTAGAATTTTATCTTCCAGTTGAACATTTTATATCATGGCCCTCTAACTCTAGAAAACAACTTTTGCTTTAAAATCTGTTTTGTTTGATTTTAATCAAGTACACCAGGTTTCTTTTGCTTAGTTTTTGCCTGATGTGTCTTTTCCCACTCCTGTTCTTTATGCTTTAGATGTGTCTCTTATAAACAGTTATTCTGGATTGTTCTATTTTCAGCTCAATCAAGCTGGGAACTACATTTTCCCAGAATTTCCTTTTCTGGGTTAGACTTGGCTCCCAAAAGGAATTTGTGTGAGAATTGACAGGTAGATGTGAAGGAGTGGCCTTTACTTTGAAGGTTTGTAGACAGGGTGATGAGTAACTGCGACAGATGCCCAGCAGGGTCCAGCGTGTTTTTCTCTTTGTGCGTCTTACAGCTCTTCCTCCTGAAGGCTGCTCCAGGTCGGCCTCCACTGCTTGGCTGCGGACTGAGAGATGGTAGACTCACAGGGGCAATAACTTCCCATTGAACTCTCCACAAATTCCTATTCCATATCCATTTTGCGATAGATGGGATATACTAGTCAGTATCTTTGATTATCTATCTCCCCTTCCTGGATATTGAGGTCTCCACCTCCTCCCACAATTGTATAAAATCTACTTTCAATATAAATTCCTTGTCTCATAACACAAAGTTCTGCTTCCCTGACTGAAACTTGACTAGCAATAATATATAGCTAAACTTTTAAAAATGGTTCGATAACTTTGTTTTCTAACTGCATAGTTTAGTCCACTTATAATTACTGTTATTACTGACATGTGGGTTTATTTCTAGAGTCTTATTTTGTGCTATTTGTTCTGCCTTTTTGTTTCTTTTTGCCTCCTTTCTTGCTTGTGTCTTTTGTTGTTTGTGTGGTTTTTTCCCTTAGATTTTTTTTTTCAACCTATTTTTCCCACTCTACCATTTTGGAATTTATACACACTTGCTGCCTTTTTTTTCCCATTAAACTTTAGAAATTCGAGCATGCAAGAGAGTTTTGGGTTAAAAGAATTTAAATTTGCTTCTGCCAGGTGCCTTGGGGCGTAACACACTGGGACCACTTTAAACTCAATTCTTAGCTCTAGATTTTTTTTCCCCACACAGGAGGTGTAAATTTAGGGCACAAATGTTATGAATACTGGCTTGTGGTTATGAATTCTTAGGGAAAATTTTTCTTCCCTCCACCTGGCACCAAGGTAGAAAAAGGCAGCTTTCCTAGCTGTCTCTAGACTTCAAATGCTGTTGTTTGTTATGCAAACTTCTGTTAGATTCCCCTCCTTGGGTGGGACCTCTTCTTTACTTCCTGTCTTCAGTGTCCTGATCTGACTCCCCCCCCTTACCCTAAGTTTACCAGGAGCTGGAATAGATTACCTGTGTGTATTCACTCATTCTGAAAATTCTTTACATTTTGCCATTTTGGGGTTGCTAAATTTTAAGGTGTGTGTGAGGGGGGAATTTTTTTTTCCTGTTTAACATGATTTTTTTAGGTTGATTTGAGAACTAGTCAGCATTAACAAGAGAAAAATGAAGAAAAGGTTCCTTTGGTGGTGTTGCATTCTGAAAAATCTGAAGGACCCAAAGCCTCCTTCCCAGATAGATGGAAACTAAAGGCTCCTTTATTGCCAGTCCAAGATAATGGGAGGCAGGAGATAGCGACAGATCTGGGAGAAGGGATGAATAGAGAGGGAAAGTGATGGTGGAGAGGTAGAATCTGTGCTATGATAGGATAAAAGACTCCATGGGAAAAGTAAATAAAGGCTTTGCCACATACTCTGGGCTCTTTTTTATTCAGGATGTCTCTGGTTTTCTTTTTGGTGATGGATTCAGGTGACATACTAGCTCACATGTTAAAACATAATCAAGCAGTTACAAATACATACAACATCAGGAGTAATGTCAAAAAGTCCACACTCGGTGGTTCCAATCTTTACAGACATTCCTTTAATTTCCTTGGGCCTCAGTTTCCTCATTTGTATAATATGGCCAGTAGAGAATTATTTTGAGGATTGTTTGAGGTGAACATATTTGTACACTGTGAAGTTTTGTACAAATAGCTACATTTTATATTATGCTTCTCATTTTACCTTAAGAGATTCTGGACTCCTGGAATTTAAAGAACTTCCTTCAAAATCCTACTTGATGAGTCAGGGTTGATTAAAATTTATGTTGCCATGTTTTAAGTCAGCACCTTTCAGGGCAAAAAAGAAACTCTGGATCCTTTAAGAGAATGTTGTTCTTTTTCCCTTATTAAAGTACAAAGCCTTATGTTGACAGGTGGATTTTTTTTTTTTTAAACTCTCACAATTCCAGGGACATAAAAGTTTATGCAAGGGACAGAAAGCAAAAGTGCTATTACTTGGCAAAGTCAGATCAGCCTCTGTAATTTTAAGAGTTCTCTCCAGAAGTGCTTCTTCAAAATCAGTAAATGATTGAAAGTCCTCTCCAAAACATGCTCTTTCTAAACGATCCCAAATGAATTCTTAGGAAGGATGCAAAAATAGTCTAAGAAATGCTCGAAACTAAATTTATCTGTTAATGTGCAGAGAATGATGCCCAGAATTACAATTCTATTTTCTTTAGATACAGGTATGACCTGAGACACATAGGAAGTAGCAGAGATAAGATCACTGGAAAGCAGTAGAGCACAGCCAGGATCTAGGGCTCTGAGATCGGACAGACCTGGTTTCAGTCACTTCTTAGTGTGTGATCTCTGTTTCTCCTGTAAAATGGGGATACTAATATCCTATCCATTGTGAAATGATCAAATGAGCTCAAGCATATAGAGTGTTTAGCATAGTACTTCACATAAAGGGCTCAAAACATTGTGGCTGTCATCGTCGTCATCTATAATTTAGGACAATTCTGTGGAGTGCTATATTGAATAAACTGAATAGTTGTTAACATAATTTCCCACTTATTTATATCCCAAATAGTCAGAAAATAGCTATAATTATTTTCCAGGTACTGTTTAGTAATAATTGATGTTTGTAACAATGACCGCCTCCCATTTTCTCCCCTACCCAGGTACTGTAAAATTTTGAATTGTCACTAAATTTTGGAGATTACATGATATTGTGACATAATGGTAAGAGAACAGAATAAAGCTCAGAACCCAGGTTTCAGTACTAACTACTTCATACAGATCTATGACCTTGGATAATCCATTTAACCACTTTTGAAGAACAGAGAGTAATATAGGATCCAGATCACTAATGTATGTACGACAGGACTGACTGGGTTTTCTTCCCTACCACTTCCTTCCATTTTTCTAGAATGTTGAATTCTAAAGCCTACATTGATAGAAGGGTTAAGGTTTTTTGTTTTTTGTGTTTTTGTTGTTAGTTTATTTCCCCAAATAAAGTTCATCATTTTTTTTTCTTCTGTAGAAGAGTGTTTTTAAAATGTTACCTAAGGCAGTGAAGGAGAACAAGTATCAGTGCAATGAGGAAAGATCTAATTGCAGTAGATATTTTATCTGGGAATCTGCCCCCGTGAGGACTACCCCCCCACCTCAAGCATACTCAAGTTTTGAAACCTGATCACTATCAAAAGCAGAACCACTTGGAGCAGAGAAAGACTGACAACGTCCTTTGAAGGCAAGACCCAGGAAAAACTGGAGCTGAGACTTTAAGGAAAGAGTGACTGCATCAAAAGGACTAAGAGGGACTTCCCTGGTGGCGCAGTGGTTGAGAATCTGCCTGCCAATGCAGGGGACTCGGGTTCGAGCCCTGGTCTGGGAAGATCCCACATGTCACGGAGCAACTAAGCCCGTGCACCACAACTACTGAGCCTGTGCTCTAGAGCCCGTGAGCCACAACTACTGAGCCCGTGTAACACAACTACTGAAGGCTGCGCGCCTAGAGCCTGTGCTCTGCAACAAGAGAAGACACCACCATGAGAAGCCCACGCACTGCAACGAAGAGTAGCCCCCGCTCGCCGCAACTAGAGAAAGCCCGCGTGCAGCAACGAAGACCCAACGCAGCCAAAAGACTGCATGTGTGTATGGAGCGGCACTGTCCAAAAGGAATATAATGCAAGGCACACATGCAAGCCACATATATAATTTAAAATGTTCTAGTAGTTGGGAATTCCATGGTGGTCCAGTGGCTGAGACTTCCTGCTCCCAATGCAGGGGGCCTGGGTTCAATCCCTGGTCAGGGAACTAGATCCCACATACATGCCACAACTAAGAGTTCGCATGCCACAACTAAAGATCCTGCATGCCACAATGAAGATCCCGCATGCCACAACTAAGACGGGGTGCAGCCTAAATAAATAAATATTAAAAAAAATAATAATAATAAAAATAAATGTTCTAGTAGCATGTTAAAACAGTAAAAAGAAACAGGTGAAATTAGTTTTTGTAATATGTTTTATCTAACCCACTATATCTAAAACATTATCAACAGTTATTAATTATTAATAATTTTACATTCTTTTTTTCACATTAAGCCTTCAATATATATTTTATTCTTACAGCACATCTCAATTCAGACTAGCCATATATCAAAGGCTCACTCTCCACATATGACTACTGGTTAGTGTATTCAACAACACAGATATGGAACGTATGAGGGAGATTGTCAGAGGTTCTCTGGTGACCTTGGTGTTACCACATGCTGTTCCCCCAGAGTCTGGGACTAAGACTCCATGGTTGTGAATGGAGCTTAGGGGCAAGTTGAACAGATGAAAACACTCCACTGGCTTGTGTACTTGTGGACTTTGTGTTGTTTGGATTGCATGGCCTGAAAATGAAGCTGCGATTGAACATCCTTTAGGATTTTGTGTGTATGTTAAATTGACCAACATTAAGACTGCTTTATTATAGAGTAAACCACCTTTCTCTTCCGTTATATGGTGTATTAGTCTGCTCAGGATGCCATAACAAAATATCACAAACTAGGTGACTTAAACAACAGAAATTTATTTTCTCACAGTTCTGCAGGTTGGGAATTCCAAGGTCAAGGTGCCAGCAAAGTAGACTTCATTCTGAGGCCTCTTGGTAGCCACCATCTCACTGTATGGTCAGGTGGCCTTTCTTTGATGTGTGTACTTGGAGGGAGACAGAGAAGGCTATTTCTCTCTTCCTCCTCTTATAAAGCCACCTGTTGGCTTAGGGCCCTACCCTTATGACCTCATTTAACCTTAATCCCCTCCTAAAGGTCCTGTCTCCAAATACAGTCACATTGGGGGTAGGACTTTAACATAAAAATTTGAACAAAATCCACCCCAGTTAGTTAAACAGAAAAGGAATTTTTTGAAAGGATATTGGGCAGCTAACAGCATTTTTTAAAAGGAGGGGAGACTCAGGCTTGGAAGCTCTATAACCAGGAACGACGCAGCTTCCTATTTCAGCTTCCATTGACACGGTCGTCACTATTGCTGGGACACGCCCCTGGACTTCTGTCCCTACTGCCTCTGAATTTGTGTATTTGTGCCTCACATCTCTTCCCTCGTCAAAACGTGTTCCATGAGATGCCATGCTCTTCCCATTATTTTCTTGCAAATTGAGGCCTCTCACAGATATCTGATGGTTGGTTGGAGCCTCTGTCACATCTGTGGGCCCTAGCTGGAAAGGAGCCTGGGAAAGCAAGTGCCAGCCTTCCACCTTGGGGAGGTAAACCCACAAGGTGGGAGATTCTCCAGATATTGGAACTGTGTTCAAAATATGCTGGGCAGCCACAAAATATAAATGTCCTTCACTGGCACTGAGTTCTATCATTCGAAAAAAAATTCCAGGTCAAGAGGCCTAAATTTAATTTTAAAAACTTTGTTTAATCCAGAATTTGTTTCCAATAGCAACTGTTAAACAATCTGTCTGCTTTCAAATTTACTTTTCTTTATTCCTGACCTTGCTTCTAAGCTTTATCAGTTGCATATTTTCTCATTTGACATGCTGGTAACTAACAGCCAAAATCCATTGCCTCAGTTTCATCATGGACTTGTATTCCTTGGCTGGGGGGTGGAGTGGGTAAACAACGTGATGCTTCACTTACGGAAGAGGAATAAGAGTGTGAGCCCATTATCAAAAAAACATCAGGGGTGTAAGATATTGGGCCATCTCAGAGCGTCTTGCCTATTACCATGAAATCCACATTATCCAGCAGCAAGGTCGGTGAGCAGCCTGTTGCCCAGTTCAAATGGTATATTAGATTCTGCGACTAGTCTTGACAACACATAACTACTTTTTCGATAACCTTTAATTTTTCTTTCCTTTTTTTTTTTTTTGAAAGCAGGAATGACTCTGCTAAATTATTAGATATTTAAGTTTAGAATTCACTGTCATTTCTGCACAATTCAGTTGCTGAAATAACATGTAGCAGATGCTACAGTGCAAATTAATGAATAATTATTTTTTGTACTATGGCCTCTGACTGTAACATCTGTCACAACCATGTGGGTTTAGTAATTATTCTTTTGACATTTTCTCAATTTTTTTTTGGCGGAGCCGAGCAGCATGCGGGATCTTAGTTCCCGGACTGGGGATGGAACCGGTGCCCCCTGCCGTGGAAGCACGGAGTCTTAACCACTGGACTGCCAAGGAAGTCATCTAAAATGTTTACAGCTTTAAAAAAAAAAAAACAACTTTTTTTTTAATGTTTTGCTGCAGTCTTTAAATTTTGCTTTTGTTTAATTCTTTTCTATTTATTAAATTCTTCCATTTGTCCTAATTCTTTAGAAAGTGTAGTGGCTCTTTATGGTCTACTTCTGTTTAAGTATAAAGAGGAATGTGAAATTCTTCAATTGATTTTTTTCTTATCGTAAATAAGCCAAAGCCACGGTCAAGCTTATTTACCATTTCATGGGCACAGTTTAGGCTTCAGCTCTCAAGGGCATATTTTCAGCTTGTTACAAGCCATGCTTTGGCTTCCCTTCTTCAAAGTCGGCTCTTTCTTAACCAGGAAACAGGGCAGGGACAGGATTCTTTTCTTCCCATTTCAGTTTCTTTATAACTGCTGTGTCCAGAAGTAAATATGGCATAGCCAAAATTAATACCAGAATTGACTCAATCCAACCTCTTTTAAAAAAAAGGCTAAAAATAAAGGCCTGGATATTTTTAGAAAGATCAAATAATCAGTGTCAAATTTCACAGAAATCTGATATATATATAGATTGATGTCACGCAAAAGTATTTCCAGCAAGCTACTGAAAGACAAAAGAACAAATGTTGGAGGTGTTAGGAGATAGTGGAGTGAAGTTGATGGGAACAAAGCAGCTGTAATGAAGCATGTCCACGCTGCTGAAATATTTGGAGGATGGGTTCACAGAGGCTGAGAATAAAACAGAGCAAGAATCTAGTCCCGTGTATCTTTTTACCTTCCCATCCCCACTTGCATAGATATTGGAGGCAAGAAGATGAGGAGTACTCCCTATTCCTCTCTCCCTAATTCCCACCAGTGATGCTGAAATGGGGAAGTGGCTTCAGACATGGACAGAGCTGGTGGATGGGAAAACCTGTCAGTATCAAGATGCATATGTGAGGATTTAGGAGTTAAAAAAATACACAGGGGCTTCCCTGGTGGCGCAGTGGTTAAGAATCTGCCTGCCAGTGCGGGGGACCAGGGTTTGAGTCCTGGTCTGGGAAGATCCCACGTGCCGCGGAGCAACTAAGTCCATGAGCCACAACTACTGAGCCTGCACTCTAGAGCCCACGAACCACAACTACTGAGCCCACGCGCCACAACTACTGAAGCCTGCCCGCCTAGAGCCCGTGCTCCGCAACAAGAGAAGCCACCGCAATGAGAAACCCATGCACCGCAACGAAGAGTAGCCCCCGCTCGCTGCAACTAGAGAAAGCCCGCGTGTAGCAACGAAGACCCAACACAGCCAAAAATAAATAAATAAAAATAAATAAATTTAAAAAAAGAAAAAGGACATCTTTATAGAAAAGAAAGTACACACACAACACACACACACACACGCACATTTGGTAGAAGCTGGTGGGCATTGCCTTTAATATGTAATTTTGAATTGTGACTCAGAAGTAGAGTTTTTCAACAGCAGCTCTGTTGACATTTCGAGGAGTCTAATTCTTTGTTGTGACAGGCTACCCTGCTTATTGTAGGATGTTTAGCAGCATCTTTGACCTCTACCCACTAGATGCCAGTAGTTACCAGTTGTAACAACCAAAATGTCTCTAGACATTGCCAAAAGTTGCCACTGGTTGAGAATGACTGCTGCAAAGCCAGCATGATGTGGTTAGGTGGGAGAACACGGGACTGAACAGGGGTGGGCAGGCTGGTAAGGCTGGAGGGGCAGAATTGTGAAAGATGGGAGGAGGTGGTGGATGAGGAAATTGAGTGGAATGCTGGGGACGGAGCAAGTAGTTTCCTAAAAGAGAGGGAAAATATCCTAGAGGCTGAGAGAGCCTTTTAGGAATGTAACCAAAAGTCATGTAACATTTAAGGGGAAAGCCTGCTTGCTCTTCTGATGGTGGGGTCAGGAGGTCAAGAAGACTAAAGGGCAATACCTTAAGTATTGCCTAACTGTGGTAAGGTTGCTGTCCCCTTTCTGTAGGTCAGTGTGGCTTATCTTGCTCACTGTCAGGATGAATGGGGATCCCAAAAGGCCCCACTGAGGAGAAACTCGATCCCAAGAGCCCCCTATTCTTTGGTAGCTCCTTGCAAGACTTGCTGTATCTGTCAGCTCACTCCCAGCTGGCAGCGGTGAGCTACATTCATCTGAAACATACATACCTCTTGCCCCATGTTGTGTTCCATGGCAAGTCTGCAGGCCTCAATCTCATTTACTCTCAGTGATCCCAACTCTGAGGTCTGTAGGATCAGATGGGATCCATAGTCTACATATCACAGAAATTCTTTCTAGTCACTGTACCATCTCTCTTCAATGCTCAAAAGTTTCCTCCAAATTCATAGCATTGGGACAGGTCAGTAAGCTTGGTGGCTAAGCAAACATCCAAATGGCGATGGAGATATGTCTCCTCTTCTTGAAGACACCCAAGAAGACATTTTATTCTTGCATGGAAGTGGCAAAGAGTGAACCTAAGTTTAATGGTAGTGGAGTACTCTATGGTTATTTCACAAATAATTGAGAAAAAAAAAACCCACAAGTAACTTCATAGAATAATGCTGGGGGAAAACCCATAAACCTCTGTCCCTCCACCACCTTCACTGAAGTGTATAACACAGATTTGGAGTCGGAGCCTGAGTTGGAGCCTGAGTCTGACTCCAGGTTCTAGCACATCCTTGCTGAGTGATCTTGGGAAAATCAATCACCTTTTCTGAAAAATGGAGATGAAAGTTAGCAAACTGGTCAGAAACTATGTCAATTCCACATTTCACTTCCTGTGCTTCGGCACAGGAGGTTTGCCTATACACGCAACGAGTGTCTGTGCAGACCCCCATTGCTTCTGACCTTGGTTGTATAGCAGGCAATGACACCCTTGGTGTGGTCATTTTCTTTTTGAAGTGTTCAGATAGGCAAACTCCCTCCTTTCTCAACTTCACAGGGAAAAACATCATGACACCAACAAATATATCCGTGTTCAAAATTAAATTTGTGTTCTCAGTAAGCCTCAGGATAAAGCCACTGACTTTATCTTGTAATGGATTATCTAAGTTTTCCAGATAAACAGTTAAGTTGGTCTCATGATCAGAATCACTATTCTGCCAACGCTATAGACAGGATGAAACCAGGGAATAGTCAGCTCAACTGTAGAAGCTGTAAGATGTGGAATTTCTGTAAGATGTGGAACTTCTTCAGAGTTAATGGAAAATGTTGCAGGAGTTGTGGTTAATGATAATAATCAAATGACACTTCCCATTTTCCTACTTCTATTTCCATCTATCTGACTTAGTATTCCCTATATTTAGGCATCTATTTATATCAAAAATTCTCATGAAACAGACAAATTAATATCATGTTGCTCACACAAAAAAATGGGATATAAAATCTGGGGAAATGCTCTCTCTTGACCTAATGTTCAGAAAACAGCAAAAGACCTTATATTTTCTTCCAAAGGACAAAACCCACTGGCTTAGAAAGTAAAGTTTGGTAGTTAAGAGAGAGATGTGCCTTAGTTTCCTCATCTATAACTTGCTAAGGTGTTATGAATGAGATAATGCAAATAGAGGGTATGGCAATTAGTAAATGATCAATATTGCTACTACTACTATCAGTATTTGAAATTATATGTGTTTATTTTTAAATTTTCTGTCTCCTCCAATAGAAAATAAGCTCCATGATGCTTACCTGTTCAGTACATATAGGCACCTGCTGAATGTGTCTCAATTTGAGCATTAAAGTAAAGGAAGGATGAGATTTCTCAAAGAATTTAGGGTCAGTGGAAATTCCCCTAAGGAACTCTAAAACTGATGCTGTTACTGAAACCATGCAACTCAGATTGGTACTTGAACCCACGGGCAGGGACTCAAACCCAGCCAAAACCCAGATTGGGACTTGAACCCATGATCTTTTAACTGAGATCGCATACCTGGTCTCAGGACTTAATGATGCTCAGGTTCTTGATGTCTCATCGCAGGAAGAATTCAGTGAGAGACAAAGCGATAGGTAAGAAATGAATTTATTTAGAGAGAAACACACTCCACAGACAGAGTGTTGTCCATCTCAGAAGGTGAGAAAAGCACCAGGGTATGGGGTTGTCAGTTTTTATAAGGGTGGGTAATTTCATAGGCTAATGAGTGGGAGGAGTATTCCAGCTATTTTGGGGAAGGGGTGGGGATTTCCAGGAATTGGGCCACCGCCTACTTTTTGACCTTTATGGTTGGCCTTGGAACTGTCATGGCGCCTGTGGGTGTGTTACAATGAGCGTCTGTATACTGAGGCTCAAGGTCTAGTGGAAATCAACTTGTCTGCCATCTTGGACCTATTTGGTTCTAATCACTTTATGTCGTGTCGTCGGGCTATGTCATTCTTTTAAAAGTTGTGCCCTGCCCCCTTCCCTTCTGTTTCAGTACCTGAAAACTGGGTTTGCTTCTTGGTGGGTGTCCATCCAAGAGACACAACCAAGCCAAAGAGGGGGAGAAGGAAGGATTTATTACTTGCAGCAAGTAAGGAGAACACTGAGGATCCTTTCCAAAGCAGTGTCTCCCTGAACAGCAAAATTGGGGAATTTTTTAGCTAAGGGTACATGCATGTTCATGAAGGGGCTTGAGCAGAGGAGAATTCAGTATAGAATTGGGGCAAAGGTTGACAGAGTCCAAACTTTAGTTGATTGAAGTCACGAGGGTCAGGAAAGTTCATCATCATTCCATCCTCCACCTAGGTGGGGGCCTTAGTGCCTACAGAACTCAAAGATAAGTATCAGATTGTTATATATATCCCTTGAGGAGAAACTAGGACTCTGTTTTATCACTGGACTATTGTTTTTTGACTGCTTTTCTTTTGTTTCTGCATTCCCTTGAGATCATTAATTACTAAGACCTGTTTAAGGGCAAACATTGTGACCAGGCTTAGAGCACACCGTGGCTTAGGCCAAAAATGTCATCTCTTATGTCAAGAAAGCCGTTCCTGATTCTCTTTTTCCAGGGGCTCCCCGACCCTAACTGCTTACAACATTGCCTCAATTTTCAGCACTTGGGGAAATTTTGGAGCCTATCCAGCAAGACAAATATATGATGACAATATAGGTGTAAATACCAAGACAAGTGCAGAAGTATTTTAATACAAGTCCATGGAGAACTTATTATGTGATACAGCATTGTGAGGGTTAAAAAAGATAACACAGCATGATTCACTTTATTCTTGAAACTTTTGGCAAGTCTTCTAGAGGTTTATTAAAATTAATACAGTGTCTAAGTCAAGTTATACAATGCTATATTACTATGGCATATTGCCCAGCTGTATCAGGGGAAAGGAGGGTAGGAAAAAACTAGCACATGGTGAAATTGTGCTATACACCAGCATTATGTTCTTCACATCACACAGCTGTTATTAAAATTATGTTAACAACCCTGCAAAAAAATGTATTTAAAAAATGTTTATCACAAAAGGAATGAATATTCCTCTAAGAATTATTAGAAAATACATATAAACAAAAATTAAAATCCTATTGTACATAAAAGTAAATCCTATGCAGTTTTGACCAGTCTTGATTAAAATGGTAGTTGAAACTAGGGGCCAACTTTAAGAATCCAAAGCATTTAAGTTAGCAATATAGTAAAGGCTAATGCAACATATAGTTACCATAAAATTGAAGTTAAGCCTTTATGTATTTTATATCATACAGCTGGATTTCTGCTAAAATCTACTTATAAGGAAAGGATAAGAACTTTCCAGTAATATTCAGATTTTTCAGTAATCTTGAGGTTATAAATATTTAAGGAACAGCATTTTTAAAAAATAAATTTATTTATTTATTTATGGCTGCATTGGGTCTTTGTTGCTGTGCGCGGGCTTTCTCTAGTTGCGCCGAGCGGGGGCTACTCTTCGTTGTGGTGCTCAAGCTTTTCATTGCGGTGGCTTCTCTTGTGGCGGAGTGGCTGTGGCGCACGGGCTTAGTTGCTCCGTGGCATGTGGGATCTTCCCGGACCAGGGCTCGAACCCGTGTCCCCTACATTGGCAGGTGGATTCTTAACCACTGCGCCACCTGGGAAGTCCCAGGAACAGCATTTTTTTAATGTTTAACCACTTAATGTTTTAATCTATGTTTGTCATAGGAAGTTAAATTGCTTTCCATTCTTGTGATAATTTAATCACTATGACCTCACTAATCTGGTTGTACTTTCTCAATCAGCATAAAAGACTGTGTTGATTCTCTTAAAATTGGGAACATACTAATTTATTTCCCGTTGAATTAGTTATTTTGTAGTGAAACTGAGCAGGACCCTGTGGGGCCTTTCCATGTCCCCGTTTCTTACTTATAGGAAAAAGGCTACAGCCTCCCAGACCCTCTCCGAGTTCCGAAGGGCAGATTCAAACAGTTACTAATTAGGGAAGTGAGGGAATGCAGAAACAAAGGAGGAGCAGTCAAGAAACAATAATGCAACAATAAAGCAGGGTCCTGGTTCCTCCTCAGTAGATATACATAACAATATATCTCTGAGTTCTTCTACAGGAACTAAGGCTCCCCACCCAGGCGGAGTATGGTAACTTCAGGTTGAGCACAAGCCATGTGGACCCCAGACTGGTTGGAACCAGAAGGTTGATGATTGAGATTCTTGGAATCTCAATCTCAACCTGCTACCTCACTACCAACCAGAGGAAGGTCACACACCCTGCAGACCTTCATCTGAATTTTGCCCATAGAAACTCTTCCCTGAAAACCTTCAGGGAGTTTGGGCTTTGCTTGGCCCTGCAATAAACCTTTCTCTGCTCCAGACTCCTACGTCTTGGTTTGCTTGGCCTCTTTGTGCATTGGACACACAAACTTGGGTTCGACAACAGTAATACTACAGTTAAATGACTCATTAATTTTAAAACAAACCACCATGCATTCCATTCGATTAATTTATTTGTGTCAGGCACTGTTTTATCCCCTGTAAAACAGCAGTGTGCAAAACACAAGATTCCAGCATCATGATGCTTATTTTTTATTCTGAGAGACAGAAAATAAAAAAATAAATACATATATAATTTCAAATATCTATAGACATTTTGAAGAAGAGTATACAGGGCAACAGGGTAGAGAATAAACAGGCCTACTATAGCGTCGGGGAGGAAGAAATTTTCCTCTACCCTTCTAAGTTCTAGTGTTACCGAGTCCAAGCTCGCTCTCTGCTCGCCGCACGACAGGCCAATAAATCAGAGATGAGGTGTTGAGGCAAGGAACACGACTTTATTCGGAAAGCTGGCAGACGGAGAAGATGGCAGACTAGTGTCTCAAAATAACCACCTTATGGCATCTGGATGTCAGTTTCTTTTATAGAGTCAGAGAGGGAAGTAAAGTAAAAAGGCAGAATAGAGAGGGAGAGGTGGGAAGGAAGTAAAGTAAAAAGGGCCATCAGTCTTGCAAAACTTCTCCTGGAATGGCCAGCCTCGGGGAGGGGATGTGTTAATTTCTTCTTTCTTGCAGCCATTCACAGGTGGGTAAGGTTCCCTGAGGCAGGCCATCATGTACGATTTTAATAACAAAAGCAACGAAAAGCAAAGGCTAAAGTCAAAGAAACAGATCCAACATGGAGTCAAAATCGGCTCTTCCCTGTTACACTAGCTGGTCTAAGAATTAAATTAATATGAGACAGATTAACAGGAGAAAATCAAACAAAAGTTTAATAACATGTATACATGGGAGAGACCCAGGAAAACTAACTCTCCAAAACGGCCAAAACCCTCACCTTGAATACCATCTTCAGCTAAAGAAAAAAGAGGATGTTGGCGGTAGTAGTTCGGGACTTCCAAGGGGAGGAAGGCAACTGGCAAGGAGACAAAAAAGCAAATGTTTGGTAAACAAATGTTTGCTGGGCCCACAGAGACAATAGGCCAGAGAGGAATTTTAACAAGCCGACTTTGCTAGGTTCCTCCCTGTCTACAAACCTAGTTTGTACTACAGTTATCTACGGTGATAGCTGCCTTCTTGGAACAGGTTCTCTATCTATATTCTTCTAGGCAGGGGAAAGGTCAAAGGTGATGAGTCTTTTGGGCCTTAAAAAAAAAAATCAGCCTAAATTAATTCTCTTGCCAAAGAAACTCATTTTGGGGTGGCAAATTTTGCTCCCCTACAATAGCTAGGGTGGTCAAGGCAGCCCTCATTCCAGTTTGAGCTAAGACGTGAATGAGCATGTCAGATAAACAACACAGTTAATGCTTGGTGAATATTGTTCTCGTCTCTTTCTCCCTGGGGCCAGACTGACTCGTTTGCATGTCTGCATATCTGCTTTTACCCAGACAAATCCTGAACGTATAAGTCTTAGTATTGTATATTACAGACAGGAATCCGAGGTTCAGACGTTACTAGGGCAAGTTAACTGATTCTGTGGGTACTTGCCTTCACGGTAATGGCTACACAACGCTGTTGTGATGTACTGTGTTCCAGGTTCCGAGGGCACTGAGGACAAATTAGCCTAGGCTTGGGCTTATCCAGAAAGGCTCTGGAGAGGGAGAGGCTCAGAAGGCCACTGTCCTTCCTCCCCACCTTACCTCCCATTTCCAACATCATGGCCCAGGATCTGAGCCCAGAAAAAAAAAAAATAGGCAGAGCACTCAACGGCTGTCACTTCTCCCAAGGCTTTCCTGGCGGTTAAGAAGCAAACAATTAACTTGTAGATACCCAAGCAAGGTACAGAAGCAGTAGCGCGTTAAGACAAGGGGAACACGCCAAACTTCCTGCGCAGCCACGCCCTCCCAAGCTGGTCCGGGGCAAGGTCTCGCGATTCGCGCTCCGCGCGTACGTCATTTCCGCTGCCTCCGCGGCCAGGTCTTTAAATAATGTTACCATTTCCGAGTTCGCTAAGGCCGCCTGCGGCGGCGCAGGCGTCGGTGTTCGGTAGTGTCCGGTCTATGGAGTCAGTTGGTTTCGGCGGCGGCGCGGAGGTAGCAGGCGGTGTCCGAGTGGGGGCCTTTGCCCCGCCAGGATGTTACCGGGCTTGGCCGCCGCCGCCGCGGCCCACAGATGTAGCTGGTCTTCCCTGTGCCGGCTTCGTCTGCGCTGCAGGGCGGTAGCCTGCGGCTCCAGCGACCTCCAGGGTGAGTGTGCTGCGCCGGCCTCTGACTCCGCGGAAGCCGGGCTGGAAGACAAGGCCGGCCTCGGCGCCGGGCGCCTGGCCTCGGGAGTATGCCGCCTTGCCCTTTCCCAACCCCAGAACCTTCTTGTCGGGCCTCCGCCTTTGCCGTTCAGCCTGCCCAGCCGGCGGGGGCCCCTACAGGCCTCCCTGATCCTGCTCTCGCCTACGGTCCTAGCACGGCCCCCGCGGGCATTTGGGGGCAATTCTCGGGCCGGGTCGCATCCGTGAAACGGACCACTTCGTTTCAGATAAAACGATACGTGAGCATCGCAGTGCCTGGCGGTGACCGCCCGCCTCCTCGCGCAGGCAGTGCGAAATTGCTGACTCCACAAAATTCCAGGGTCTTTTGAGCTCACCGCCTAACCTTTTTTGAGCACTTTGACCGAATAGATTTTCTTACCCTGTTCCTTTTCTCGTACTCCCAACCTGTGTTATTAAATTTTCTAAGGAGGAATTTGGGGGTTGCTACGCAACATTTACGAGTCATCCTTTAAGATGGGGGTATGACCATCGTACAATTATTGAATGAGCCCAGTTCGGTTGAACAATCTTTTTGGTGAAAAAGTGTCTACTGGAGCTGTAACCCAGAAAAAAGTGGTTATCGGGAGGTTTTATCCCTCTTTTTCAACAGTCTTTTCTGACTCAAATTTAAATTGACAGTTTACAAAATAACCTTGAACTTGCAAGTTTTAATGAGGCTTACCTCCGTTTTTGCCGTCATTGGCATGCCATAGGTTGCTTGACACTTGCGAACTGTTAGGAACAATGAGGGAAGAGACAGAACCAAATCCACGCCTGATATAATCCCCCAGAGTCTTGGGGATGAAAAGAGTATTTACAGAAACATTTACCCAAAATTTATGTTTGAAAAAACTTGTAGCATGTTTGTGACCTTGCAGTAGAAGTTGGAAGTCGTAGTCATTCAAGTTTATAAGTAACATAAGCTAAAATAATGCGTATCTGTGCAATTATTTTAGAATATGGTCCTATCTTTTATTTGCAATAAATGTAAAAACTGGCTCTTAAAATTTCGCAAGGGTTAATTTTAACAGCACTGTTTTTGGGGCTTTTTGGTAGTGATAAAAACGTGTAACTGTGGAGTTTTCCTATAATGGAAATGTACCTGATTCTCTTGTGAACAAAATGATTCATCTGGTTGTACTGTACTCCAAAATCCCCAACTAAACTTTCTGGCCTAGTTGCTTTTATTGACCAAGCAGTTTCGGCATTTTACACTTAAATTACGTGGAGTGGCTGTTGAATTTAGTCTAAACTGCCCTTTAAGAGTGGGTAAAAAGAAGTTGAAATAGTGTAATTTGTAATCCATTATTCTCTGTCGCTGTCAAGTCGAAAATTATGTGCTCTTTGTCTCATCCCTCTGTGAACTACAGATAATAATCACCTATCTCACCAGTCGGAATGACTGAAAAGTTGTTTGCAGTGTTTATTACCAAAAAATTAAAATGTGTTTTCATGCTTAAAAACAGTAGATGTAAAAAATAACCTTGTTTGTGCAAATTTAGTTTCAAAAATACTGAAACAGTTTTCAAAAGGGCAACCATAATTATGATAAAGCTTAAAAAATTTATTTAGAAAAAGAGTACTAATTTAGAAAAAGAGTACTAAGTACTCTTTAGTACTTAGTACTAAAGAGTACTGAGTACTAACTAAAAAGAGTACTAAGTTGGATGCACGTATGAAGAAAATATTTGCAGAACTTTTGGGGAAAAATTCTAAAAAATATTTTTCTTTATCAAGAAATAAAGTTTAGTTTATGCTTCTAAAACTGCTGTGTGGCTGGGAAAAACTTATAAAGAATAAGTCGGAGGAAATCTTGAAGGAAACAACTGCTTCATTTGCATACTTAAAAATGAGAAATGTCTGTGGGTCAAACTAACACTGAAAACATTTAAAGGCAAAAAGGAAAACAATATTCTAGAGCAGCTCTGTCCAAAAGAAATATAATGCGAACCATGTATGTAATTTTGATTTGTCTGATAGCCATAATTTAAAAATTAAAAACAGATGAAATTAATTTTATTAATATGTTTTATCCAGTATATTCAAAATATTTCAACACGTAATCAATATAAAAATTATTGAGATATTTTACATTATCTTTTCTTACCGTCTCTGGAGTCCAGTTTACACTTACAGCACATCTTAGTTCAGACTCCACATTTCAAGTGCTCAGTAAACAGTGACTACTGTATTGCACAGTGCACTTATAAAGTTAGTATCTCTAATTTATAAAGAGTTTTTACAAACCAACGTACATTCCAGTAGAAAAATGGGCAAAGGAAATGAATGCTTTCATAAAACCATTCGAGTAGCCAATAAAAATGCAAAAATGTTCCATACTTAACTAATAAGCATAGAAATATAAGTCTAAAGGATTTACTACTCATTGTCTCATATTAGCTAAGTTTTTCATAGTGATTCTTCATATTGGGGGTGCAGGAAAGCAGGAACTCTCTTACTGCTGATTGGGACATATAGTTAGTTGAACAGTGTTTTGGAGGTCAGTTATTCTTTATGTTAAAAATAACTTTAGGACTTCCCTGGTGGTTCAGTGGTTAAGAATCCGCTTGCCAACGCAGGGGACACGGGTTAGAGACCTGGTCTGGGAAGATCCCACATGCCACGGAGCAACTAAGCCCGTGTGCCACAACTACTGAGCCTGCGCTCTAGAGCCCGCGAGCCACAAGTACTGAAGCCCGCGCGCCTAGAGCCTGGGCTCTGCAACAAGAGAAGCCACTGCAATGAGAAGCCATGCACCGCAACAAAGAGTAGCTCCCACTGGCTGCAACTAGAGAAAGCCCGCGTGCAGCAATGAAGACCCAACGCAGCCAAAAGATAAATAAATAATAAATAAATAAAACCTTACTTTAAAAAAAAAGAACTTTAAAGGTATATGCCTTCTCACCCAACAATTCTATTTAAAGGGATTTGCTTTCAAGAAATAATCAGATACATATTAAAGTCTGTGCACAAGTTTATTATTAATAGTAGTAAATAGGTAACGTTTACAGTTAAGAAGAGTTGGAAGTGTTATGGTACAATTATTTTTATAAATTTATTTATTTATTTTTGGCTGTGTTGGGTCTTCGTTGCTGCGCGCAGGCTTTCTCTGGTTGCAGTGAGTGGGGGCTACTCTTTGTTGCGGTGTGCTGGCTTCGCATTGCGGTGGCTTCTCTTGCGGAGCACGGGCTCTAGGCACACGGGCTCAGTAGTTGTGGCTCACGGGCTCTAGACCGCAGGTTCAGTAGTTGTGGCGCCCGGGCTTAGTTGCTCTGTGGCATGTGGGATCTTCCCAGACCAGGGCTCGAACCCGTGTTCCCTGCATTGGCAGGCGGGTGCTTAACCACTGCGCCACCAGGGAAGCCCTGGTAGAGTTATTAAGGGCTGGTGATAGATGCAAACATTTTTTTTTTTAAATCATAATTTAGAAGAATATTTAGTGAATGGGAAAATGCTCTTGAAACTAGCAAAAATGTAGTAAGAATATATACTATGATATTACCAGTGACTTTCTCTAGAAAATTTCCTTTATTAACTTTAGTGTTTTTCAAATGATCTACACAAACATGTACTTTTTTTTTTATTTTTTTATTTTTTATTTTTATTTATTTATTTATTTATTTATGGTTGGGTCTTCGTTTCTGTGCGAGGGCTTTCTCTAGTTGGCGGCGAGCGGGGGCCACTCTTCATCGCGGTGCGCGGGCCTCTCACTATGGCGGCCTCTCTTGTTGCGGAGCACAGGCTCCAGACGCGCAGGTTCAGTAGCTGTGGCTCACGGGCCCAGTTGCTCCGCGGCATGTGGGATCTTCCCAGACCAGGGCTCGAACCCGTGTCCCCGGCACTGGCAGGCAGACTCTCAACCACTGCGCCACCAGGGAAGCCCAACATGTACTTTTAAATAATAAAAATATTACTTAGTTTCTCTAGTAAATACACCCTTTTTTAAAAAAGTTCTTTTGGCTTTGCATAAGCACTTATTTTATTTTTTCATGTATTTATGTCTTGCCTCATTTGACAATGATTTGAGATGGAAGGATGCTCCTTTAAGGACTACATGCCAAATCAACAGATACGTGCTTTTGCTTAAGTCCGAGATTAATAAAAGTATAGTTTTAAAATAAAAATATGGAAATTGACCTTTGTATTTTTTAATTTCTGTCTGCAATCTGCTAGTATTACCATACGAAAAGTAGTGGGAATTTAACCCCTTAAATAACTAATAGGAACATTGACAGTTATAAAAGACCATTTTGGCAGGCTGACAGCATGATTCTGTGTACTTCAGGTTAATAATAGGGTTACCTGTAAAATGAGGTTAACCACGGTATGTGCTTCATAGGGTTTTTGTGAGTGAGGATCATTCAGGAAAGAGGTGCCAGGCATTGTAGTTGCTGGTGGTGCAGTACTGAACAAGACAGACACAGTTTCCACCTTTTCTGGAAATGAGGAATGAGAAAACATATCTAAATGCTATGAAGGAAATAAGCAGAGTGATGGGCTAGAAGGTAGCCAGCAGGGGCCATTTCATTAGCTATGCTGGCCTGGGACTCCAGCTTTTCTGAGGAGGTGGTGACTGAGCCAAGGCATGAAAAGTGAAAATGAGCAAAGCCAGGTGAACATCTGGGGCAAAGAGCAATCCAGGCAGAGCAAATAGAGACCCTAGAGACTAGACTTGTGTTCAGGAGCAGGAGGAAACGTGCTGTGGCTGGAGTATGGTTGGAAGGGGAGGGGTGTGTGAAATGAGATTTGGGAGGTATAGCCTTTTGGGTTGTAGGTTTAAAAAAAAAAGGAAGTGTTTTAAAAATATCATTCTGACTACTGTGTAGAGAATGGATTGGAAAGGGAAGAGTGTAAATAAGGAGATCACTGGGGGCTATTAATTAGAGTTACCTGCGCAAACAGGATTGTGGTTGGGCCATGGTAGTTAGCAGTGGAGATGGAGAGATGTAGATGGCTTTGAGGTATGTTTTGAGATATAAATTATGGTGTGATAATACAGGTAAAGCATTTCATACAGTGGCACTTGGCAAATCCTTAATGTATTCGATATTTTTTTCCCCTTTTCCTAAGCAAATATTTACAAGAATTAAGCAAGGCAGTAGAGTTGGTGTGCCAAGATGCAGTGCAGGAAGTTGTATATTCTTTACATACTCCAAAAAAAAAAAAAAAAAGGATTCCCTATTGCTTACTCTGTTCTGGTGAAAAATCACATCGGCAATAGTGCTGAAGGTTGAGCCACCTGGTCTAGGTCACCCTTTTGCTTGCCAGATGATTAGACATAAGAGGGATTTTCCTGCATTTTTTGTTAGCTGAAAGCATAAAAGTAAACTAAAGATAGTCAGTGTGTTACTATTAGCAGTATAATATTTGAAATAATTTAACAATGGATGTATTTTTAATTTAAAATTTTAGGCATTTGGGGAAAATATAGAAAAGTATAAGGTATAGAGTAAAAATTATGCATAATCCAGATATTTCACCAGTAGCATTTTTGAATAGTTGAAATCAAGCTGTATTATTTTGTCTCCTGCTTTTTTTAATGCAACATCATGATTCAGTTATACACACACACACGTATATTCTTTTTCAGAATGTATATTTTTCAGAATATACATATATATATTCTTTTTTAGATTCTTTTCCATGGTAGGTTATTACAAGATATTGAATGTAGTTCCCTGTGCTATACAGTAGGTCCTTGTTGTTTATCTGTTTTATATATAGTTGTGTATATATGTTAATCTCAAGGTCCTAATTTATCCCTCCCTTCTTTTCCCCTTTGGTAACCATAAGTATGTTTTCTATATCTGTGAGTCTGTTTCTGTTTTGTAAATAAGTTTATTTGTATCATTTTTTAGATTCCACATATAAGTGATATCATATGACATTTGTCTTTCTCTGTCTGACTTACTTCACTTAGTATGATAATCTCTAGGTCCATCCATCTGCAATGGTCTCTCTTTCTTTTTTTTTGTTTTTTAAAAAAATATTTATTTATTTGGCTGTGCTGGATATTAGTTGCGTGCTGCAGGGTCTTCATTGCTGCGTGCGGGATCTTTAGTTGTGGCATGCCGGATCTAGTTCCCTGACCAGGGGTCGAATCTGGGCCCCCTGCATTGGGAGCACAGGGTCTTAACCACTGGACCACCAGGGAAGTCCCTGCAATCGTCTCTTAAGAAAAGAGACTGATCTCTGGAAGACTTAGGTGTAAGTTTGTCTCTGGTCCTGAAATTAGCCTGAAGCAAAACATTTCAAACCATTAAGAAATCTTTTTGTTTGTTTTTAGTTATTATTATTGCAGAAGCAACATGCACAGTAGACAGAATTGTCAGTTTGCATGGGAGAAAAAGAGTTTTTTGTATTGTTGTAGTATGAAAAGGCTAAATTTCCTCCAAAAGCCAGAGTAAGTGGTAGATGACAAACAGGATTGGAGAGAGAGGACAAAGGGTGATCAGTAGCAATGTTATTAGGAGTTGCAGAGGCAGTAACAGTAAAATAAAAGCAGAGAAAAGTGATTGTTTCGATTAGACTGATAAGATACCAGTAGCTCTGCAGTCTCGATGAACAGCCTTGTATATGCAGCAAGGAGAAGTTCCTTGTCCAGGCCCATAGCGAAGTGAGCACCAAACTAAAGACTAATCTGTACCATAACATAGCTTATTTTAGAAGTCACCTTGAAGAAAGGCTATCAGTGGTGGTTAATTTTTTTTGCTGTCTTTCTGCTTCCTAGAATTAATTAACAAATTCAGTAATTTATTCAACAAATGGTTGCGTTTCTACTAACATGTGTTAGGTATTCTGTTTGTTTTATTGAATCAAATGTGGTCCTGTGTATTTTTTAGAATATAAAATATTAAAGGTAGAAACATATTCTGCAATTTCTGTGTAATTTTCAATCTTGTATTCATGGCAAATGTGTACTTTTAAAGTTGATACCTAAAATTCTACTAAAGTTAAAAATTAATTACTTCTTGAAACGGTGAGCAAGGAAGCTATCAAGATTACTAAGATAGTGTCAAAGGACACAGGAGTTGGGAATCCCCTGGTGGTCCAGTGGTTAGGACTCTGCGCTTTCACTGTTGAAGTTAAGAGTTCGATCCCTGGTCAGGGAACTAAGATCCCACAAGCCGTGCGGAGAGGCCAAAAAAAGAAAAGGACACAGGAGTCAACTTGAAGAGACCCCTACTGGCCCAAAATGGGATGGACAGTTTGGACATAAATCAGGATAATGACTAAAATGGATTGATATACATCAAATAATGTTTAAATCTATGGAATCATAATGATACATACACATGCATATTATTGTGTCACTGTTGTAGGATGGTAGGTAGTGAACTCATTATTTTGAGAACTGGTAAATAAAGGGAAAAAATTAAGCATTCAGCCTGACTTTCCTACATGAACTATACTGCTGGATAACCAAATACATGAAGGGAATTTTCTCTTTGTAGAAGTATTCTGACTAAAAAATGAAGTGATAAAACTATAATATCACCATTTTGTAACCACCTAAGGAATAAATGATTCTAGGCATTGAACAACAGCAGACACTATCACAAATAGAGACAACCAAATATTATGTGGCTCCTGGTTAAAGAACACATCACTACTTAATCAAGCAGTGTTGTCCTAATAAAAAGGAACCTGAATTTGGATAAAGCCTTTATATCCATCGATTTATAGAACACATAGAAGTACAGGTTAAACAACACCATGGGAATTAAATCAGTAAAATTCAGACTGGAAAACAACCAGGACAAAAATTTAGTACGAACCGCTGGTTTCTTCAATATAAAAATTGCTCTAAAACACATATCCTGTAGAAAAGAGACTTAAAAGACATCTCAGTCAATTGCAGCATGTGGACCAAATTAGGATCTGTTCACATACACAAAAATTATGACTTGTAACAGTGGAAATTGGAAATTGAGGATATTTGATGATATTAAGGATTTTTTTTTTACTTGCAATGGTGGTATGGCTATGTTTTAAAAAGTTCTTATCTCTTAGAATGCGTACTGAAATATTTATGAATGAAACTACTTTATGTCTGAGATTTACATCAAATTAATATGTAGGTGGGGAGATGCTGGTGCAGGCAGAGATGAAACAGGGTTGGCCATGAGTTGATAATTGTTGAAGTAATGAGTATGTGTACGTTTACTGTACTGTTATTTTTCTACCTTTGCATATATTTGAAATTTTCTGTAATAACATGTTTTAAAAATTAAGGAGAACCTTGAAAAAGATCTAGGATCAAGTCATGAAAACCTTGTCCTCTTCTGAGGAAGGATTTTTAGACTGTAGTAATCCCTCTTTAAACACCTTAGCACAGTCTCTATAGAAGTGTTTCATCAGTGGGTAAAAAAAATGATGGTGTCATAGTGTTTTTGTTAGGTAATTATCACAAAAGATATTTTGAATAGGGCTGACAAGTCGGAACACCAGTGGCTGTGGTGAAGAAGATGCTTTCCTGGAGGGTGGGTTTCTTAGGAGAATTCGCTTTAACCCTTTCTTCACTAATTAATTTTGCTGGTAGGCTACATATTTTAACGTGCAAGAAGATGCATTGTTATATTCACTTTACTCAGCCTTTAATAAGTAGAGGCAAATGATCAAAAAAACATACTGGGGGACTTCCCTCGTGGTGCAGTGGTTTAAGAATCTGCTTGCCAATCAGGGGACACGGGTTTGATCCCTGGTCCTGGAAGATCCCACATGCCATGGAGCAAGTAAGCCTGTGCACCACAAGTACTGAGCCTGCACTCTAGAGCCTGCGAGCCACAGCTGCTGAGCCCATGTGCCACAACTACGGAAGCCCACGTGCCTAGAGCTCGTGCTCCTCAACAAGAGAAGCCACCGCAATGAAAAGCCCACGCACTGCAACAAAGAGTAGCCCCCGCTCGCTGCAACTAGAGAAAGCCTGTACGCAGCAAGGAAGACCCAACACAGCAAAAAATAAATAAATAAATTTATTAATTAAAAACAACAACAACAACAAAAACATACTGGGCCTTCAACAAATATTTGCCAAATAAGTGAAAGAGTAAGATGGCATCAGAAAGTTTTTGAAGAAAACAAGTTCTAAGCCTGGAATTTGAGTGAATACTTATGCTGCCTTATGTCCCTCATGCTTTTCAGATTATCTTCAGTGTTCACAATAATTGATGTTCCTGATGAATTCTCTGAGCCATTAAAAAATTTATTTTTCTTGATTTTGGAAGGAAATCTATACATGCACATACATGAATTAACATTTTGGGAAGATCATTATTAAGCAGTTAGAAAAGTTTCAACTCTTAAGTGCTTAACCCTCCACTCTTGGAGAAACCTGACTGTTTCTAATGATATAATTTCATTACTTCACCTAAAACTTTAGAAAATATATAAATTATACCTAAACAAGATTTTCGAGTTTTAAGTATTCAGCGTAAAAAAATAAAAGCAAGAGGGTCACATGAGAGTAGAGACAGATAGATTTACTTTTCTACCACTTGGATGCAAATGTGGAATATATTTTCCTTCTGTATTTCAGCCCTCTAAAGCTCACAGTCAACCCAGATGCAACAGCTAAAGTGCTTTGTAATTAGTCTTCTATTCTTCCCTCAATTAGAATTCCCATATACTGAGAAATCTCACCAAATGTTGATCTAATTATCTGATTTAAAAACATCAGTGACAGTATGAATGACTGATTAATATAATTCAGATATTGATTGTGAAATGAAAGATGACTCAATCTCCAGCTAGCAGAAGGAAGATGCAGGGTAATTTTGAGTAGGACACACTCCTGACCTTCCCCCTCTCAGAGTTCTTATTCTGAAAAGTACATTATGCCATTTTTTTTATCATGCAACCAGCATACAAAATAAAGAATATCTTTTATATGCCAGAGACCTTTCAGAACAGCTGAATAATACGAATATTTTGATTTTATATAATTTTAAAAGTTTCCATGTAAATAAATTTGCAAATTAGGGGAAAAAAAGGAATATTTTCTTTTCCTTTACAAAATATAGACCCTGTATACCTAGGGCTCAATGAAACACCTCCACGGAAAGGGTGACTTAGCATTGTGCGTTTGGATATTTAACAGGATGAAAGTTTTTACTGTTATTCTGTAAAATTATTCTCTTATCATAGGAGGTATGTTTTATTGGGTATAAAAATCCTTATTATTAGTTTGTTTGAAATTTAAAAAATTTTTTTCTTTTAGAATGGCAGAATTTAGTGACATTTGGAAGCTTTTCAAATATTGTTCCCTGTTGCACACTGAATCAAGTAAAGTTGTATTCCACAAATGTTCAGAAAGAAGGACAGGGATCACAAACTCACAAAATGGAAAAAGTACCATCATTTGATGAAGCAGGTGTGTATAAATCTTTTAAAATAGTTTTTTTCTGTGTACCGGGATGGTTTGCATAAGATTATTTGTTCCTTGAATGTTTGATAGAACTTACATGTAAAACCATCTGGACTAGTGTTTTCTTGGTGAGGAGTCATTAAACTACTAACTTAATTTCTTTTAATTTTTCTATTTCATTTTGACTCTATTTTGGTAAGTTCTGTTTTTTTCTAGGAATTTATCCACTTCAAGTAAATTTTTAATTTATTGACATAAAGTTCATGGTACTCTCTGTATACTTTTAGCAGCATATGTAGTTACACCCTTTTTTCCATTCCTAGTGGTGTTTGTCTTATTTTCTTGATTAATTTTGCCAAAGCTTTGTCTGTTTTATTATTTTTCCAAGTAATTTTTTTTACTTTATATCATATGTTTGTCTCTTATTTCATTAATTTCTACTCTTACCTTAAATATATTCTCCTTTCTGCTTCCTTTGTATTTACTCTGTTATTCATTTTTTAACTATCAGTTAGCTATTTTGCTCATTAATTTTGAACCTTTTTTTTCTAAAGTAGGAATTTAAGCCATAGTAACTCTGATGGTAGATTTGACATTCTTTCTTTTAGTTTTACCTAAAATTTTGCATTGTGTATTTTGAAGCTATGTTATTAGATGCATACACATGTAGAATTGTTACATAACACTGATGAATTAGACCTTTTATTGTTATGTAACAACTCTTTTTTTTTTTTTTTTAGTGACATCTCCACCAGATTTCATTGGTATTTGCCTGGTATAATTTTTCCTGTCCTTTGGCTTTAACCTTTTTTGTCCTAATTTGATAATCTTTGTCTTTTAACTGAAAGTTTAGTCTGTTTACATTTACTGTAATCATCGATATGTTTGGACATACTTCTGCCATTGTATCATGTGCTTCCCTGTGCGGTTTTTTTTTTTTTTTTTTAATTCCTTTTTTGCCTTCTAAAAAAACCTTTTTTTTTTCTCATTCCATTATCCCCTCTCCCTCATACACAGAAACAACACACACTTGCTTGGGAGTTATATACTTTATGTCTGTACTAAAGTCTAAAGGTAATTGAAAAGTTTACTTTCCTTCTGAAAAGTACAAAGAACTTAGAATGTTTTAACTCTGGTCACCCCCTCCGAACTTACATGTGATTTGTTTGCTAGTATTTTGTGTCTATTCTGCTCTCTTTTCCTTCTATAAAATAAACATTGCTATTTGTTTAAATTTATCTAAAATCTTTGTTAACCATCTTTTCTTATTTCTCTGCTCTTTCTGTCTGATGTAGAATACATCCTATAGAAATTCCTTTAGGTGAGGATCTTTCATGGTAAAGGCACATTTTAATATCTTATTCCATTGTCTTTTGGCTTTCACTGTTGCTGTTGAGAAGTCAGATATCATGCCTTTGTTTCCATGTCTTTTCTGTTTGTCTGCTTTTTAAATTTGATTAACTTTATTTTGAAAGTCTTTTTCTTTGGTGTAAACTGCAGTTTTACTATGAAGTGACTAGGTGTGTATTTCTTTATATTTACCCTGCCTGAGATTTGTTGGGCTTCCTGGATCTGAGAATTGGCATTTTTCTATCAATACAATTCTGGAATTCTACAATTCTCTGTCACTGTCCCTTGAAGTATGTATTACCCCCTCTCATTTCTCTTTTATCTCCTTTTGGAACTCTAGTTAAAAATATTTTGGATCTTCTTGCTTTATTTTCCCTGTCTCTAAACCTCTCTGACATACTTTGTATTTCTTTATCTTTCTGGCCTGGATCCTGGATTATTTCCTTAGGTCTACCTAGTTCACTAATTCCCTCTTTAGTTGCCTCTAATCTGCTGGTTGGTACATCTGTTGTGTTTTTAATTTTAATGGTTATATTTTTCATTTCTAGAAATTATTTCTATTTTTCATCTTGCTTGGTTGGTCTCTTGTTCCTTGCTTATGTTTTCAAACTTCTCTATTATTAGGCATATTAAACATAGCTAGTTTATAATCTGTGACTGAAAATTCTGCTATCTGAAATCTTTTGGTTCTTACTGTATTATCTTTTTCCTCTGTTTCTTGCTCTCATTCATGATGCCCTATCTGTTTTTAAACTGAGAAGTGTTCATTTTCCATATAGGTTTTTTTTTTTTTTTTAAATTTATTTATTTATTGATTGATTTTTGGCTGTGTTGGGTCTTCATTTCTGTGCGAGGGCTTTCTCTAGTTGCGGAAAGCGGGGGCCACTCTTCATCGCGGCGCACGGGCCTCTCACTATCGCGGCCTCTCTTGTTGCGGAGCACAGGCTCCAGACGCGCAGGCTCAGTAATTGTGGCTCACGGGCCTAGTTGCTCCGCGGCATGTGGGATCTTCCCACACCAGGGCTTGAACCCGTGTCCCCTGCATTGGCAGGCAGATTCTCAACCACTGTGCCACCACGGAAGCCCCTCCATATAGTTTTATATCTTGGAACTATTTGATGTCTCTGATTGAGGATGTGTTCCTGCATAGAGAGTTTGCGTTTGCCTCTGTTAGCTGCTGGCTACACAACTTGGGACCACATTAAATTAAAGTCAGCTTAAGATTTTTGGACCACGTTGGTAGCATGAATTCAGACTATAAACTTGTGTGAGCTACCTTATCCTTAGGATTTTCAGGGGAGGTTTTTTCTTCTCCACTATGTGACACCAGAGTAGGTGCAGGCTTGCTTCCTTGCTATCCCCTTCTCTGTGTGTTTTTGCTAGGTCACAGTAATGCCAAGTGTCTAGCTTTTTTTCTGGGTATCTCCTGTTAGACTCTCCATCTTTAGCAGAACCTAGTTTTATTCTTTGTTCTCCCATGCCCCTTGCAGCTGTGGAAGTAGAAGCTCAAAGAATGTAAGCTTCAACAGAAATCATCGGGAAAAAACTGGCTTTGGTCTGCTCTCTTATTCTACAGAGGTCCTGCTTTCCCTTCATTTTTGCCCTCTTCACATCATTTTGCTAGCTTAGCAATGCATTTGAAAAGTTTTTTTTCTAGTCTGCTGTGCAGCATTAAAAAGAAGTCCTTTATTTATTCATTTATTCATTAATTTATTCAAGGAATATTTATTGAGCACTTTTTATATGGCAGCAAATGAGAATGACTCTCTGAGTTTATATTCTCTTTATTACTAAAATAGAAAATTAAGCAAAAAAAGTATAGTAAGTACTGTGATAGAAGAAATACTGTGTGCTGGAGGGACACCTAACTGAGTCTTGAGTGGTTGAGGAAGGTTTCCATAGGAAATGATATCTAATTAGTGACCTGAAAGTAGGCATTGGTGTGATGAATGGTGGAGAAAAAAGGTAACACTGCAAGTAACTTAGTGTGACTAGACTAGTGAGTAGAGGACCTCGTGGTGGGGTTGGTAGTTTTGAAAGTACAAGGGGTGAAACTCAAGAGGTAAACGGTAGTCAGATTAGGGTTTTGTTCAGGAGTTTGGGCTGTTTTGTAGGCAGTGGAAATCTATTGGAGTATTTTAAGTAGAGGAAGTACTTAATCAGACTTAAGATTTTAGAAGGATAACTAGATGCAGACTGGAAAACAGATTGCAAAGGAGGGAGACTGAAAACAGTAATACAAATGAGGCTGTAGTCTAGGTTAATGTCAATGATTTTTTTAAGGGAGTAGGTGAACACAAGAGATTTAGGAGCTGAATAATTAAGACCTCTTGACTGAATTTGGGGGACTGAAATAGAGGGTCAAGTAAAGGACAGTGCATGGTTACTGGATTGGATTGGGTGATTGTGTCAGTGATTTCATTGATTTGTAAAATTAGGGGACTTCTCTGGTGGCGCAGTGGTTAAGAATCTGCCTGCCAATGCAGGGGACGTGGGTTTGATCCCTGGTCTGGGAAGATCCCACATGCTGCAGGGTAACTAAGCCTGTGCGCCACAACTACTGAGCCTGTGCTCTAGAGCCTGTGAGCCACAACTACTGAGCCTGCGTACTGCAACTACTGAAGCCTGTGCGCCTAGAGCCTGTGCTCCGCAACAAGAGAAGCCACCGCAATGAGAAGCCCACGCACCGCAACGAAGAGTAGCCCCCGCTCGCCGCAACTAGAGAAAGCCCGCGTGCAGCAACGAAGACCCAACACAGCCAAAAGTAAATAAATAAAATAATTAATCTATAAAAAAATAAAATTAGGAATACCAAAGCTGGAGTATATATTAATGAGAAGGTGAGGATTCAGTCTTGGACATCTGAATCATAGGTGCCTCTGGGGCATCTTACCAGATGACTAGTAGGCAGTTGGTTATACTACTTTTCTACTGTGAGACATGATCTCTTGGCTGGATTACTGCAGTAGCCTCTCCCGGGGCTCCTTGCTTCCATTCTTACTTTCTCATTGTATTTCAGCCAAACCAGTCTCCTTTTGGTTCTTAGACAATACCAAACTTATTCTTGTTTTAGGGTGTTTGCTCTAGTTGCTTTTTCTTTCCAAGATGCCCTTCTTCATGTGGCTGACCTTTTTGGTCATTTACATCTTTTTTTTTTAAAATATAAATTTATTTATTTATTTATTTATTTTTTGGCTGCGTTGGGTCTTTGTTGCTGCGCGCGCGGGCTTTCTCTGGTTGTGGTGAGTGGGGGCTACTCTTCGTTGTGGTGCGTGGGCTTCTCATTGCAGTGGCTTCTTGTTGTGGAGCACAGGCTCGAGGCTCGCGGCTTCAGTAGTTGCAGCACTCAGGCTCAGTAGTTGTGGCTCGTGGGCTCTAGAGCACAGGCTCAGTATTGTGGCGCACAGGCTTAGTTGCTCTGCAGCATGTGGGATCTTCCTGGACCAGGGAACCCATGTCCCCTGCATTGGCAGGCGGATTCTAAACCACTGCGCCACCAGGGAAGTCCTGGTCATTTACACCTTAAATGACATGTCAGCTCTGCACACCCAGTCAGTCTTTAATATTACACTCATTTTAATTCTCTGTGTAGCTAACACTTATTACTGACTGTTACTTTCCGTATCTGCTTTATTTTTCTCCCCGTTTCCAAGCCTCGTGATAGCAGGAACTTCAGTGCCTAGAGCAGTGGTTTGCACATAGTAGGGGTTTAATATTTTGTAAATAAGTGAATGCATAGAGTTCTAACCTGGGGATAGAGATTTAGGACTTATTAGCTACACCCAGGTGGTAACTGAAGTCATGAGTGTGTTTGAGACAGTATAGGGAGAGAGTTTAGATTGGGGAGATAAGAGCTAGTACAAAATCCCCAGTGAGTAAAGGACAGGTGGAAGAGGAGGAGCTTGCAAAGAATACTTGAGGAGGTGCAGTCTGGAGAGGTAAGAGAAGACCCAAGGAGAGTATGGTGTTAGGAGAAGAGAGTATTTGAAGAAGAATAATAAACATTTCAAGACTGTCTTTCCTATAGTTGGATGTCTTCACCGGGAAGATTTTACAGATTCCTTGAGAAACCTGTGTTTATGTTTATGATGCCTGTTTTTCATCCTTTTCGCTAAGCCTCATCTTCTCTTGGGCTTACTATGCAGTTTTAGCCAGTTTCTTCTCTTTTCCTTGTGGTGATGGAGAACTGCTGGGGTAAATATTGATTGAGAGTTTGATATTAGAGGATGAAGGAATGGAGAGTGTCTTGAGTCCCTAAGTTCCAGAAATAAGCATATTTATTAGAACGTTGAAATGGGAGAAGAAACAGGTGATGAAATAATATAATTAAAGCTAAAACATGTTATAATGCTCTTCTGAGGTGAACATCGACTCAGGCAAAAATATTTAATGTTGGTTCCACTATACAAAAGGCTTGAAATTGAAATCTGTGACTAGGTTTCTTTTTTCTCTGACTGAAATTAAGATGTTAGTTTATTTTATTATATTAGGAGTACAGTGTTTATTGATGTTTTATTTTGGGCTCAAGTTTTCAGAATTTGCTTAGGCCAAATTAGACCTTGTTAGCCATCAGATAGACAGCAAGTAATTGCTTGATTGAAAGATAATTTGTATATTTAAGAGTTTGAGATTGACTTCTGAATAATTCAGATCACATGATAAAGTCAGAAACAGCTCATTAAGAGGCAGAGACTTGGTAAGGAATCCTTAAGTTTTTAAGGAGCATTCAGATGTTTTAAATTTTAGTAAAATCAGTTTTAATTTTGCTAATGACAGCAGATGTGGGGCAAACAGCCAGGGCTTGAGCTTAAAACAAATTTCTAGAGATAGTCATGGATAGAATGTCTGGTTACTTACTGAAATCATAAAGATTCTACTCCAGTGATCCAGTGTAAGTTTATTAAGATGGTGGTGTACAAAAAAAGTATTCATACATGTGTTTGAGCCATTTACTAGCATTTCTTGTTTGTGATTCTTTTTTGCTGCACTGGGTGGCTTGTGGGATCTCAGTTTCCCAAACCAGGGGCTGAACCTGGGCCATGGCAGTGAAAGCCCAGAATCCTAACCACTAGGCTGCCAGAAACCTCCCTGTGATTTGTAACACTATATAATTAGTAATGTCTAGACAGTTTGTGGTGAGAAGAATATCCAGAAGTATCAGTTTTAGAGCAACTTATTTTATGCGATTTGTTTGAATGACTTTGATCATTGTAGAAAGGAGGGTTGTCTGTGAAACTTTAGACAGTAGATTTCAGTTGTTCAGACACTAGGTGAGTGTTGAAAGCTTATTATTCTACTACCCTGTCCCTTCACTTTGCTCTGCCCAGGGCTCTATTCCCCAAAACAAAATTTTTAAGTAATTGATATATAGATTCTATAGATAAAGTTGCTTTAGAATTAGTTTGCTGTGTAGGTAGACAAAAATAAAATATCAGTTATTTAACTGATCAATGTCAAATGTTATAAGCCATAGTTATTAATTAATTAAATAGAAGTGTTTTTAAGCCTTTTTTTTTTTTTTTTTTACTAATATGCCATCATAACCTACTTAGGATCTGATGAATAGTTAAAATAAAGCCTTTTTGGATTTTCTGTACGTTTTAGTTACCAAAACATACCATGTTGGAAGCAACCTAAGTGTCCATCGACAGATGAATGGATAAAGAAGATGTGGCACATATATACAATGGAATATTACTCAGCCATAAAAAGAAACGAAATTGAGTTATTTGTAGTGAGGTGGATGGACCTAGAGTCTGTCCTACAGAGTGAAGTAAGTCATAAAGAGAAAAACAAAACCGTATGTTAACACATATATATGGAATCTGAAAAAAAAAAAAAAAAGGTTCTAATGAACCTAGGGGCAGGACAGGAATAGAGACACAGACAAGGGCAGGACAGGAATAGAGACACAGACGTAGAGAATGGACTTGAGGACACGGGGAGGGGGAACGGTAAGCTGGGACGAAGTGAAAGAGTAGCATTTACATATGTACACTACCACATGTAAAATAGATAGCTAGTGGGAAGCAGCTGCATAGCACAGGGAGATCAGCTTGGTGCTCTGTGACCACCTAGAGGGGTGGGATAGGGAGGGTGGGAGGGAGATGCAAGAGGGAGGGGATATGGGGATATAAGTACACATATAGCTGATTCACTTTGTTATACAGCAGAAACTAACACAACATTGTGAAGCAATCATACTCCAATGAAGATGTTAAAAAAAAAAAGAAAAAAAAAGTACCATGTTAAGTCATTTCCCCAGTGGCTTTTGCTGAAAAGTAAGAGATATACTAAAATTTACATGTAAGAATTTTTTGCTTTTATTTCAGAGAGTTTTGCTTTTGTTAATGCCTATTCTGTTGACATTTAATTTATACATAAGAGCATTAAAAGAAGGGAAATCAGTGGATAGGGAGAAATTCTGATCAAGATAGCAATAGCGTTGTTGAATGAATGCTCTGAGGTAACTGTTCTGCTTCTCACTTACTGGAGTGATAGACAAAATATACAAAGAGAAAACTGAAGGAGTAGTTGGACTCAAAAAAAGGTCTGTTATGTCCAAGAAGTGGAACAGAACATGCCAGGCTCTGGGTTTGTAAGCAGGCACTGGCAGCCAGGAGTTTGGCTTGTTTGGGGTAATGGATCTATAAGTGCTCCATGCATACCCGGGTATTGGAGTCAGACTCACTGCATGAACTTAGCCACCCACCCTCAAGCAGGAGGCTGAAGCTAGCCTCTTCCATTTGTTACCTGAGGTTCTGTGTTGTAGGAGGCTGTTGGGTAGGGAGGCAAGAGGAAGAATGTGAACTGAAACCTGCTGTTTGCTGGCTTGGAGACTGAACTGAGGGGTCAGAATTTCAAACTGGCAGTGTGAGGTCTGGTTCAGGACAGAAGGGTCAGATTGAGTTCTGGGCACTAGAGCATGAGGAGGAGAGTGAAAGGATATATCCTTCAGAATAAGTTTGCAAATTCTAAAATTTAAAAGTGCACGAAGGATCATATTGCAATATATAAATGAATCGAATCAATATGTTATATACCTTAAACTTACAAAACATTATATGTCAGTTATATCTCAGTAAATCCTAATGCTAAGAAAGCCAGCAAAATCAACAATCAAATATGAATTAACTCCAGATGATGTTAAAATAACAGCCTGAATTGCTTTATTTATTTATTTTTATTAATTAATTAATTTATTTTTGGCTGTGTTGGGTCTTTGTTGCTGTGTGCAGGCTTTCTCTAGTTGTGGCGAGAGGGGGCTACTCTTCGTTGCGGTGCCCGGGCTTCTTACTGTGGTGGCTTCTCTTTTTTTTTTTTTTTGTGTTGGCTTCTCTTGTTGCGGAGCAGGGGCTCTAGGTATGCGGGCTTCAGTAGTTGTGGCTAGCGAGCTCAGTAGTTGTGGCTTGCGGGCTCTAGAGCTAAGGCTCAGTAGTTGTGGCGCACGGGCTTAGTTGCTCCGCGGCATACGGGATCTTCCCGGACCAGGGCTCAGACCCATGTCCCCTGCATCGGCAGGCGGATTCTTAACCACTGCACCACCAGGGAAGTCCCCAGAATTGCTTTAAATAAGTTTAATATCCTCAAAAGAATAAATGAAGTACTCATATTTTGAAACACAAACTGGCAGAAATAAAAGCAGAACAAGGAAATCTGGGAAAGAGCCAACTATAGAGCTTACAAATGAAAGTGTAATCACTAAAGTAAGAATTTAATAAATAGCCATAGTCAAGTAGAGAATTAGTAAATTGAAATTCACCCTGAATGAGCATAGGAAAGCAAAAAGATTTTCCAAGAAAATGAAAAAGCTTTAAAAAGGCATGAAGCTCTAGCCTATATTTAATAGGCATTTCAGAGAGAGAGAGAGAGAGAGAGAATAGAGAAATGGTGGAGAAATTATATATAAAGAGATAATGGATGAGAATTTTTCAGAATTTGAGAAAAACAAGGATCTTCAGATCAAAAATACACTTTTAGTACTAAACAGGGTAAATGAAAAGAAACCCATAGATTTCAAAACTGAAACAAAAAACAACCCAACTTAAAAGTTTCCAAAGAGAAAGTCAGCCTGCTATCAGTACAATTGTTGCTCTCTTGAAGTAGACTTTTTATCTGCAACAATATGCAGAAAATAAGGGAGGAGTGATTTGGAGTAATAGCCATGAAAGGGTAAGAAGAAAAATAAATGTTACCCTAGAATTTTATACTTGTCTAAATAATCATTCTAGAGGGAAGGCAAAAATAAAAACATTTCACATATATAAAGATGACTATCATTTACTACTAACCTACCCACATTAAGAAAAAACTATTCAAATATGTATTTCTATAAGATGCAGAGTAAACTCAGGGAAAGAAGCGTTGGGTTATAAAAGGGACAGTGAAAAGCAAGAAATGGATAAAATGTGTTGGTAAAGTTAATTATTGATAGTAAAAATAATAAACATTTTATATTAAATGCTAAAATTTTAGTCAAGAGTAATAAGATAGGGCTGGCTGCTGGGATGGCAGATGAAGAAGAAGACACCACCTTTGAGGAAGAAAATGAAGAAATTGGAGGAGGTGCAGAAGGTGGACAGGGTAAAAGAAAGAAACTTTTTTCTAAAGAATTACGGTGTATGATGTATGGGTTTGGGGATGACCAGAATCCTTATACTGAGTCAGTAGATATTCTTGAAGACCTTGTCATAGAGTTCATCACTGAAATGACTCACAAGGCAATGTCAGTTGGAAGACAAGTTCGGGTACAAGTTGAAGATATCGTCTTCTTGATTCAAAAGGACCCAAGAAAGTTTGCTAGGGTTAAAGACTTGCTTACTATGAATGAAGAATTGAAACGAGCTAGAAAAGCATTTGATGAAGCAAACTATGGATCTTGACACCTTTTGTACTTTCTGAAGCTTCATTATTTTCTGGGGAAACCATATTTAATAACTATATTTTCCACAGTAAGGTTCTGATATCTAGCCATGTCAATGAAAGAGAACCACAAAGTTTTCAGTCTTTATTTTCATGTCTTCAATTTTAGAGTGTTATTTGAGCCTTTAATTGCCTGCCATTATATTACCATACTTTGAATTACTTACTGGATTTTAATGACCACAGGTACGTCAAAGTACCTTGCAAACCATTCAGTTCCTTCTGATTTTTTGCCACTGTAGGCTGTACTGTGGCTGTTTAATATGTGAAATCTAAATGGTACCTTTGATAGCTAAGACATGTGTTTCATGTTTCTAAAGTTTTTAGATTATAGTAGTCTAAGTTATTAAAAGATAGTGAACTGGTTTGTGTTTCTTTTAAGGAGAAAATGATAGAAAATACAGCCTTTTTAAAGAGTGTTTATTTGTCTTAAGATAATTTGTTTTAATACTCTTCTTTAGATAATGAGTGATTTTTTTTATTTTAATTTTTTTTATTTTTTGAGAAACTAAAAGTTTCCTATGAGTGCTTCTGTGTTGGAAGACCTATTTGATTTAAAATCTTTGGGGCTTATACTGTTTGTCAGGTTTTAAGAGAACTCATTTTCCCAGGTCAAATTAAAGCTTCTAAATATAAGTTTTCAGTAGCAGGAATGGCATTGCTGAAAAAGCTGATGGTAGGATAAGCATTTGGGGTAGTGTTTTATTAAGATATTTGTTAGTACTTGTTCATTGTGGAAATGTGTACTTGACTAAGACCATGTGTGGCTATGGAAACCACTTTTGTAGTTCAGCATATACAGGTTTTGTGTGTATTTAACTTACTGTATTATTCTTGCACTTAGCGTAAAGTAAGGATTTAAAATTGCATTTAAGGGGATCATTGGATATTACTGTTTGTGAAACTGAATGTTTTGTGTGCTGCTTATAAACATTATCTATGAATCAGTACTTAGGAAAATTTTACTTAACCTATCAATATAAGGAATAAAGTATGAAAAATTAAAAAGATTAAAAAAAAAAGTAATAAGATAGAAGAAGTTTTCAGTGGTTAAAGGTTTTTTTCTTGTTCAGAGGAAGGTAGAGATGGGGAATGACTTAACAGATGGTTAGAAAGATTTATAGGAAAGTATGTATGTTAAATTTCTAAATGGAATCATGAAAACAATAGAACTATAATCTTATAAATTCGAAGCCAGCATGGGCGTGGGGTGAGAGGAGGATATAGAAAACTTTATGAATCTAACAGATGGCAGGATAGGCAAAAGAAAAATAAAAACAAAGGAAAAAAAGGATGGTAAACTGAAGTCAGACAATAAGGTGGCAGAAGTCTAAATCAGGTAACCAAGTAGTCAGTCAGGTTTCATGGTGTTGCCTATCATTTATATATACTCATATTCTAAATATGTAGAAATGGTTCATTTCCATTTATTTCATCATTTCCACCTCTATATAAAATAAAATCAATATTTCCTTGATTCCATTCTCTTTTCCAGCTCTTACTGAAAGTCCAGATATTGCTTTCACTTCCTCATCTCCCATTCTCACCTCAACCTGTTGCTCCGTCCCTACTCTTCCTGCTGAAACTGCTGTTGTCAGAAGGTTGCCAGTGATCTTCATGTTGCTGATCCAGTTTTCACTTCTATCCTCTTTTCCCAAAAATACACAAATATCTACTTATAAATCAATTATTATTTTAAACATAGACGTAATGTAGGAAAGTGGTTAAGAGAGGAGACTAATCGAAATGACTTGGGTTTCAATCCTGACTGTACTTCCATGTTTAAAATACTAGCTGTGTGACTTTGAGGGAAGTTCCAAAACTTCCTGAATAAGATGAAGATAATAATAGTACTTACCTCAGAGCAGTTTTGTGAGGATTAAATGAAATAATGCATGTAAAACACATAGTGTACTGTATGTGGCACATGGTAAATACTTAGTAAATGTTAGCTATTGTTAATAAGCTCCAAAATGTTATATTATTGAATGAAGATATAAATATAATAAGAGAAAAGGTTTTAAGGGTGAGATTTTTATTACAAAATGTTTGATACATATAAAAGAATACATGCTATGTATATGTAAGTTAGAAAGCATAATAAAATCAACGCCTGGGAATTTACCACCTAACCTGAGAACCTTGCATTCTTTTTTTTTTTAAACTTTTAATTTTATTTATTTATTTATTGTTTATTTGGCTGTGTTGGGTCTTCGTTGCTGCATGTGGGCTTTCTCTAGTTGTGGCAAGAGGGGGCTACTCTTCGTTGTGGTGCACGGGCTTCTCATTGCCGTGACTTCTCTTGTTGCGGAGCACGGGCTCTAGGTGCGCAGGCTTCAGTAGTTGTGGCTCGCGGGCTCTAAAGTGCAGGCTCAGTAGTTGTGGCGCACGGGCTTAGCTGCTCCGCGGCATGTGGGATCTTCCCGGACCAGGGCTTGAACCCATGTCCCCTGCATTGGCAGGCGGATTCTTAACAACTGTGCCACCAGGGAAGCCCCTATTGTATGTATTCTTTTGTGATTTACTTTTTTCATTAAAATTGTTTGCTATGATTTATCTTAATGGTGTATGTGTCTAGTTCATTAATTTTTATTGAGATAATTATAGCATGTACTTTTGGGGGTTGTTGTGTGAATTGAGTTGATGCATGTAAAGTGCTTAGGATAGTGCTTGCTCAAAGAAAGATAGCCATTATGTTTATTCTTCTTCACTGCTGTATGAATTTTTTTTTTTTAATTGGAGTGTAGTTGCTTTACACTGCTATGTCAGTTTCTGCTGTATAGCAAAGTGAATCAGCCATACGTATACATATATCCCCTCTTTTTTGGGTTTCTTTCCCATTTAGGTCACCACAGAGCACCGAGTAGAGTTCCCTGTGCTGTACAGTAGGTTCTCATTAGTTACCTATTTTATACATAGTAGTGTATATATGTCAATCCCAATCTCCCAATTCGTCCCCCAACCCCCATGAAATGTTGTTGTATGAATATAACATGGTTTGTTTATCTGTTCTCATGCTGATGGACATTTGGGTTGTTTCCAGTTTGAAAGAACAGAACGCAGTACTGCTTTGAACGAATGTTCATGTACCTCTCTCCTTGTACCCTTGTACAAGTTTCTATGTGCCAAGTATATTGACCTAGCAGTAGAATTGCTAGGTAATAGGTTATGCTTGTGTTCAACTTCATTAGATAGTGCCAACTTGTTTACCAAGGTAATTGTGCCTGTTTATATTTCTACCAGCAGTGTATGAGTTCCCGTTGCTCCATACCCTTGCCAACATTAGGTATTATCATATTTTTTTTATTTTTTGTAATCTGATGGCTGTAAAACAGCATCTTGTGATTTCATTTGGATTCTGTTAATAATGAGGCTATCATCTCTTCATATGTTTATTGGTTATTTGTATTTCCTTTCCTGTGCAAGTTTGTTCTTGTCTTCTGCCCTTATTTTTTCTAATGGGTTGTCTTTTTGTTAATAGATCTGGAGGAATTGTTAAATATTCTTGATAGTTATCCTTTGTTGATTATATTTGCTGGATATATCTTCTCCTAATTAAGTCATTAATTTACCTGGAATTGGTTGTTTATGGTGTGAGGTAGATTCCAGTTTTCTTTCATTAAATTTTTTGGAGGGGAGGGAGTTGTACAGTTGTTCCAATAACCACTTAATCGTCATCCTTTCTTCATTGAATAGTATCTATAGAACAGTTTTGGGTGGAAAAATTGACAGCATGTGCCCTTGTTTTAAAGCGGTGCATCTAAATTTTCACCATTGAATGCAATGTTTGTTGTAGGTTTCCTTTACCCTTTAAGGAAATTCCTTTTTGTCCTAATTTTCTTAAAAAGGTTTGAAACTTGCATGGGTGCTGAATTTTATTAAATGCTCTTTGTTTAGCTCCTGAAATGATTCTATAGTTTTTCTCCTTCAATCTGTTAATGAGGGGAATTAATAGCTTTTCTAATGTTTAACTGCTCTTTCATTCCTAGGATAAATCCAACTTGGTCTGTGATAATATTATCTTTTGTATACATTGCCAGATTGTCAGCTAATATTAAGTTTATAGGTTTGTATGAAAACAACTGCTTAATACAACTTTTTAAAAATGAACTTTACAGCAGAGAATATTGGTGCAGAACTGAAAGCTCCACTTATTAAGCAAGAACCTCTCCAAGTAAGAGGTAAATATATTTTATTCTATTTTTTATTATAATGGTGTTTTGAATTAAATATATAAAGTTAGTTTATATAGAGCTCTTTATAGTTATAAGGGTATATTCATTTTTCTTTAAATATATTGACCATAAAGATTTATTCTATTTATAAACTAATTTTCTATTGAAGTTTACTTTACATTTTGGTCATAAATTTTATGGAAGTTCTTTTTTCAAAAGCCCAAAGAAAGGAGTAATGGCAAATAAAAATCATCAATTGCTTTATCATTTTTAGAAAAATAATGTGATTAATAAAGAACAAGAGGCCAACACCTACAGCTTGTTCAAATCCAGGTAGAGTTTGGACATTCTTGTCTGATTTCCTTTTCTGGGAGTGATTGAGTGATGAAGGAATTCTTGTTTGCAGCTCTCTTCTTTATAACGCGCTATGGCTCCCATCTCCAAAGTAGCATGTTTCACGGAGGTACTAATTCTGTGATTAGGAGCACCATGGCTTTGGTGTCAGACAAAAGTGGATTCAATTTGTAACTTCAGGACATACTAGCTGTATGGCTTTTGGCAGTTTACTTTATTTCTCTGAGCCTTAGTTTCCTCCCTATAAAATCGTGCTAAAAATGGGACTTCTCTTCTAGGATAACTTTGGAGATGATAGTGTAGAGTCACAATTAAGAATACTTAATGTTGTCTTATCATCAGTAATCTGGGCTAGGACAGGCCAACAGGGATTTCTAGCTACTTTGAAGAAATTATTAAAAAGTAATGTAGGGCTTCCCTGGTGGCGCAGTGGTTGAGAATCTGCCTGCTAATGCAGGGGACACGGGTTCGAGCCCTGGTCTGGGAAGATCCCACATGCCACAGAGCAACTGGGCCCGTGAGCCACAATTACCGAGCCTGCGCGTCTGGAGCCTGTGCTCCGCAACAAGAGAGGCCGCGATAGCGAGAGGCCCGCGCACCGCGAGGAAGAGTGGCCCCCGCTTGCCGTAACTAGAGAAAGCTCTCGCACAGAAACGAAGACCCAACACAGCCATAAATAAATAAATAAATAAATAAATAAATAAATAAATAAATAAATAACTGATTGAAGGACTTTATTTAAAAAAAAAAAAAAGTAATGTAAAAAAAAAACTAATCTTTTTGAAGAGCGATGTAATTCTCCTCTCTGATCCAGAGAAGTTTATTTGGATTTAGAATTTTAGGATTTTTAGAGTAAGGTAGTTTAGAGAAACTCATGCAAAAAGAAACCTGAACTTGTTTATATACTTTTTTTCAAATAAGGTTTTGGTTTTTATATTGAACTTTATTTTTGAAATGTTCTTGTTAACTATTATTTGTGCATTTGATTTTAATAGTTCGTGTGTTATTTTAAGAGTCTTTTTACCTACTGTAGTGATGGATAATTTTAGTCTTAATTTATTCTTTCAACTTGTAAGTACAATAGAAAACTCAATAGTTACTAGACATTAGAATAGAATATGAAGTGACTAGGTGACAATTTTCAGAGATTTGCTTATGTTATTTATCTGTGTTTTGTGACCAAAAGTCTCACTTTATAAAAGTGAACAGACCAATGTTGACTGTAATTTATAATTCATAGACTATAATTGATACCAAATTGGTATTTTATTTTATTATTGATGTCTCTGGCTTTTTTATGAACAGATTGATACTTGATAATAGGAAAAATTTAGAAGGCAGTATTTTACCTATAGTCTATAATTAACTTCCTATAATTTTTAACTGATAAAAATGTTCCTTATAGTTACTTCATCTTTGTTACATTATGTGAAATTGTCCAATGACTTTCAGACTTTTTTGACTGCAACCCACTTAAGAAATACCAATGATCTAGTATATATATAGATTATTATATGTAACTGAAACAAGTTTTCACAAAAAGTGCTTATTCTTCATTATGTGCAGTACTCTTTGATTACTTTCTATTTTCATTTTTTATAAAATGCTGGTTTCACCAGTGTTTGTAAAACACCAAACCAGAGTCTAATTATTTATTGAAACTTCAGTTCATTTTCATTTCGACCCTAAGTAATTTAAATTGTACTAGTACAATTTAAACAGACCAGTAATACCTATACAAGGTATCCTTTAGACAAAGGGCTTACATTTTGTCATCAGTTACTGATGAACTATGGAGATAAAGCTGGGTGGTTACAAGTGTAATTCTGTCCTATTCTGTACTTGGAGTAAACATTTTTTTCTGACGCCATTCAGTGCATCAGGAAAAATAGTTTTCTTTGGAATTCATTAGTGAATCCACTTAAAACTCAGCATATGTTCATCTTCAAATGTGACTTCCGATGTGCATATTTAGCATGTTTTCCTATATTTTTGGTTTTAGTCAAAGCCGTCCTTAAAAAGAGGGAATATGGACCAAAGTACACTCAGAATAATTTCATCACTGGAGTCAGAGCAATGAATGAGTTCTGCCTCAAATCCAGGTACAGTAATTTTTAAAAAATGGGGCAGTTTGCTCTATCTAATCTAAATAACCAGTTATTTCCTAGAATTTGTTACCCACTACCATCCATGTGGAAACTTTACCATGGCTCCTTCCTAAATTGAAGAAGTATTTTTATTCAGTTAAAAAAATGTTAAAATTGTTAGCTTACTAAACTGAAGGCTGCTCCAGCACGAGCAGTTCCAGTGTTTCTTGGCTCCTTTAACTCAAAAAGGTAGGTTCTTCAATATCTTTGTGTCACACAAGAACCTTAGGAGTTTTATTGTTATGTTAATATGTAGCAAAATTATCAATAAGATTATTTGCATATTTGTATAACTTTAAAATTTTGGTTTTTTTGGTAAAGCAATTTTGTTATGTTTATGTTCACACTCCAGCTGTGATTCATGTTGAGTATAAATTATTTTCCTTCTTTCTGGTATCTTGTTATTAATTTTCTTGTAATTAAAGAGATTTAGTGAGGTATTTTTCACAGATTTAAACTTTTCCCCCTCTTTTGTGTGTTTACCTAGAAAAACCATATTTATGTGGAAGATTTCTTGGCAATTTCGACATCAGATGATCTAGCCTCCCCCACCCCACCCCCAGCCCATGGTCATATATTCTATGGTATAATATCAAGAAATAAGGATTCCTGTAATCAGTTTTATAACTTCCATAACTATTGAAACAACAACCAATTATAATAATGATATAAAACTATATTCTGTTTCACATACAAAAATTTTGTGAGTTAAGTAGGTTAGGTATTGCTATCTCCACATTATAGGCCAGGGAACATAATAAAGAGTGGATGACCTAGCTTATTTAGTGAGTCAATGACAGAGAGGGAACCAGAATATATATCTTTTGTTACTTGGTCCAGACTTTTTTTTATTGATGTGTGATAGTTGATTGTTGAACTTATTTTATTTTATTTTTACTTTTTATTTATTTATTTTTTGACTGCACCACACAGCTTGCAGGATCTTATCCCTGACCAGGGATTGAGCCCAGGCCATGGCAGTGAGAGCCTGGAATACTAACCATTAGGCCACCAGGAAACGCCCCAGATTTTTATTTATAGGTCTTTTCGTTGCTATTACAAACTTTCCTTAGGAAGACCAATGATCAAATTTAGTATGACTATTTAGCAGTGACTTGATGAATGTATAAACCTTTCAGAATTTAAGAGAAAGGAAAATAATTAAATAGCATGAAATTGACACATATTCTTTATAACTTGGTATCTATGAATGATATTACCACTTAGTATTAATCTGGATGTAAACAAATGACTGTAAATTTTAAATTTAAATTCTTAAATAGAGGGGTAATACTCTAATCCATGTTCTTTCCACTTTTCACTTTCTTTCTTCATACATCAGACATTGCAATGGTGTGTCCCTAGCAGATAAAATAAAAGCACTAATAAAGGAATTGAATCTCTACATATTATGTTATGGTATCTATATTGAGCATTGAGAATAATTCTTAGTGTTTCAACTGTCTCTAAGTCACTTTTGTGTACAAAATGTCATCTTTAAACTGCTTTTTACAGGCTATATAGATTTAGCTATTAAAATGAGGATCAGTGTAGTGGCTTTTATCTACCCTTAATCCTTTTAAGTACATGAACCATATGAACCTTGTCTGAATAAATTCAACGTGTTTCTTTCTTCAGTGATCTAGAACAACTTCGAAAAATCAGACGACGAAGTCCTCATGAAGATACCGAGTCCTTTACTGTATACTTGAGATCAGATGTGGAGACAAAGTAAGAACATAGTTCTTTTAGAATAAAAATACAAGCTGAATTTGGGATTAATAAAAATGTATTTTAGACAGACTCAGAATTTTTAAAATGACATGTTTTAAAAGCAGAATATTTTTACATTTCTAAATTTGAGAGTTACTAGTATGTACTAGTTAGCAAAAAAAAGTCATAATTTATGCGAAAATTTTCTGTTGAATTTACTCTTATTGTTTAGATTTAATTTAGAAAGATTTAAGTGCTTTATATTTTTCCTAAAGGACCTTATGCTTTGTTGTTAAATTCTCATATAGTTTTAGTTATCTAGATTTAAATATGATTATAATAAAGTCATTAAAATTGTCATTGTTGGTGGTCATGTGTACACAGATCTTTGGAAGTTTGGGGAAGCCCTGAAGCTCTTGCCAGAGAGAAAAAACTTCGTAAGGAAGCAGAAATAGAATATAGAGAAAGTAAGTATATTAAATTTACAGCTGAGTTAACTGAAAAGCAACTTGTAAGTAAGACCTGTGCCTGTAATAACTATGCCCTCCCTAGTGGTTGCCCACCTGTTGGCTTTGGCTTTGTTACTTCTAGCAAATACCAGTTTTCATTTTGGGATTCAGTTATTTTATAAAAACAGTATTATTTCTTTTCTCCTCTATAGCTTTTTAAAGATCATGAGAGCAAGCAAAGCTAGTTTGTGGTTTCTGTAAGATATATGAATATTAAAACTTACAGTCTGATTTGAAGATTGTACCTGTTTAAAGGTAAATCCTAGTTTCTAAGGGGTTTTGGCCCCTCAGAAGAAGCAAACAACTGTTGAGCATCTTTATATTCACAGATATTCTAAGTAGAGCTGCACTTAAATCCACAGGAATGAAATGTTTAGTTTCTTTTTTTAAAATTTGTTTTTCAGTGAGGTAACATTGGTTTATAACATATATTTCATGTGTACAATATTATATTTCTACTTCTGTTTACCCTACAGTGTGATCACCACCAAAAAATTTAGTTTCCATCTGTTACTGTACAGTTGATCCATTTTACCCATTTCACCCTCAAGTAACCACTACTGTTTTCTGTATCTACATTTTTGGTTTGCTTTGGATTGTTCATTTATTTCATTTGTTTGTTTGTTTTTTATATTCCACATATGAGTGAAATCATATGGTATTTATATCTCTCCATCTGACTTGTCTCACTTAGCAGATGGCAAGAGTTCACCTTTTTTATGACTGAGTAGTATTCCATTGAGTAAAAATACCACATCTTTATCCATTCATCTGTTGTTGGGCACTTAGGTTGTTTCCATATCTTGGCTATTGAAAATAATGCTGCAATGAACATAGAGGTGTGTATATCTTTTCTAATTAGTGTTTTCATATTCTTTGGATTAAATACCCAAAAATGGGATAGCTGGATCATATGGTAATTTTTTTTTTTTTTTAATTTTTATTTATTTTTATTTTATTATTTATTTTTTTTGGCTGTGTTGGGTCTTCGTTTCTGTGCGAGGGCTTTCTCCAGTTGCGGCGAGCGGGGCCCCTCCTCATCGCGGTGCGCGGGCCTCTCACTGTTGCGGCCTCTCCCGTTGCGGAGCACAGGCTCCAGACACGCAGGCTCAGCAGTTGTGGCTCACGGGCCTAGCCGCTCCGCGGCATGTGGGATCTTCCCGGACCGGGGCACGAACCCATGTCCCCTGCATTGGCAGGCGAATTCCTAACCGCTGCGCCACCAGGGAAGCCCCATATGGTAATTTTATTCTTAATTTTTTGAGGAATCTCCATACTGTTTTCCTTAGTAGACTGCACTAATTTGCATTCCCATCAACAGTGCATATGGTTTTCCTTTTCTCCACATCCTCACCAACACTTGTTTTTTCTTGCCTTTTTGATACTAGCCATTCCAACAGGCGTGAGGTGATGTCTCATTGTGTTTTGATTTGCATTTCCCTAATAATTAGTGATGTTGAACATCTTTTCATATTCTATTGGCCATCTGTATGAAAAAATGTCTTTGGAAAAATGCCTATTCAGCTCCTCTGCATTTTTTAATTGTTTTTTTTGTTGTTGTTGTTGTTGAATTGGGTTGTCTATATTTTTTGGATATTAACCCCTTATCAGATATTTCATTTCTTTTCCCTTACCTGAGGAGATATAGCTAGAAAGATAGAGTGAAGACCGATGTCAGAGTGTACTGCTTATGTTTTCTTCTAGGAGTTTTATGGTTTCAAGCCTTACATTGAGGTCTTTAATCCATTTTGTGTTGATTTTTGTTTAGGGTGTGAGATGATGGCTTAGTTTCATCTTTTTGCATGTAGCTGTCCCAATGTCCCAATTTCCCCAACTAATGAGTTGAAGAGACTGTCCTTCTTCCATTGTATGATATTTGCTCCTTTGTCATAAATTAATTGTCCATATATGTGTGGGTTTGTTTCTGGGCTCTAAATTCTGTTCCACTGATGTATGTCTCTGTTTTTCTGCCAATACCATGCTGTTTTGATCACTATGGCTTTGTAATTTAGTTTGAAATCAGGGCATGTGATACCTCCAGCTTTATTTTTATTCTTTTCTCTCAGTATTGCTTTGGCTATTTGGGGTCTTTTGTGGTTTCATAAAACTTTTAGAATTTTTTGGTTCTATTTCTGTGAAAAATGCCCTTGGGGTTTTGATAGGAATGTGTTGAGTCTCTAGCTGAAATGTTTTTTTTGTTTTAAATTGGGGTATAGTTGTTTTACAATGTTGTGTTAGTTTCTGCTGTACAGCAAAGTGAAGTAGAGTTCCCTGTGCTATACAGCAGGTTCTCATTAGTTATTTTATACATATTAGTGTATATATGTCAATCCCAATCTCCCAATTCATCCCATCCCTCCTTCCCCCCCTTGGTGTCCATACATTTGTTCTCTATGTGTGTCTCTATTTCTGCCTTGCAAACAGGTTCATCTCTACCATTTTTCTAGATTCTACATATATGCATTCATATACAATATTTGTTTTTCTCTTTCTGACTTACTTCACTCTGTATGACAGTCTCTAGGTCCATTCACATCTCTACAAATGACCCAGTTTCGTTCCTTTTTATGGCTGAGTAATATTCCATTGTATATATATACCACATCTTCTTTATCCATTCGTCTGTCAACGGGCATTTAGGTTGTTTCCATGACCTGGCTATTGTAAATAGTGCTGCAATGAACATTGGGGTGCATGTGTCTTTTTTTTTTTTTTTTTAAATTTATTTATTTTATTTACTTGTTTTTGGCTCCTTTGGGTCTTGGTTGTGGTGCACGGGCTTCATTGCGGTGGCTTCTCTTGTTTCCGAGCATGGGCTCTAGGCATGCGGGCTCAGTAGTTGTGGCTCACGGGCTCTAGAGCACAGTCTCAGTAGTTGTGGCACACAGGCTTAATTGCTCCACTGCATGTGGGATCTTCCCGGACCAGGGCTCGAACCCGTGTCCCCTGCATTGGCAGGCGGATTCTTAACCACTGCGCCACCAGGGAAGCCTGCATGTGTCTTTTTGAGTTATGGTTTTCTCTGGTTATATGCCCAAGAGTTGGATTGCTGGGTCATATGGTAATTCTATTTTTAGTTTTTTAAGGAACCTCCATACTGTTCTCCATGGCGGTCGTATCAATTTACATTCCCACCAACAGTGCAAGAGGGTTCCCTTTTCTCCGCACCCTCTCCTGTAGCTGAAATGTTTACTTTTTTTTTTTTTTTTTTTTTGGCTGCACTGCACGGCTTATGGGATCTTAGTTCCCTGACAAGGGATTGAACCCGTGCCCTCTGTAGTGGAAGCGCAGAGTCCTAACCACTGGACCACCAGGGAATTCCATGAAATGTTTACTTTTGATGAAAGAAATACATGTTGGGGTCAGGGAGCCCCAGAATTGTGGTATCACTATTCAGTTAATGGCTTCCATTGGGTTTCTTTATAGGCAATACAGGTGCTAATATAGGATATGATGAAATCATCTTCTAGTAGGGCATAATCCATTGGGGAATTAGATACTTGTACTACAGTTACACTTTTGTTACTCTGTGGAACTGAACGGTAATGTGGCAGGATTAAAGTAGAGATAGACGTGCTAGTATCTGCAAAAATTAGACATTTTTTTTTGGTCAGGCTTTATTTAGGAGGATTCTGACTTCTTTAACTATATTTCTAAGTTCTGCATAGCACCAAGGCTTAAAGGTGACAACATTTCCTTCTCCTCATGAGTTGGTGAAGTTTCTAGGTGGAAATTGTGAGACAGTTGTGGTCAGTAGCACAGGAAGAAAAGGGGTTGGGAGAGTTTTTTGCGTGTGTGGGTGTTCAGTGTCAAGAGGGACAGCAGTGGGTAGGAAGGAGATCAGGAGATCGGGAAGAACATGGAGAAGACATGCAAGGAAGGAAAGAACAAAGTAGGCAAAGTCGTGGTGCTCAACTTCACTTTGGCCAGTGGAAACATCTCAAATTGGCTCCGAAGTCCTTTTGTCATAATCGAGGTACTGTTGTAAGCATCCTTGCTTTTAGGTACAATAAGATGTTTCAGGTTTATTTAGTATATTTCCTGCCCCAGATTGGGAATCAGCCATTTCTAATAGGAGATCCTTTCCTTTTAATAGGAAATAAAATTGAGAGACCATTGGGCATTAGGGATACTCATTCTTAACAGGGTGATGTATTTTTAAGGTCTTTTCAGTGGACAGAGCTAGGAAATACTTTTTGTTTCTTAAGAAAAAATACATAGGTTATTCTGATAAACACTGTTTCTTTTCTTTTTGTATCTCTTACACTGAAAATCTTATTTCTTAATTCATTAGCATAATTAATTACATTTTTGGTTTGTTCTTTTATGTGTATACACACATATAGAGAGAATACAGTGTAGTTTAAAACTAACAGGATCGATATTGCTATCAAGGTGTTTTAAGATTTCTGTTTTTCTTTTTGTCATTATTATATATCCCACTAGGGATATATAGTCAAATGTCTATGCTTTAAAGTCACTTTTAATTTCTCATTGTATGGATAAACCATCTAACAGATGTAAAATTAGCTTCATTTGTTTCATTTTGCTTTCGATTTTGAGAAATTATTTTTATTTTATAATTTTGTAAAACGTTTACACGATTCCAAAGTGACCTTTACCAGACAAAACACTTCAGAGAAGTTTAGCTCCCATCCCTGTCTTCTCTACCCTACTCCCTCTCTCTAACATAGGTAACTGTTTAAAAAATTAGTTTGGGGTCTTTCCTGGTGGCATAGTGGTTAAGAATCCGCCTGCCAATGCAGGGGACACTTGTTCGAGTCCTGGTCCGGGAAGATCCCACATGCCACGGAGCAACTAAGCCCGTGCACCACAGCTACTGAGCCTGCACTCTAGAGCCCGCGAGCCACAGCTACTGAAGCCCGTGCGCCTAGAGCGCGTGCTCCACAACAAGAGAAGCCACCGCAGTGAGAAGCCCGTGCACCGCAACGAAGAGTAGCCCCCGCTCGCTGCAACTAGAGAAAACCCGTGCACAGCAACAAAGACCCAACAGCAGCCAAAAATAAACAAAATAAAATAAATAAATTAAAAAAAAATTTAGTTTGGGGGTTAGTTTTTCCATTAAAAAAAATGCAATAAAATAGCATACAAACTGGCAATTTAGACTCCCCTTTTCATAAATAAGGCATACTATGCATACTTTCTGTGCTTGCTTTTTTTTTTTTTTTTTACTTGATAATATGTCCTGGAGGGGCTTCCCTGGTGGCGCAGTGGTTGGGAGTCCGCCTGCCAATGCAGGGGACACGGGTTCAACCCCTGGTCCGGGAAGATCCCACATGCCGCGGAGCAACTGGGCCCGTGTGCCACAACTGCCGAGCCTGCTCTCTAGAGCCCGTGAGCCACAAGTAGTGAGCCTGTGTGCCACAACTACTGAAGCCCGTGCAACTAGAGCCTGTGCTCCGCAACAAGAGAGGCCACCACAATGAGAGGCCCGCGCACCGCAACGAAGAGTAGCCCCCGTTCACCACGACTAGAGAAATCCCGCGTGCAGCAACGAAGACCCAACGCAGACAAAAATAAATAAATAAATAAATAAATAAATTTATTAAAAAAAAAAATATGTCCTGGAGAATATTCCATAGCAGGAAATAGAGACATTTCTTCATTTCTTTTATAATACTCCATTTTGGGGGCTACACCATAGTTTATTCAGTTATTTCCTCCTAGGTCGTTTCCAGTTTTTTGCTAGTAAAATAATGATACCATGAATAGCCTTGTACATATATTAAAGGAGATATTTAAAGTACAGAATTTGAGAAAGCACAGTAATAGAAAAATATTTTTTCCTGTATTTTTAAACTTTGAGCTAACAATGAAGAATTGGTTCTTATATTTTTTAGTTAATACTGAGAAAGAATCTTAGCAAACTGCCTTTATCTCATTGCAAAAATACAACATAAAATTTATCATTTTAACTTTTTATGTGTACAGTTCAGAAGTGGTAAGTATATTAACATTGTTATGAAACATTTCCAGAAAATGTTCTTCTGGAACCTTTTTCATCTTGCAAAACTGAAACTGTACATGTTAAACAATTCCCTTCTCCCTCTCCCTAGAGCCCCTAGTAACTACTATTCTTTTTTCTGCTTCTATGAATTTGACTACTATAGATACCTCACATAAATGGAATCATACAGTATTTGTCTTTTTGACTAAGTTATTTCACTTAGCATAATGTCCTCAAGGTTCATCCATGTGACAGGATTTCCTTCCTCATAAAGTTTAAATAATATTCCATTGTATGCATATACCACATTTTGTTTATCCATTTATTCATCCATGGATGTTTTGGTTGCTTTCACTTCTTGCCCATTGTGAATGGTGCTGCTGTGTGCTGCTGTGAATTTGGGTGATCATATGGTAGTTTTTAATTTTTTTGAAGAACCTCCATGTTTTCCATGGCAGTTGCAATATTTTATTATCCTACCAACATACTCAAGATTTCCAGTTTCTGTACATCCTTGCCTATACTTGTTACTATTATTATTATTTTTTTGGCTGCGCTGTGTGGCGTGCGGGATCTTAGTTCCCTGACCAGTGATCAAACCGGTGCTCCCTGCATTGAGAGTGTGGAGTCTTAACCACTGGACCACCAGGGAAGTCCCTATATTTGTTATTTTTTGTTGTTGTTTTTGTTTTTTTTGATAGTAGCCATTCTGATGGGTGTGAAGTGATACCTCATTGTGGTTTTGATTTGCATTTCTCTGATGATTAGTGATACGAGCATCTTTTCATATGCCTGTTGGCCATCTGTGTATCATCTTTGGAGAAAAGTATTCAAATCCTTTGCCTATTTTTTAATCAAGTTGCAAATTCACATTTCTTCTAATAACATATTTTTGTTGGTAGCTAGCTAGTAGAAAATGATTTAACATAGTCTTATTAATCTAAAGTGTGACTGATAAGAATATGTATGACCTGAATGTATTGTGTAATTCTTTTCTTATAGGGCTATTTAGAAACCAAAAAATATTGAGAGAATATAGAGAGTTTCTGGGAAATACCAAGGTAAGGATATCTTTCTGTTAATGTCATGTGTGTATGTGTTGCACAGCAAATCCTAGTATCAGTCCATGGTGAAAATCTAGCATGTCTGTGATCCTATACCAAGATTTTCTTAAGTAGATTGTAATCTACTGAATTACAATCTCTTTGCTTCTGTCTGTTTTTCTTAAAATTAAAAAAATTGGGACATAAGTTCTCTTTAAATTCATAACTGTGTTATAAACCATAAGCATATAGATATAGATGATTTATTTTGTTAGATTTGTAGCAAGATTTAGCTCTTGTATACACCTTTAATTTCCTTTATTCTTTTTCCTTCTACTCTTAACCTTGTTTAACATTCAAAGTGCTAATCCTCTGCTTGTACCCAGGAAGCTCAGCCCTTAGAGGAGAAAATTGCACAGCCATTTTGATGATTTTTTTTCTTTATTATATGAGTGTACAAAATCAGTGGACACTCAATATTTGTCAGTCTTACTAAACTTCCATAGTACGTTCACTCTCCCATTCTGTGAGATACTTATTGCATACCTTTTCCTCTCTTCCCAAACTTCCTGCAGACTCACTTTCCCTCTTCAGCTGATGACCTTGTTTTATATTTCATTGAAAAAATAGATCTAATCTGATAAAAGTACCTTATCTTTCCATTAGCAGGTTTACTACCTTATTGACAAGTGTGCCAGAATAACTCTGTTTTCCTTCCTATCAGAAGGAAATTAATATTGGGACCAGTATAGAAAGTTTACCTTTACTGTCCCACTTCTTTATTTTATTTTTTTTAAACTAGATTGCCTGTTTATTATTAAAGGATATATGATTCAGGAACAGCCAGATGGAAGAGGTGCAGGAGGCAAGGCATGTGGGAAGGGGCTCAGAACTTCCATGCTCTCTGGGCAGCCACTCTCCCTGAATCTCCACACATTCACCAAACCCCGTCCTTTCAGGGTTTTATGGAGGCTTCATTACATAAGCATGATTGATTAAACCACTGGCCATTGGAGGCTGAACTCAATCTCCAGCCTCTTTCCCAGCACTGGAGGTTGGAAAGTTATAACCCTCTAATTACATGGTTGGCTCCTCTGGTGACCAGCCCCAAATCTTACTTTCTTTTTTTTTTGTTTTTTTTAACTAATTTTTATTGGAGTATAGTTGCTTTACAATGTTTTGTTAGTTTCTGCTGTACAGCAAAGTGAATCAGCTATACCTAGACATATATCCCCTCTTTTTTGGATTTCCTTCCCATTTAGGTCACCACAGAGCACTGAGTAGAGTTCTCTGTGCTATACAGTAGGTTCTCACTAGTTATTTATTGATATTTTATACATAGTAGTGTATATATGTCAATCACAATCTTCCAATTCATCCCCCCCACCCCCCTTCCCTGCTTGGTGTCCATACGTTTGTTCTCTACGTCTGTGTCTCTATTTTTGCTTTGCAAGTAAGTTCATCTGTATCATTTTCCTAGATTCTACATATAAGCGATACTATACAATATTTGTTTTTCTCTTTCTGACTTACTTCACCCTGTATGACAGTCTCTGGGCCCATCCACGTCTCTGCAAATGGCACGATTTCATTCCTTTTTATGGCTGAGTAATATTCCATTCTATATATATACCACATCTTTTTTATCCATTCCTCTGTTGATAGACGTTTAGGTTGCTTCCATGTCCTGGCTATTGTAAATAGTGCTGCAATGAACATTGGGGTGCATGTATCTTCTTGAATTATGGTTCTCTCTGCGTTTATGCCCAGGAGTAGGATTGCTGGGTATATGGTAGTTCTATTTTTAATTTTTAAAAAATTTTTATTTATTTATTTATTTATGGCTGCGTTGGGTCCTTGTTGCTGTGCACGGGCTTTCTTTAGTTTCGGGGGCTACTCTTCGTTTTGGTCCACGGGCTTCTCATTGCAGTGGCTTCTCTTGTTGTGGAACACGGGCAATGTGCAGGCTTCAGTAGTTGCAGCATGTGGGGTCAGGAGTTGTGGTTCGTGGGCTCTAGAGCGCAGGCTCAGTAGTTGTGGTGCATAGGCTTAGTTGCTCCGCGGCATGCGGGATCTTCCCAGATCAGGACTCGAACCCTTGTCCCCTGCATTGGCAGGTGGATTCTTAACCACTGTGCAAACAGGGAAGTCACCAGCCTTGTTTTTGTCCATTCTTCACACGAAACTTACTTCTGTTTCAGAATCTTTGAGTGTCTTGTATACTCTGCCTAAACCATTTTTCTTCCAAATTTTTCATGGTTGCCTCCTTCTCATCATTGAACTTCTTTCCCTCACTATTCTAACTAAAATAACCCTCTCCATCATACCCCCCCAACACTATTCTCTCAGTCTCTGTTTTAGTTTCTTTATTATATTTATCACTATCAGATATGACGGACTTATTCTCTATCTTCCTATACTAGGCAGTGAGATCTATGAAGGCAGGGACTCTGTTTTGTTTACTGTTGTGCCCCAGCATCTAGAACTGTGCCAGGCATATAGTACTTGTACAATAAATATTTCTTGAATAAATTACATAAGGCAGAATATATGACGTGCTTCAAGAGAAACGTAAAGTACAATAATAAATGTGTAATAGAGTGAGTGTTGTCTGTGGGGGACCAAGGAAGGCTTTACGTAGAAAGGTGACACTTGGCCAGATATACAAGAAGATGAGTAAAGCTTGCCCAGGTTGCGGTGGAAGATGATAGCATTCCAAGGAGAGGAAAGAGCAGGAGGAGAAACACAGAAAGTATAAATTCAAGGAACAGCAGAACATTTGACTGAAGAAAAATATTTTCCCTGAATATGTTCTTGTTTGATTTCCTTTTGTTTTGGTGTGTTTTGAAATTAAACACATTGTTATCACTTGATGTCTTTGGTCTTTAGAGAACAGTCATGAGTTAAATTAGAGCAACAAACTTTTTGGCTTTGGCTGTTCCTTGTACTATAAGTTAAAAAGTTGCTCAAGAAATGGGAAAATTTTAGAGTATTTCAGTGCAGTACATTTTTATCACTTTACTTCTGGTTTTTATGTAACCAACTCGGAATTTTTCCTGAAGTAGGCAGGAAATGATTTACAAGGAAATAAACAATTAATGTTCTGCAAAAGGACCCACATGTACTTTCAATTTCCGTCTTCTCACATCTTAAACAGGAAATTCTAGAGAAAAAGAATTAAATAAGTAAATCTAGTTGTTTAGAGGCATTGATAAAGGAGGTATTTTCTGGTGTGTCAAGAGTCACTTATTAGTGTCATAATGCTTCTCTGGGAAATGTTAGAGATTTTTTGTTTTTGTTTTTGTCTTATAGCCACGCTCTAGACCGACATCAGTTTTTTTTAAGGGGCCAGGAAAGGTGGTGATGGTTGCCATTTGCATGTAAGTACTGAAATATAAGCCTTTTAAAATAGAAATATTTTTAATGTATATATCCTTGAATGTATAAATTTATTACTTGGTATCTAGATAAAGATAACGGTGCTATCTGAAAATTTTTCTCTCATTTTCACTGGCATTTATAGAAGTCTTTTTTAAAAAGTTGAATTGGCCAAGGTTATTTTTAGAGTAACTAAAGCAACCTGGGTTATAACTACTGGAGAGTACCTGCGCTTTTATTTTTCTCCCACTTAACCTTGGTAGAACATAATTAATGCTTTTGCCTCTTTCTTTTTTCCTCTTTCTTCTTTTTTTTTTTTTTTTTTAACTTTTTGTTTTATATTGGAGTATAGGCAGTTAACAATGTTGTGATGGTTTCAGGTGCACAGCAAAGGGACTCAGCCATACATATACATGTATCCATTTTCCCCCAAACTCCCCTCCCATCCAGGCTGCCAGATAACACTGAGCAGAGTTCCCTGTGCTATACAGTAGGTTATTCATTTTAAATATAGCAGTGTGTACTTCTCTGTCTTCTTGATTCCTATTATTCTGCCTACCTTTTATGATTTTACTGAATAATCTAATTTAGGATGTTTAAGAGCATTAATTCCGTAATTCATTAGTTTGTTCTTTTATTTCTAAAATACATGTGTTACATGTGTCAGGAATTTTGATATGGTCTGGAAATGTAAAGGTAAAATGCATAATTCTTATCTTCAAGGATTGGAGGGACACTAGACTAGAAGAAGTCATTTGTAATAATACAGAAAAGATAGTGGTAGTAGGGATGGAGAGTCACGGTTAGTTTCAAAAAGTATTTAGGTGGTCTGGTTAGCGATGGTGCCCAGGTTTCTGGTGTGGACAATTGGATAGATATTGCACCATCACTGAGAGAAGGAACGCTGGAAGGAGGGGGCAGGGTGGGAGCAAAGGAAATAATGAGTTCCTTTTTGAGTTTGAGTTATTTATAGGGCACCCAAGGGGAGTAGGTCAGCAGAATTAATTCTTTTCATCAATAAAACAGGATTAACAATGAAAGCTTTTTACATTGGAGGAATGTATGTAATGTATATAAACTGCTTAGCATAGTACCTATTACATAATTGTACTTAATAATTATTATTGTTAGTATATATGGCTCTGAAGCTCAGGAGGGAGATCTGGATTAGAGATATAGAATCAAGAGTTATTAGTATATAGATGATAATTAAAGCCATAGGAGTAGTTAATATCACCTGGAGAATGTGTATGCAGTGTATGAGGAAGGAAAAGCTCTTCAGAAAAAACCTTGAAGAACGCTAACATTTAAGAAACGGGTAGAAGGAAAAGAGCCTGCAGAAGAGACTGAGGAAGAGTAAAGAGAAAGGTAGGAAGAAAACCAGGAGTATTGTGGAAATCAAGGAAGACAGTGTTTTCAGAAAATAGTGGCAAATGCTTCTGTGAGATTAAGGAGAATATTAAAATGTTTTCAGGAATTTATTAGCAAGAAACAGTTGATATATTGATAAAAACAATCTTATGAGGTGTTAGTGGCAGAAGCCGCTGTTTAGTGGATTGAAGACTGAGTGCAAAGTGAGGAAAACTGAGACAGCAAGAGTGGATATAATTCTTTCAAGAAATTATTTGAAATGGAGGAGAGGAGAAAAGGGTAGCTGGAAGGGGATGTACAGTTTCCTCATTTATAAAATGAGGATGTAGTAACTACTACAATGTTAGCATTTGTATAACAGAGTTATAATAAAACATGGTAAGTGACTGTAGTATAGTGCCTGAGATAAATTATACTGGTTATTACTGTTGGAATCTGAGCACAGCTGGCTTCCTCAGAGCTAACCATGTTTATTTTAGCATGTATGGCCTTCTCATATGACACAGACTATTTGGTCTAGTTTTGTCTTCACCTCTGGCATCTGCCTAATTAAATAAACGGACCTTCCCAACGTCCTCCCTTTGACACTGGCCTACTGAACAATACCAAGTGCACATAAGACACATAATTTCCTTTCTGATTCCATTTTGTTCATATGTAGAACACCCTCTTTTCTCATCTTTTCAAAACGTACTTAAGTAATTTGCTTGCACGTATCATGCCTCTTTCATTTAAATATTTAATGAAACCATAATCTGTATTCTTCAAATTTGTACTCCTGTTGCCTAAAACATAGTAAATCTTAAAGGCTAGGGATTCTTTCTAATGTACTTTGAACAGAATCTAGTGTGTGTGTGTGTGTGTGTGTGTAAATTAAGTAAGCTTTTGATGGGAATTTTTATTTAAACCTATGCTAAGTTATTTTCTCTTTCTCTCCTAGCAATGGATTAAACTGTTTCTTCAAATTTCTTGCCTGGATTTATACGGGTTCAGCAAGTATGTTCTCAGAAGCTATACACTCTTTATCTGATACTTGTAATCAGGTAAGGGGTAAAAGCTTCTTTCTTATTAAAGTAATATTTTTTTTGAGGCTTTAGTCTAAAAGTTGACATATTTAAAAACAGAATGATTCCTATAGTTGGGTTGTAGAAGAAAATGAAAGTTGTTTTACTTTTGAATGATGATGTACATAGAGATATGACATAGTATTTGAAAGCAGGTTGTTACGCTTTAAAAACTTTTAATAATCAAATATGAAGTGTAAGATTATCAGTCACAGAGACTATTGTAGAAGAGATTCTTATATTAGGTAGAAATGTAGTCTGTGAATATGAGTTCTTAAAACTGTAAGAGCCGGTGGATTTAAGTGTTTTGAATAAAGATATAAAATAGTCACATGTGATTGATGAATTATAATGATTTTCACCTTAGACTAGTATTTTGATTTTGAATACTACAAATCTAAGCCTTTTTTAAGAACACAACATTTCTACTTGTATATCATTTCACACTTTAAAGAATGTGGCCTGTTACAGAGAAAACCTTTTTAGTATTTATTTATTTATTTATACTCCCGTTATGTAAGAACAGATTTGGGAGAACTTACAATAAAAGACACAGGTATAATAAAAATATTTAAGACAAAGTTAAAAATAATAATAAAATGGTAAGAAGCAGGGAGAGCAATCTTTTTAAAATTAAACCTGAGAACTCATGTAACTCACTGTCAAATGGATTAAAACGTTTTGTAAAAGTAAGGAAAGAATACAGGCATTTGCTATTAGTACTAACAATCATTCTCTTGAAGTAAATTTTTATACTCAGTAAATATTTAATAACTACTATTATATAATATTTTGCCTGTTGAGTAGGGGGAGAGGAGGGTGGGAGAGATATGACACACAGTACCTATTTTGTTGAAAGCTTATGTGAACATAAGAAAATTAAAATGTGAAAATATTTGTACATTTGGCCAAGGAGATACGTACATATTATTAATTTTAGTATTAGTCGTTGTTTAAAACATTGAAGACAATTTTTTTTTAACTAATTTATTTTATTTTTGGCTGCGTTGGGTCTTTGTTGCTGCCCATGGGCTTTCTCTAGTTGTGGAGAGCGGGGGCTACTCTTCGCTGCGGTGCACGGGCTTCTCATTTGCAGTGGCTTCTCTTTTGGCACTAGGTGCGCAGGCTTCAGTAGTTGTGGCAGACGGGCTTAGTTGCTCCGTGGCATTTGGAATCTTCCTGGACCAGGGCTTGTACCCGTGTCCCCTGCATTGGCAGGCGGATTCTTAACCACTGCGCCACCAGGGAAGCCCTGAAGACAATTTTTAAGTGTCTATACTCTGAAATACTATTTAGGGATTTAAAAGCATGTGGTAGATAGCTATGTACTGATCTGGAATAATAACCATGATATGAATTAAAAAATCAAGTTGCAAAACATTATGTACAGAACTTATGTTTCTAGCCATGATGGACTAATGGGGATTGGACTTAGTCTTTTGCTATAAACAGCTAAAAAACTAGACAAAATATATTAAACAATATTTTCAAACATTGGACAATAGCAATGCAAGACCATGATCCCTGAGGAAGGGGAACAGGTGAACTGAACTCTGATTTCTCTGGTGTTTTGCTTGGAGGCGCATTTGGGATAGTGGAACAGGGTGGGAGACCCATCATTGAGTTGAGAAGGTAGAAATTAGGGTTAATGAGTCTGAAGTGGCTAGAAATTACAAGGCTACAGAAGTCTACATAGGGTTTTCCTTGAGTTGAATCTTTGCTGAGTGTTAGATTACACATGTGTAGGGTAAAGCTCCATGAGACCAGGCAGAGAACCAGCAGGGAGCGTTAAGCTGAGTAATTCCTCGAGTTCACAAAGGGCTTGGATTAATTAAGTTCTGACGTTCTGAGATAGAGAGTCCTGATTGATTACCCAGGCCAATAGAAGGCTCAGACCTTAGTAGTAGGGCTAAATTATCTTAGTTGTAAAGACTATTCTAGAACAGGGGTCCCCAACCCCTGGGCCGTAGACCAGTACCGATCCTCGGCCTGTTAGGAACCGGTCCACACAGCAGGAGGTGAGCAGCGAGCGAGCAAAGCTTCACCTGCCGCTCCCCATCGCTCGCATCACCGCCTGAACCATCCTCCTCACCCCCCACCCTCCACCGCCCCGTCTGTGGAAAAATTGTCTTCCTCGAAACTGGTCCCTGGTGCCAAAAAGGTTGGCAACTGCTGTCCTAGAACCTTTCTAACAAAGCTCTAAGGGATCACACTGATTTACAAGTAATTTAATTACCTGTGAGAACAAAGCCCCACATGCTATTATAAGGAAGACAAAATCCAGACACACAGTATAACATTCACAATGTCAGCATCTAATAAAAAATTTATTAGACAACCATGAAGCAGAAAATCTGACTCACAACCGGGAGAAAAATTCGTCAGTAGAAAGACTCAATTGACATATGATAGAATTAGCAGGAAAGGATAAGTGGCTTTTATAACTACGTTCATGTATTGAAAAGAAAATATGAACATCATGAAAAGAGAAATGGAAATACAAAGAAGAACCAAATGGAACTTTTAGAGCTGAAAAATATATCCGATGTGAAAAATCCACTATATAGAATTATTAACAGCAGATTAGACGTCGTGGAAAAAATGATCAGTGAGTTCAAATATGTGACAGTAGAAAACATTCATACTAAAACTAGAGTGAAAAGAGACTAAAAAAGATGAAGGGAGCCTTAGACCTGTGGGACATTATCAAGAGAATTCTATCAAACATTTAAGGGAAAAATAATACCAGTAGTACACAGACTTTCAAATATAGAGTAGAAAGAAACACTTTTCAACTCCTCTAGTAAGGCTAGCATAACCCTGATACCAAAAGCTTAAAGTTATTCCAAGAAAAAAAAATACAAACCAGTATCTCTCATGAACATAGATGTAAAAATCCTTAAGATATAATCAAATTGAATCTAGCAGTACACAAAAATGATAATACATCATAATCAAGTGAGTATTATTCCAAGAAGCAAGGTTAGTTTAACATTCAAAATCAGTAGAAGGTTAATATACAAAAATCAGTTGCAGGGGCTTCCCTGGTGGCACAGTGGTTAAGAATCCACCTGCCAATGCAGGAGACACGAGTCCGAGCCCTGGTCCGGGAAGATCCCACATGCCACGGAGCAACTAAGCCCGTGCGCCACAACTACTGAGCCTGCGCTCTAGAGCCCGCGAGCCACAGCTACTGAGGCCCGCTCGCCTAGAGCCTGTGCTCCGCAACAAGAGAAGCCACCACGATGAGAAGCCGGCGCACCGCGATGAAGAGTAGCCCCCGCTCGCTGCAACTAGAGAAAGCCGCGCACAGCAACAAAGACCCAACGCAGCCAAAAATAAATAAATAAATTTATTTTTTTAAAAAATCAATTGCATTTCTACTATCAGGAAACAAATGGAGAATGAAATTTTTAATAAATTCCATTTACGATATTAAATACTTAGGAGTAAATTTAACAAAAAATGTGTGAGACTTTAACACTGAAATCTTAAAATGTAACTAGGGGAAATTAAAGATGACCTAAGGAAATGGAGAGAGATACCATGATCATGGATTTGATAACTGTGTTAATATGTCAGATTTCCCTAAATTAATCTATAGATTTCATATAATCCAGCAGATTCTTTTGTAGAAATTGACAAACTGATTAAATTCTAAAATTTATATGGAGGGACTTCCCTGGCGGTCCAGTGGTTAAGACTCCACTCTTTCACTGCAGAGGGTGTGGGTTTGATCCCTGGTTGGGGAACTAAAATCCTGCATGCCGCATGGCGTGGCCAAAAAAATAATAATAATAAAGAAATAAAATTTATATGGAAATGTAAAGAACCTGGAATATTCAAAGCGATCTAAAAAAAAAAAATGAAAGAAATTTGGAGGACTTTAAGACTTATTTCAGAGCACAGTAATTAAGACAGTTCAGTATTGGCACAAGGACTGACAGACCAGTGGAACAGAATAGAGGGTCCAGCAACAGACCCTCAGTTACATAGTCAGTTGATTTTTGACAAAGCCACCAAAGCAATTCAGTGAAGAAAAGAAACTCTTCAACAAACGGTATGGGAGAGATTGGATATCCACATGGATAAAAAAAACGAAGGACCTTGATTCCCACTCATGCCGTGTACAAATTTAAGGTGGGTCATAGACCCAAATGTACAAGCTAAAACTATGAAAATACTAGAAGGAAACGTAGGAGAATATCTTCTAAGCCTTTGGGTAGGCAGAGGTTTCTTAAACAGAACACAGAAACAAAACCATAAAATAAAAAAATTTACAAATTAAACTTCATCAAAATTAAATACTCTTACTTATTAAAGGACACTTTTTTTTTTTGGGCTGCATTGGGTCTTTGTTGCTGTGCATGGGCTTCCTCTAGTTGCAGTGAGCAGGGACTACTCTTCGTTGCAGTGCACGGGCTTCTCATTGCAGTGGCTTCTCATTGCGGAGCACAGGCTCTAGGTGCGCAGGCTTCAGTAGTTGCAGCAGGCGAGCTCAGTTGTTGCGGCACGCAGGCCCTAGAGCGCATGGGCTTCAGTAGTTGCAGTGCATGGGCCCAGTAGTTGGGGCACATGGGCTCAGTAGTCGTGGCTCCCGGGCTCTAGAGCGCAGGCCCAGTAGTTGTGGCGCATGGGCTTAGTTGCTCCACGGCATGTGGGATCTTCCCGGACCAGGGATTGAACCTGTGTCCCCTGCGTTGGCAGGTGGACTCTTATTTATTTATTTAATTAGTTTATTTATGGCTGTGTTGGGTCTTTGTTGCTGCACACGGGCTTTCTTTAGTTGTGGCAAACGGGGGCTACTCTTCGTTGTAGTGCCAGGGCTTCTCATTGCGGTGGCTTCTCTTGTTGCGGAGCATGGGCTCTAAGCACATGGGCTTCAGTAGTTGTGGCACACGGGCTCAGTAGTTGTGGCTCGCAGGCTCTAGAGCACAGGCTCTAGTAGTTGTGGCGTGTGGGCTTAGTTGCTCCGCAGCATGTGGGATCTTCTCAGACCAGGGCTCAAACCCGTGTCCCCTGCATTGGCAGACGGATTCTTAAGCACTGCGCCACCAGGGAAGTCCCTGAAGGATACTTTTAAGGCAATAAATAAGCAAGCTGCTATTAGGGAGACAATATTCACAAAGCATATAATCTGACAAAGGACTGGTATCCAGGATAAATAAAGAACTTGTATAACTCAATATTAAAAAGACAGTCCAATTTTTTTAAGAAGCTGAAGACTTGAAAAGGTCCTTCACAATGATACCTGAATGTGGTTGATGGACACACAAAAAGGTGCTCAACACTATTAATCATCAGGAAATGTATATTGTAACCCCAACAAGACATCTCTATACGTCCACTATTATGGCTAAAATTTAAGAGCCTGACAATCAAATATTGATGAAGATGTAAAGCACCCAGACTTTTTAGACATTGCTGGTGGAGTATAAAATGTTACAGCCACTCTTAAATTTGTCAGTTTCTTGTAAACATATGCCTACTGTTTGACTTAGCAATTCCACTCCTAAGTATTTACCCAAGAGTAATGGTAACAAATGTCCACAAAGACTTGTATAAGAATGTTTCTAGCACCATAAAGGTGCTATAGTGGGCAAAAAACTGGAATCAACCCAAATGTCCATCAACAGTGGGATAAACAAGTTGTTGTATAGTCATACAACAGAATATTATCTAGAAATAAAAAGAAATATTTATCCGTAAGTAGCATATATGCATCTCTAACAGTATGTTGAATAAAAGAAGGCAAATACAAAAGAGTAGTTACTGTGTGATTCCATTTATATTAAGTTCTAGAATAGAACTTCGGCTTTAATCTTTGGGGGAGAACAGTAATTAAGACAGTGTGGTATTGGCACAAGGACTGACAGACCAGTGGAACAGAATAGAGGGTCCAACAACAGACCCCTTTTTTTAATAAGAAGAACTAATAAATAATGGCCCATATTCAACTTATGAAACATTTGATATCTCACACTTCATTGCACAGCCAACCTGAATATTAAGTATTTTAAAAATAATTGAACACTCATTGACTATTATGTAAATATTATAAACACAGATGCATATATATAGTGTGAATTGATAATGAATATTTCAGTTTTAATATACAGATTTTAAAATTATATGATCTTAATTTACTCTCATTCTCTTAGTTTAATTCACTGAAAAGCCATCATCTATGTTTTAGGTAGTTTTAACTCTCTTTTCCTTTGGAATCCAGTAGAAAAAAACTTGTAATATTCTGTGTATTTAGGATTGGATTTCTGATATCAAAACTTAAAAGTCAGTATATATTTGTTTTAGCCTTTATATTTTTTTGGCCATGCCGCAAGGCATGTATCTTAGTTCTCTGACCAGGGATCGAACCCGCGCCCCCTGCATTGGAAGTGCGGAGTCTTAACCACTGGACCGCCAGGGAAGTCCCTGAATGGACTAGCCATTTGCAAGGTGGTATAATCCCCATATATTTTACAAGAGGGAATGTTTCTATAAATGCCCGGTAACCTACAGAGAAACTTCATCCATGAAGAATTTGGTAATCTTGAAGCCTTACCTATTTGATTATTTGATACCATACTGAAAAAATGCAAAAACCCCAGCTTAGTCGAAAAAAATCACATAGGGTATTCACTCAGGCTTTGTATTTTTATTAAATAAATAATTCTAATAAGGTAATCTTTTTCAGATTTCTAAATTTACATCAAATTAAGAGAAAGGATACTAAGTGCAAGCATAATATTGAGCGGTACCAGTGGATAACGCTTTTTAACAAAAGATACAATCAAAAAAACAAACAGAAATAAAAGAAAGGAAGAAAAGGTGAAGGCAAGGGAGGAAGGAAGGAGAGAAAGGTAGTAACCAGGATTAAAGACTTGCATTTTTGTTATATTTACTTTAGACTTTTTTTCCCTAGAGAAATAAAATTTTAGTTATAACTAGTCTTCCATCTTTATTTCTTCCTCCCATACCCCAGATAGTCACTGCTATATATACATTGATGTGTATACTTCATGCGCATGGTTTTGCAGTTTTACTAGAAATGTAAATGTATCATGTCCATATACAGTTTGTACTCACTTTTACTGTCTTTGGGACTTCCCTGGTGGTCCAGTGGTTGAGACTTCGCCTTCCAATGCAGGTGGTGCGGGTTCGGTCCCTGGTCGGGAAACTAAGATCCCACATGCCTTGCAGCCAAAAAACCAAAACATAAAACAGAAGCAATAGTGTAACAAATTCAATAAAGACTTAAAAAAAAAATGGTCCACATCAAAAAAAAACAAAACAAAAAACTTTCACTGTCTTTTATTTGTGCAGCTATACAAGTTATTCTTCCTGTAAAAAATCAGATATTACACACCACCCTAAACCTACTTCTCTCCTCAGAGGTATAAACAGAGTTAAATGTGAGTTCTTTCAGACCTTTTCCTGTGCTTTACATTATATGTCGTTTACAAAAACTACAAAACATAAGTTCTTTTGTATTGTACATACCGTTCCTAAACATGCTTTTTTCCCATCCACTGAATGGTATGTCTAGGAGCTTTCACCATGTCAGTACAGAGAGCTCTATCCCCTTTTACACTGTTGTAGAAGTAATTTATGGTTTGGTTATACCATGATTTATTTTGCCACTCTCCACTGAAGGAGTTTTAGGTTGCTTTCACATTTTACGTCTTTATTCAGTGTTGTTTTGAACCCCTTTCGGTTCATCTTTATTTCTCTATGGTAAGTATTAGAAACAAGAATTGCTGGGCTATTGGACATACACATGTTAAGTACTTCTTTGTCATTGTCAGGTTGTGCCCTCCAGACTGGCTTATTATATTCCCTATCTTGCTAATGATTATTTACCTTCTTTTCTCCATAGGCCTTACTAGCATTGGGCATCAGTAAGTCTGTTCAAACACCAGATCCTACTCATCCGTAAGGACGTTGTCTTTATTTTGTTTTCATTTGTTTTGGCAGCAAGTTGTTGAATTATAGAAATCTCTTGTAGTTTATCGACCTGCAGTTTTGTGTTAAAGATTTGGTCATTTCTTCTGCTGTTGTATCTAAAATGCAGGACTCAACCTCTGTGTCAAAGTAAATTCAAGATATAATTTGAAAATGGGGTTCAAATTATTTTTATGCTTTGTAACATAGGAAAGAGATCTTGTCCTCTTTGTATTTGATAGTTAATAACAAAGCACATGTTTTGATCTTAGAGTTCTGTTTTATTTGGTCAAAGGAGATATATATATTTCACATTTGGACTAATAGGCCACTCAATCTAAAATTTTAGTGATAATTTCTATTAAATTCATGCTTAATGTATTTTACTCTCCCTGTTGTGATTTGGAAATAGGATCCTATTAATATTTCAAAATTACTTATTTGTAAAATGAGTATGCTCTCTAGGATACATTATTTTGAATTATATTAGTTATTTGATACAAAGACTTTTTTTCTGTTGCTTCTACATAACCAGGTAAAATTTTAACATAACCAGGTAAAATTTTTGAATTCCACGTGTATTATTTTTTTTTAACAAGCTTCAGTAGTAGAATTTGAGCAGTCAGATTTGCCTTAAGGCAAAAAAAATACACTTTTATTTCCATAAAGGAATCTGTCTCTGTGCTTTATATAAATGCCTTTCTTTACTTGAAAGCCAGGCACTCCTGTTTTCTTATAAATAATAGCATATTATTGAATATCCTATAACTATCAGTAAGCTTGTACAGAGAACAGCTAGCTTTCTAGTCTGCTAATTACACATGATTATAGTATTTTACTATGTCAAGAAAAAAAATTTTTCCTGACCAGTTTTATATGCCAGAAATTTAAAAACAGGGTAAAATTTAAGTTTTAGGTTGTAAAGATTTCTTCTTGAGATATTTTCAACAGTCTACTTTAGTGCTGCCCAATAGAATTTTCTACAATAATAGAAATAGTTATTTATATCTGTTCAGTGTGATAGTCACTAGCTGCATGTGGCTGTTGAGCACTTGAAATGTGGCTAGTGCGACTGAAGAACTGTATTAAAATTTTATCTAGTTTTAATTAATTTAAATTTAAATAGTCTTATGTAGCTAGCGACTTACATTGGACAGTGCAGATCTACATAGTTAAAAATTTTAATAAGAATCTTCAAATTCCTTGAAAACACATAAAATGAAAGTAATGCCATTTAATTTAGGTCTTAATTTACCTTAAATAAATAAATAAATAAATAAATAAATAAATAAATAAATAAATAAATAAATGAATGAATGAATAAATAAATATATCTCCTTTCTTACTTTGGGGGGGAACTTTAGAAGAATATAAATTGTTCTAAATCAAGCTGATAGAACACCGTCACATCTATAAACTGATAATTTCCTATGGCAAGATTACATATTTGCAAAAAGAATTCAAAAAGTAATTTTAATTCAGAACTCTTGTTTAAATTTGCATCTGCTAGAAGGGTGCCATAGAGTTTGGGTTTGGGAGTAAATTTCCCAGACAATATTTTTATTAATGAATGATTCTTTTCCTCTTGTAGTATCCCATATTTTTAAATTTCTTATTACTCAGTATTTTATTGGTACATACAGTAATACAGGATAATGCACACATTGACCAAAAGACTTTAAAAAAAACCTGAGATTTAACAAAAAAAAATTACCATAGAAACACCCAGAAAACTGAAGCTCTTAGTCTTTTAATGGTAGTAATTAGTGGCGCTTCCCTGGCGGTCCAGTGGTTAAGACTCTGCACTTCCGCTGCATGGGGTGTGGGTTCGATCCCTGGTCCGGGAACTAAGGTCCCACATGCTGCTCCGTGCAGCCAAAAAAAAAAGATAGTAGTTAGTTACCGTGTGTTACACTATGCAGAACCAGCAAAAAGTATCTAGCATCAAATTATAAGTAATATAAATTATAGAAGAAGACAAATATTCAATTAGAAGCTGCATTACAAGGAAATATAAATGTTACCATCTTCATTAAACACCTGAATGCATTTAAAAAATAAATTTTACCTGCATTTGTGGTACATAAGAGTAAAGTTGCTCTAGTAAATCAAAGCAAATTATATGAAAGAGGGATTAGAAAATACCTGAATAAATCATATTCACTCTCTTTTTATATAGTTTCAAAGATCTTGCAGTTTTTTCCACTTTATATATTGATTTTCTGATTAGATTTGAGTTTGGCACTTACATTTTACTTGAATATAAAATCATAACATCATGATGTTGTAAGAAGTTTTTTTTTTTTCATTGACCTATTAAACATCTTGAGAGGAAATCATTTGTATTTCTTGTAAACTATATTATCTTTTTTATTTTTCAGGTATGGATTTTCAAATATGCGCTATATTGCTTCACTAATTAGTGGTGTTGGTATTTTCATGATGGGTGCAGGATTATCTTGGTACCATGGAGTCATGGGATTGCTTAATCCTCAACCAATAGAATCTCTTCTATGGGTAATCTTCTCCCCTGCTCCCCCCTCAGTTTCGAAGTAATATGAAACAGTGATTAAGTACAGTAGAATGCCTTTGTCATATTGATGTTAAAGAATGGGACTAAATATACCTTCTTGACTGTAACATAGGGTTATGTGTCTGTAGTTGTGTTTTTTAGAATGGGACTGGACATGACCTCTAAATCCATATGATTCAATGATGTTGAGCAAGAGTATCTCTGTAGGTACAGTTGTTAAACACTTCGTCCTTGGTTAAAATTTTGGGCAATTCTGTTAATTTCTGCTGTTACTTTTGAAAAGCAAAAAGACCTCTGTTCACTTTTAGTCCCAAGAATAAATGTCCTATCAGTAGTTAAAATAACCATTCCTTTGTAACAGTCATATGTTAGAATTTTATTTAAAGTTAAACCTTCTCCTTTCCCTCATTCTGGTAGGAAGCCTACATTGAGAGAATGGGAGTGTGGTTCCCTTCTGTATTTTTTCACTTAAGGGCTTCTCTTCTTCTCTCGTACTCCACAGGTTGCCTCTGGCAGCACTGAAGGTAGAGATAGGGGGCAGAAAGGTACTACTTTACTGGCACCAACGTCATTTTGCACTGGTTTCCACTGGCCTTTGTAGATACTTAAAGCTGTCTTCTTTTCCTCTCATGGGAACTTCTTGGAGATTACTCTGCTTGGCAGCTCTGATTGTAGCTCCCTTGACAAGTGCAAATTGGGCATGTGGCACCCCTGTCAGCTTCTGTATCTCACGGTGTAGTTCCAGACTATTTTTGCTGATGTTGCCAGTAAGATTCAGTGGAAAGAGCCTAGAATTGAGTTAGGAAAACCTGTATTCTAGTTCTTATTCCGATACCATTTCTATTTACTCAAGCAAACCACACAGCCTTGAAAGTCTCAATTTCCTTAACAGAATTAGAAGAGTGTTGGACTGGGTTCAAAATTTTTAAACCTCTGTTTCAGGGAAGCCTAGGGTTCCGAAAAGGTAATATTGAAAATTCTACAGATGTTTGATTTGAATTTCATTTAAAATTTTGAAAAATTTGTGTTAATTCTTTCTATATATCTTGGATTAAAACTATTCTTGGTATCTTTATCTAATTCAAGAGTGTCTGGGATTGTAAGGAAAGTGGTGTTATCTTCCTCCCCCAAATTGTTTACCTCTTATAACTGCTTATCTTTCTGAATGAGGGCTGAGGAAGGATTCTCTTGGTGCTGGGCAAACAAACAAAATCAAAAGTTTCTGGGTATGGTTGTGTATCTTACTGCATCTGGTATCCACAACCCTAGATTTCAAATGCTTGTGTTCATTTTGAAGTTCAAATTTTTTTTTCTACTAATTAAGTAATTATTTTATATCATGAATTTAACTTTAGTCATGGTATATAACATTCTACACTGGGGTGTGTGTGTGTGTGTGTGTGTGTGTGTGTATTTTTCAAGTATTAAAAAATGAGATGGCCATCAAATTTTTAACTTTTAATTGTTTCTTCTTATGAAGATACCATCTATTTCATTGTCCTCATTTGAGCTGTTTCCCATCAAAATCCTTATCTGGCTAGAATTTGAATTTATGTTTCCATCTTAAACATTAAGTTTATGCATGAACTATTGTAGTTCTTTAGTGAGATATCAACGTATGCTTTATTTTTGTATTTCCTAGGCATATTGTATTTTAGCAGGATCATTAGTATCTGAAGGAGGTATGTATTGTCACAGAATCTTTTTATTCTTAATTTAGTAATATATATTCAGCAGTCTATTTTTATAGATTGCTAAGTTCTCTTGATTAAAGAAAGCTGTGGAAATAGGAATATAAGTTTTATCTTCTTTGAGGGAAGAAATTCTTTGTATAATGTACTATGGTTGTTCCTATAAGATGGGACAAGTTTGGAAAAGCTTTTTATTTTGTTCTTGAGTATCATATCATTTGAAATGGAGTATAAAAACATAACTAACTATATACTGAGTTTTTTTTTTTTTGGAAAGTAAAAAAATTTTTATTTTTTTATACAGCAGGTTCTTATTAGTTATCTATTTTATACATATTAGTGTATATATGTCAATCCCAATCTCCCAATTCATCACACCACCACCCCACCCCCTGCTTCCCCGCCTTGGTGTCCATACGTTTGTTCTCTACATCTGTCTCTCTATTTCTGCCTTGCAAACCTGTTCATCGGTACCATTTTTCTAGATTCCACATGTATGCATTAATAAACAATATTTTTCTCTTTCTGACTTAACTTCACTCTGTATGACAGTCTCTAGGTTCATGGAGTATAAAAATATAACTAATTAAAAATCAGGTTTTAGTAACGTTTATCAGGGAGGACTGTCTTTTTGCAGTACAAATATTTTAATGTTTCTGAAAGTTTCAGCTGTAGCAGTATTACGACAGAGAAGTGCTAATATCATGTATGAAACCGCCTAATTCACTGCTGTACTCATAGTATGTTTACTTCTAAAACATTGTCATTTTCTGTGCATCATCCTTTCATCTTCGGCAGTCTTATAAAATGGTGATAGCACCACCTGCCTCAGAAGGTTGGGAGGGTCAAAGTGATTATGCCTAGTGTGGTGCCTGCCAGCTAGTAGCTGTCTAATAAATTAAGGCTGTTGTGGTGGTAATGATATTTAAATTATTGTGGTTTAGAAATATGGGATTCATTATATCATAATGATTAATTGGGGTCTTGATAATGACTGGTTTAATATAGAACTTTTCCTTATGGACAGCCCTTAGCATTAAAGTGTTGTGCCTATTTATTTATCTTTTGAGATTCCATCTTTAAAGTTTGGAGGCGTGAAGTTTCTTCCTTGCTGATATGAATGCTTTTCTTTCAGCGACACTTCTTGTTGCTGTAAATGAGCTTCGTAGGAGTGCTCGGGCCAAAGGAATGTCACTTTACAAGTATGGTATGTATTTTAGAAACCTAGGTGTATTATTTCATCTTCTTTATTTCCTTAAAATTGCCTAGTGCTATTATTGCTTTGTTCCATATAGACGTGTACAAAATATATCTCAGTGTCTTCCCTATGTGGCTCTTACTTATATATCAGCTCTTTTAAGAAGAGAAATGTAGTGTAATTTGAACAGCAGTACTTTATATTTGGATTTAACGTATGTGAACTACAGTATTTCTGTGTATGCTTATATAACTTGAGAAAGTAATTTGACTTTAAATATCAGTTATTGTTAACATTTAAACCAAGAAATTATATTTATATTGAACAGGGTTTTAAAAATCAGGATCTCATACATTTTTTAATCTTAATTTTGTTTTTGTTTTTTTTGTCTGCACTGCACGGCTTGAGGCATCTCGGTTCCCTGACCGGGGATTGAACCCTAGTCACAGCAGTGAAAGCCTATAATCCTAACCACTAGGCCACTAGGGAACTCCTTCTTAATTTTAATTTTAATTAAATTAAATTAATGGATACTTACTAAAATGTTATCTGATAGTATCAAATTAAGATTTCAAAAGTTTCTTTTCTTGTCTCTACCCCAATGATTAAGTAATGGAAAGTCGTGATCCTAGTACAAATGTTATATTATTGGAGGATACTGCAGCAGTGTTGGGAGTGACAATAGCAGCCACTTGTATGGGCCTTACTTCTATAACAGGTAAATATTTCTCAAATTACAGGTGCTTTATTTGTGCTACTAAAATAATTCTCTAATATGTGGGAATTTTCCTTTATATCATTGAATAATTTTAAACCAATAGATTGTTAAATGTGAATTTCATACTAACCATTTACTTGTATAAGACAAATAAGATGGTAAAAATGTTCAGATTTTTGAATTAGAATTTTCTCTTAGTTAGAAATAAAGAAGGCTGCTAATAGAGCATTTCTGTAATGCTCTAAGCCTTTCTAGCTGTGACTTAATAAGTTACACAACTACGCAGAGCTTTAAGTTCTTTACCTATAAAGATATTAATAATATTTGTCCTAGTGACCTTACAGGTTTAAGATAATATATGAGAGAGAACATTAATAAACTCTAAAGTTCAAAATAAATATACATTGTAGCTCATGTCCGTTTGTCTTTTTCTACTATTAGTACCAATAATAACTGCTGTTGCTTTCCTGTTTCCTTGATTCTTTAGTTGCTTCCATCCTCATTTTGGTAGCTAGATAAATGTTTTGAAGACCAATACAGCACAGGCGGATAAGAAGACAAAAACCATTTTATTTTTATTTTCTAAAACAAAGAAACCATTTAGTATGAAAAGACTCAATTTCTGAGGTTGGAATTCTCTTGAAATGGTACTACCATTCTTACCTGTTTGTCCTAGCGTATTTTAAATAACTTTAGGTGATGAACTTCCACAGTTCTGCAGTATTTCTTAAAATAGCCTGCAATATGAATAGGTCTTTCTCATTTTGAATGTATATTTTAAGACTAAACCAGCATTCTCTGATGTTCACTGTGATCCAAAATATTTCTAATTGTTTTGATCGTTTTTCTGGTTGACCTTACCATTTTAGATATTTTTTTAGACCTAAATTATTACTTAGCAAAATTTTAGGCTTAAGGAAAGTGTGACTTGATAGGTAAGTTGACTTTTAATAGACTATTTTTTTTTACATAGTGTTATAAACCAGTCAAATCAAACTTATAAAAAGTTTTGTTTCAAGAAAGTTTCACATTAATTTTTATTTAATTATTTAAATTGTCATTTAAATTAAATAACATGCCAAAAAATAAATATTTTCCAGCTAATAATTCTGTGATTTCTGTAGGATTATTAATAGATGTATATTTAAAAATAAAAATAATTAATTAAATTTGGATTTCTAAAGGGCAGTATTTGATTTTGAACTCTATAATTACAAACTTCCTAGTGGATTATGTTTTACAAGTGGATATATTTTTACACTTTAGTAGTACAAAATAAGTCATTCAGTTTTTAGTGTTATATTTTGACTAAATGTTAATAAAACTAATGTAAATTGAGATTTTTTTAGTAAAACAAATGTATACTTTATCAAGCATTAAGAGAGTTAAATTTAATATTGACATTTGATCTTTGGAATAAAAAGAGTTTTCATTATAAAAGCCTTGTGTGTAAAATTTATTACAAAGATTTAAAGTATAATATTTATTTATGTCTGTTATGTAAATCTTAACCTATGCATTCATAGATAATAAATCAACCCTTCTCATTGGTTCTGGAAGAGAATAAAGCCCTAATAACCTAAGGCAAACTTTAGAATCAGAATCATCTGGCAGGATTGGGAAGGCACAGAATGCTAGACCCACACCCACCCCCACCCCCAACCCCAGATTTCTGATGTAGAGGGTCTTGAGCGAGGCCCGAGAATTTGCATTACTGCCGTGTTCTTGAGTGACGCTGATGCTGCTGGTCAAAGGACTGCACTTCGAGAACCACTGCTCTGAGGCAGCCATCAGAGGCAAGGAACTAACTTCCTTTTTTTTTTTTTTTTTTAAATCTAGAATAGTACTAGCTATGTATCGTTCTTGGTTGAATGAGATAAGAGTGCCTCATATAATTTTTCGTATGGCTTAGTTCTTTCACAGAATCTTCGTAAGAATAAGACACAAAAATGGTTATTTCTTTTAGCTTTTGATTTTATAATTATTTTGTCAACTTGGGATAGGAAAAGTGCTACTGATATATCAAAAAGAAGTGGACTCTTTATTGTATTATTAGTATGTCTCTAATTTGAAAATGCTCTGAACCCTCACCCATGTGACCAGGTGCAAGAAACAGATCATAAGTAATTAAACTGCATAGAATAGTAAAACTATTAGGAGAAAGTCATTAAAGAATTAGAAATGAATTTCCAGTCCCTTGATTTACTAATTCTGGTTCTTTGCTCACTAAAGCTCATTGAAATAATAGAAAATGTTAATTTACTGACTTCTTTTGTGCTTTTATTTAGGCAATCCACTGTATGACAGCCTAGGTTCTTTGGGTGTGGGCACCTTATTAGGTGTGGTCTCAGCATTCCTCATCTACACTAACACAGAAGCACTCTTAGGGCGATCCATCCAGCCAGAACAAGTACAACGGCTTACTGAACTCCTGGAGAACGACCCATCAGTAAGGTCAGCTTATTCCGGTGATGCTGTTAAGGTTTACAAAAACGTATTAAGAAATAGAAATGCTTGTTTTGTAAGTACTTCCAGAAGAGGTTTTGAATTCCTAGCCTTTAGAACTTTTTAATCTTATTACTTTGCAGTATTGCAACCTTACAAGAAAGCATGTAAGAAACTCCCTAAGTTTCCTTTTAAATTCTGTATATCTTTAATTTTTAGAATAAGAAACAGTTAGATGATGTGATGGGAACAGAAGTTTGCAAAGTATTTGCCTCTTTAACGTGGAACCACTTATATGAAACCTTCATATTTATATTTGCCTTATATTTGTATTATAATTACAAATGAATATATTAAACTTAAGATTTTTATTCATGGGGATATGATTACCAAATTGAATGTAATTTATACTTTTTTGAAAATGGACTTCCTGTTTAAGATTATATTAAATGTTTTTGCCATATAATCTTTGTCTTTAAATGATATAAAAATAAAGAATTGAAGACTTAGGAGGTAATCAGAAGAGATGCAGAGTTCTAATAGGACTTTTTACTGAACTTCAGCAGCAGCGTAGTTTCAGAATGAAGGGGAAGTCCTTTAAAATCCTGCTTTTGGGGACTTCCCTGGCAGTCCAGTGGTTAAGACTTCACCCTGGTTGGGGAGCTAAGATCCCACATGCCTCGCAGCCAAAAAACCAAAACATAAAACAGAGCAGTATTGTAACAAATTCAATAAAGACATTAAAAATGGTCCACATCCAAAAAAAAAAAAAAAAATCCTGGTTTTCTACTACTTACCTACATACACATATATTAAACTTTAAAATAAGAATGTATTTTTCCTAATTAAAATCTTTAAGTTAAATCTTTTAAGAATGACCCTAGGACTTCCCTGGTGGCACAGTGGTTAAGAATCCACCTGCCAATGCAGGGGACACGGGTTCGAGCCCTGGTCCAGGAAGATCCCACATGCCGCGGAGCAGCTAAGCCCGTGAGCCACAACTACTGAGCCCACGTGCCACAACTACTGAAGCCCATGCGCGTAGAGCCCGTGCTCTGCAACAAGAGAAGCCACCGCAATGGGAAGCACGCACACTGCAACAAAGAGTAGCCCCCGCTCACCACAACTAGAGAAAGTCTGTGTGCAGCAAGGAAGACCCAACACAGCCAAAAATAAATAAATAAATTAATTAATTAAAAGAAAAAAAAAAGAATGACCTCTATATCTTCATCAGTAGAACAAATGAGTATGTGAGTAGTAGATTTATATTCTAAGCTCTATCTGTTTACTCTTAAGAAGTAGTTACCTACCGGATCACGATTAGAAGTTGAGCATTCTTAGAATCAGTATTAGGCTTAGTAACTTAATGTGAGATACTCCATATTAATATTCTTCCCTGGTGATGTCTTTGTCTGATTTTGTTATCAAGGTAATACTGACCTTATAGAATGAATTGGGAAATGTTTCCTCCTCTTCTGTTTTTTTTAGAAGAGTTTATAAAGAATTGTTATTATTTCTTCTTTAAATGTTTGGTAGAATTCAGCAGTGATGCCATCTGGGCATCGGCTTTTGTGCGTGGTTAGTTTTTTGATTACTCATTCTATCTCTTGTTATTAGTTTATTCAGATTATCTATTTCTTCTTTTGTCAGTTTCAGTAGTTTGTGTCTTTCTAGAAATTTGTCCATTACTTCTAAGTTAACCAGTTTGTTGGTGTACAGCTGTTTCTAGTATTCCTTTGTAATCCTTTTTATTCCTTTAGGTTTGGTAGTAATGTCTCCTCTTTCATTTCTGATTGTGGTAATTTGAGTGTTCTTTTTTCTTTTGGTCAGTCCAGCTAAAGATTTGTCAATTTTCTTGGTCTTTTCAGAGAACTAGCTTTTGGTTTAATTGATTTTCTTTGTTTTTCTCTTCTCTGTTTCATGAGTTCCTGCTCTAATCTGTATTATTTCCTTCCTTCTGCTTGCTTTAGGTTTAGTTTGCTCTTTTTCCAGTGTCTTAAGATGGTAGGTTAAGTTTTTAATTTGATATCCATCTTCTTTTTTAATACAGGCTTTTACGTTTATAAATATCCTTCTAAGCCCTGCTTTCACTGCATCCTGTAAATTTTAGTATGTTGTGTCTTCATTTTCATTCACTTCAAAATATTTTTTAATTTCACTTTAGATTTCTTCTTTGGCCATTGGTTAATTAGGGGTGTGTTGTTTAATTTCCACATATTTGTGAGTTTCTCAAATGTCTTTGTTACTTCTTACTTCATTCCATTGTGGTTGCCGAACATTCTTTTTATTATTTCTGTCATTTTAAATTTACTGAGGTTTGTTTTATGGCCTAGCTAGCATATGATCTATCTTGGATAATGTTCCATGTGTACTTGAGAATAATGTATATTCTTCTGTTGTATGGAGCATTTATAGTGCTCACGTCTTCTAGTTCTTGTTGATCTTCTTGCCTAGTTGTTCTATCCATTATTGAAAGTAGGATGTTGAAGTCTCCTGCTGTTATTGTTGAATTGCCTATTTCTCCTTTCATTTCTGTCAGTTTTTGCTTCATGTATTTTGGTACCCATTTGCTAGGTATATGTGTGTTTATAATTTTGCATATATTGTTTATAATTAAAGTCTAAAAAAAGAACTGTAAACGGAAAGACTCACTGTGGCAAATTTGAAATTTTCTGGAATAGTGACGATCTGTAGATTAAATTGTTGGAAAAAATAAATGTTAGTATTCCAGAAAGTTCATACAGTTTTTTAATCAGTATATTAGTTATCTATATTGCTCTGTGACAAATTACCCCAAAACTTCGTGATTTAAAACAACGTTTATTACCTCACAGCCTCTGTGGGTCAGGAATCTGGGCACGGTTTACCTAGGTCTCTACCTTAGGGTTTCTCATAGACTGCAGTCAAGGTGTTGGCTGGGACTATAGTCATCTCCTGGGGAAGGATCAGCTTCTAAGCTTTCTCATGTAATTATCAACAGGATTTAGTTCCTTGCCATGTGGGACTGTCCAACATGGTAGCTTGCTTAATCAAAGTATGCAGATTGAGGAGACAATAGATATTGAGTGTGAACACGATAAAAGTCACAGGTTCGTCATCTAATCTTGGAAATGACATCTCATCATTTTGCCATGTTCTGTTGGTTAGAAGCAAATCACTAAGTCTAGCCCGCAGCTGAAGGAGAGAGGGTTGCACAAGGGCCTGAACACAGAAGGGGGTTGGGGGGGATCATTGGGAACCATGATAGAAGCTGCCTATCACAGTTTTCTGTCTGCAGTTAGTTATGTGTAAGAACATAAGGAAGAAGTATATCAGAACATTTTTATTAACGGCTAATTAAGTATTTGTCAAATAATGAGTATTTAAAATCTTTTGTTAAGACTGACTTAGATATGCTTTTTTTTTTTTTTTTTTTTAATCGCTTTTTTTTAAATGAGTAAATTATATAACCTCTTACCAATCTGAACAAGTTCTATTTCAATCTGGGCATACATAACTTTATAAATATAAAATCATTAATTCTTATTTTCATCCATACTTCTTTATTCATATAGATAAAGAATTTTAGACTCAGTATTTAGTAACTTGCTTAAGATCTCTCAGAAATTAGAGTCAGATGTTTTAAGAGTACTTGGAGTCTCACTTAGGCTTGTTTTCCTGGTAGGATATCTCTATGTCCTCAGAATTCAGAGTGTTTTTAATTTTCTTATGTATCCTCTAAAGAAAAGATATTATAATGGTTACTCTAGAAAGAAAGGAATTTCTCAATAGTTTTCTGGAGAAAATTGATTCCTGAGGATTAGGGCAGGAGGTATTGAAAAGCAATTATGCTTGAGCATCTGCTTCCTTTTCTGGAAGGCAGAATGGTATAATGGAAAGACCACTAGGTTTGGGTATCTAAAGATCTGGGGGTGAGTCCTGGCTCTCCTGTTGCCTAGATGAGTTACCTTAGGCAGGTCACTTATGCCCCTCTGGGACTGTTTTATCTGTAAAGTAAAGATGCCATCTTAATCTACTTCATGAATGTCATTGATTAAATGCCTGCTGTGTAATTGGTAGCATATTAAACATTTTATATATGTTGGTTCATTATTCCCCACATCAGTCCCATTAGGTAGTTATTATTAACCTCATGCTAATGGAATACTTCACAGAGTTGTATGAAGACTTTTAAAGAAGCTATTGAAAAAAGGAAAAAAGGATTATAAGATAAAATGACAACATTGTAGAAAAGCAATTTAGAGTTGATTTTTTAATCCACAAACTATGTAGTTCATATATATACAAATTACCATAAAATAGTATTTATTGTTTACACCTTCGTATGGCATTATGCAAAAAGACCTAAATGAACATTTGTTTGGAAAATGATAGGTGGTGCTTAATGGCAAACACTCTGAAAGCCATCTTAGTCCATTTTTCATCACTGGTAGCAAAAAACAAGAATTCTAGACTTTTTGCCATTAAAATGTATGTCTGTGTATATAAATTTATATGTATTGTTATTGGTTGCAGGGCAATTCATGACGTTAAAGCCACAGATCTAGGATTAGGGAAAGTAAGATTTAAGGCAGAAGTAGATTTTGATGGACGAGTTGTTACGAGATCATATTTGGAAAAACAAGATTTTGACCAAATGCTACAAGTAAGTTAAAGTATTTATTGATTTCTTCTTATATAGCCAAGGGTTATAAAAATTACTTCCTAAGTAAATAAAATAAAACTTTTTCTTTTATAAGTCTTAAAGTCACTTCAGGTTTCAACTGGTTCAGAGGAGACAGTAGAAGAGGTAACTTATTATTAAAGTGCTTGTTGTGTGCCACGCGTTTTATATATGTTACTTTATTTACTGTCAACAACCTGTGAGGTAAAGAAATAATATTTTCATTTCTATATATAGGCCAATTCAGACACAGAAAGATTAAGTAACTTGCCTAAAATTGCAGAGCCATCGTATGGAATCAGATGTGAATTCAGATCTCTGTGACTCCAGAATCCATGCTTTTTTTATTAAGAGTACTTTAAAAGAAAACTTATACAAGATAGTATAATGAACAGAGCAGAGGCTACCACTTGCCTTTGTCGAATATTAACATTTTACTGTACTGTACTTGCTTAAGATCTTAAAAAAAGAAAGAAATCATTACAAAAATCTTACAGCCCTTGTTTCTCTTTATAGATCCCATTATCTTTCCTCCATCCCCAGAACTCACAATTATCTTGAATTTAGTACCTGTCATTTCCATTCAGTTTTTTATACTTTTCAACATATTTTTCTTAGCGTAATATTTAACAACATTTTAGATGTTTAAAAATTGGTATAACTTGTATCATATCATATGGTTTCCTCTATAATTTGCTAAACATCATGTTTTTGAGATTCCTCCTCCGTGTTAATATATATACCTCTGGTTAATTTACTTGCTATTTAATAGTCCATCTTACTAATATGCTGCAGTTTGCTAATCCAGTCCCTACTTCACGGACAATTATATTGTTTCAAGTATTAAACTATTGGAAACAGTGCCACAGTGGCATTCTTATACATGTTTCCTTGTTTGCATGTGCAAGAATTTCTTTAGGGCATTACATAGCTAGATTTAAAATATAGGTGGGCCATTGGATGAACTTCCACAATCAATGTATCAAAGTTTCTATTGCTTCACATGCTCGCTAGATTGTATTGACAGAGTTTTGAAATTTTTATCATTATGATAGATATGAAATAGTATCCTGTTGATTTAATTTATATTTCCCTGGTAGTAGTGAGGTTAATAAACATAGAAATTTATTGACCATTGGGATTTCCTGTACTTGCATCTTTGTTCGTTTAATTTCTGTTATTCTGACAGATTTGTAAATGTTTTATTTTTAATATGCTGGATATTAATCCTTCCTCAGTTGTGTATATGCAGATAACTTTCTAGTTTATAATTTATCATTCCACTTTGTTGTTGTACAGAAGCCTTAATGTAGTTTTTAATTTTATGTCAAATTTGTAATCTTTTTCTCTATGCTTTTTATTATCTTTCTTGAGAAACCCTTCTGTAGCCCATTATCATAAAAATATTCTGTTTTTCTTCTAAAAATTTTAAGGTTTGTTTTTTACCCTTAGGTTTTCAATCCACTTAGAATTACTTGTTTAATGGTCTGAGGTAGGGATTTAGTATTTTTTTCCTATAAAAAAATAATTTCCCCAGCACTATTTATTGATTAGTCTGTTCTTTTCCCGCTGATTTTGCAGTGCTACCTCTGTAGATCATTGTACTCAATTTTTTCTCAAATTGAGGTTTTTTTTTGAAATATGTAGTCCATTGCCTATGGCTTGAAAGTGTTTCATTTTTCATTAAACTTAACGGTGTTGGTTATAATTTTTAAAAGAAATTATCAATGTACCACTATGACTTTTTTAAGAATCTGTTTTATTTTTCTGCTATCGTTTTCTTTATAGGAAATTCAAGAAGTGAAGACTCCTGAAGAACTAGAGACCTTTATGCTTAAACATGGAGAAAATATTATTGATACTTTAGGAGCTGAAGTAGATAGACTTGAGAAGGAACTGAAAGTAAGATATATTCATAATAATAATATAATACAGTGTCAGCTACTTTTTGAGTACTTATCTATGTCAGGCACTGTGCTAATTACATCACTTGTATACTTTTATTTTCTCAGTAACCCCATGATGTATCAGTAGTAATGGGCAAGAAAATGATTGGGTTAGAGAAGTTGGATAATATACTCAAGGTAGTATAGGACTTGGGATTTGAACCTGTGCTGTTCAATTTCAAATTCCATACCTTTTTTTTTCTAATTTTTTTTAAATTTATTGTTATTTATTTATTATTTATTTTTGGCTGTGTTGGGTTTTAGTTTCTGTGCGAGGGCTTTCTCTAGTTGTGGCAAGCAGGGGCCACTCTTCGTCGCGATGCGTGGGCCTCTCACTATCATGGCCTCTCTTGTTGCGGAGCACAGGCTCCAGACGTGCAGGCTCAGTAGCTGTGGCTCACGGGCCTAGTTGCTCCGCGGCATGTGGGATCTTCCCAGACCAGGGCTCGAACCCGTGTCCCCTGCATTGGCAGGCAGATTCTCAACCACTGTGCCACCAGGGAAGCCCTCAAATTCCATACTTTTAACTACTATTCTATACTGCTTGCTTAGTTTCTAAAATAATCAACGGTTTTTTTCTTGTTTGTTTGTCTTTAAATAAGAAGCGTTTCTAACATTTCTAGAGAAAAGTAAAAGGGAAACTTTAAACTCTGTTCTAAAGTTAAAAAAAGAGTGTGTGTGACCTTAAACCTATACATACATACTGCTTTAGCCCGTCTGACATTATTTTATATTTTCTGTTTGTTTCTGTTCAGTTGGAGATCATTACAACCTGTTGGTTTTTTACTGAAATATTACCTAACCAGACTGCCTTTAAAAAAGTCTCAGTGCTCTCAAATTGTCATTTATTGACATTTGAATTCTAATTGTTTGCAATGAAGAAAACTTGTAAATGATCTTCAACGTTTATAACTTGTTGAAGGCAATGTATTTTCTTTAGCTGATGTTGATTTTTGTTTAGTTTTGTTAAAAATTGAAGAGAAACAAAGACAAAAATTGAAGGGAAACATTTCTATCACTGTTTTACTACCTTTTAGAATCTAGATATGTGATCAGATTAATAGAAGCAGTTCAAAAAAGATGATTTTGTTAATGTTAATATTATAGTTCATGAGCTTATCAGGCATGATTTTCAGAATTTCTAGATGAACAATTCTCAAATATTTTGATATTAGGATTCTTAAAAATTATTGAGGACTCAAAGAGGTTTTTTTTAGTTATATTTATTTATATTTACCAAATTACTAATTAAAATTGAGAAATTTAAAAATATTTATTCATTTAGAAAACATAATAAATGTATTTCATGTTAATATAAATAACAGTTTGAAGGAAAATAACTATAGTTTCCAAAATGAAATAAATAGAAGAGTGGTATTGTTTTACATTTTTACAAAAATCTAAGACAGCTAGATTCCCATTTGTGCTTCTGCATTCAGTCTATTACCATACGTTATTTTGGTTGAAGAATATGAAGAAAAAGGAGGAGCCTTTTTAAGTATTCTTTTAGTCTTTCCAGATAATTTTGATATTCCCTTTTAATATTACACCAAAACCTGACAACCGGTAACCTCTTAAAGCATAGTTGTGATGTGAAATCTGAAACCATATCGATGAACTTTTCATATACTGTTTGTGAAGTTAGGGAGCACAGTCCAGAAGACCACCTTCATTTCTAACACCAGTTGCAAAGTTCAGGTGGTTCCTAAGACCACCCTCAGGTTTGATAATTCACTAGGAGGACTCAGAACTCACTGAATGGTTTATTACAATGAAAGGATACAGATTAAAACTAGCCAAAGGAAGAGGTGCATAGGGCAGAGTTCCAAACCTGGAGTTTCACTTGTCCTCTCCCTGTGGAGTCATGGACGGTGTTATTTTCCTGACAGTGGTGTGTGACAGTTTGCATGGAGTATTGCTAACCACAGAAGCTCAACCGAGCCTTGGTGTCCAGAAATGTTCTTGGGGCTCTGTAGTTGACTGCTTGAGTGGATGACCTTTCATCTCCAGCCCCTCTCAGGAAGAGCCGACACCTTTAGTTTCCACCCGCTTCTGGAGGTAGAGCAGATACTGTGTGGACAAAGATAAACAAAGACCTAATTATCAGGCAGAATATTCCAAGGACCTAGAGATTACCTCCCAATAGCCAAGAGCAAAGGCCAGACCTCTCTCTGAGTATGATTAGCACTCTCCTATACACTATTATATTAAAATCTGTTGGTCTGTCTTTATACTCTGATTGCATCTTTTTTTTTTTTTAACATCTTTATTGTCTGATTGAATCTTTTTAACCCATGCTTGATTCTTTAACATTATGAATTGGTCATTTGGAAAATACTGGCTCACTGAATTTATGCACATCATGCAAATGTTGATACATTTCTAAGTATTGGGAAGCTGTCAGGCCCATGGTGGTGGATATGAGTTTTTCAACATTCTAATTTTGACTTGAAAGCTTGCATTTTATTATTAGCAACAAATATTGTTGTTTTCCTTGAAGTAGTAGACTCATTTTGTTTACTTCTTAAGAAGATGCCTGCCAAATACCCAAATTTGAATAACCATAGTTTGTTAGTTATTCTTTCAAGTAAAAAGGGTGTTCAGATAAAAACCGTCTGATTGAGCTCATTCAAGCAATCACAGGGGTACTTTTCCTTGTGACAGCATCAGACTTCAGCGTGAAGCACAACTTCCCATTTTGTCACCGAATATTTTTTTAAAGTGTATTCAAGGGTTGAGGTTTAATAAATCAATACTTTTTACTACTTCATGAAGGACATTTTAAAGTGAAACTGGCTTTTAAAAAAAAAAACAAAACCGGGTGGCAATAAAGGAACACAATGACTACCAGTATGGTTTGGTGCAAGTTGCCTTGAGTTGTGTGAAGGTGCCAGCAGTTTTATCCATGCCATCAGAGGAAATGTCAGCATAGTAAAAAAGGCAAAAAACATCTTACTGTAATTATGAAAATAGTTTTGACCTCGGAGTCCCCCCTGAAAATGTCTCAGTAACCCAGTAGTCCTTGAACCACGCTTTGAATACCATTGTTCTGAATAAAATGTGAGATGATTATTTTTTTGCAGGGTGATTGGAGAATGAATAAATGTTGCATTTCCATTCTATCTGTTTTTATTTCCCTGGCAAGGAAAATAATGGACTTTTAAAACTAACTATTTTGGCTTTACTCTTTAATAGAAACAATGTCAGAAGCCGATTTAAGAATAATTAACAAGTTGGCCATTCTTAATTGTATTTACTCTTATCACAATCAGATATGCTTATTATTTTAAGCTAATTTTGTGCTTTAATTAGAAGCTATTAAATCATTAATAGACTGAATTATCTCATGTTTTTGAATTATATGTCTTTCAAACCAAGAAGCCACATTTTGCCTACACTTTCAGGTGGAAACATCCCTAAGGTGGTAATAAGGTATAACTAATCTCAAGTGAAAAGAAAGTTCTTCATAGTTAAGATACCAGACCAAGAGAATGCATGAAAATAAGATGATTTTCTTTTGAAAACAAAAACTTTGTACATTGGTATTTTCGCTCCTTTTTGGTATCTAAGCATAGTTGCCTTCTAAGTTTAAATTTTAATAATTATTGAATTACTTTGGAAGGTCACACTCAGTGATAAAATTCTGCAGCATCATAGCCATCTCTTTGAGTAAATGCCATTGATCTAAGTATTAGAACAGGCGATATTTTTGGCTTGAAGTCTGTAACTTACATAGTGCTATGTTAAGATGTTAAAAATAATAGAGGCTAATTTATAAAGTCCCATATTATAATGTGAAATACATATTGTTCTTATTTTGAAATTGTTTGAATTGTTAACAACAGATTTTTGTTGTTGTTGTTCTACCTCTATATTCAATCAGTAGATAGACCCTTGTCCTATATCTCCATGAAGTTTTTTTGTTTGGGGGGAAATAATTCTATCGGAAATTAATTCAGTGGGAAGATGCCATAGCAAATTTCTAATAAATTCCAGTTAAATGCTCTGCCCTTTACTATGTCTTTTGCATCTCTAATTACATCCTCCTGTAGTATTTTCTTTACTTGAGTCTACAGCATTGTAAAATAAATTATGTAATTTGGTTTTTATCGCTGCGTAATATGAGTGTTGGAAAAAAATCTGTGATGTGTAAAATATTCCAATTCGCATTGAACAGTGCCTGGGACATAATAGACCAATAAGTATTTGGTGAAAAAATGAATGAAAATTATAAGTTGGACACCAATTATTGATTTTCAGTTCTACTTAACAATTATATATTCATGAATATGTGAATATATTAATTTCTGCTATGCACATGATATCTTGTTACGCACTAAACATTAAATTTTAAGGATATTAATCCTATTTTCTCATTCATTCAGCAAACACATTGTGTGTGTCTGCTTTGTAATGGGCACATACATTTTAGGAATTTGGTTAATTTTCTCTCTGAAAACTTGATTTTAAAAAGCAGAGTAAATTAACTTTTTAGTTTCTTTTTCTTAAGATCAGATTTTTATTACACATTTGTTGTATACTGCTTTTTAGATTGAATAATTTTAAACTTTCCATGAACAGCTAAAATTCTTCAAGTCGTATTGGGATGAGTAAGGGTTGATTGGAATGGGACAATAAAATTCAATTTCATTTCTGTTTGAGGTAGTCTTTTTTATTCCATATTGAATTTAAGAAATTCTAGACAGAGGGAATAGTTTAAGATAAAGAAAACATTGAGAACAAAAGTATCATCCGCCACCCCCTTGTGGGGTCCCTGGTCACTCTTACCTTAGGACCCAAGAGGAAAGCACCCCTAGGTACAGCTGAACAGCACTAGTTGTAAGAAAAATCCCAGTGCACGCTGAACAGAATGAGTGCTCTAGCTGGAGCTACACTCCAGTATTATACCAGGTTTTTGTCTTTATAATTAAATTCGTTTAATATGAATAATATGCAAATGTTCCTGGGATATTATTTTTTAAGCTAGGAGTTATTAATCCTGACTGATTATTAGAATCACTTAGAAGAGCTTTTTTCCCCTTGTTGATTTATTTGTACGGTTTTTATCAAATAATACACATAGTTTACAAAATCAGACAGAACTGAAAAGCTTATACAGAAGTGTCACCTGCCTTGCCTTCCTCAATCGTTAGTTCTACATTTTAGAGATAACCATGTTTAATACTTTTAGTATTTCTTTTATATTTACTGCCGTATTTCTACGTAAGAGTCTTACATTGCTCCTCCTGACTTAAACATTATTTCCTCTTAGGTAGGTACAGATTAGTTATTTTATAAGTCTCTTCTGTCCTACAGTCTTACAATATCATTATGTTCACTTTATTAAACTTTTAATTTTCCCCCCCCACATTGTGTTAGATGTCCTTCCTTTATGTATCCATAGGGGAAAAAATCCCCTCAAATCTTTACTTTGCTCTGTAGTAGCAGACTATTATAATCGCCTGCTTACTTACCTGTATTTCCTCACTAGAGATAAGTTCATTCAAGGCAAGTGCTGTTTATTTCCTGTTTATTGTTGTATACTTCAGTGCTTGGTACAGTGTAGGCATATAATAAAGATATTTTTGGGGACTTCCCTGGTGGTCCATTGGCTGAGACTCTGCGCTCCCAATGCAGGGGGCCCAGGTTCGATCCCTGGTCAGGGAACTAGATCCCACATGCTGCAACTAAAGATCCCACACGTGGCAACAAAAATCCCACGTGCTGCAACTAAGACCTGGAGCAGCCAAATAAAGAAAGAAATATTTTTTTAAAAATATGTTTTTCGTTGTTACTGAAATTCCTTACGATTTTTCACAATCTGGCTTCTGCCTGTCTTTCCAACCTCATTGCTTTTTGCAGCTTCTGTGCTAACTATACCATACTGCTAGTGCATACTTTCCAGGCTCTCTTGACTTTGCTCATGCTATTTCTTTTGTCTAGTCCCTTTTCATCATCTATCTGGAAAATTCACCATATTCAAACCTTGTTTAGATACTATATTCTCCGTGAATTCTTTCTGGATCTCATGAGCAAAAGTAATAGAGCTCATGTTTTTGTTTCCAGAGTTATTATTTAGTACATTAAAATAGTTAGGAGCCTTGGGGTCTGGAGTCAGGCCTGGAATCTATCCTGGCTCCATCACTTACTAGCTGTGTGACTTTGGACAGGTTAGTTAATTTCTTTAACCTTCATTCTTCCCATTTGTAAAATGGAAATAATTGGGTTATTATGAGGATTTTAAACACACACTTTCCGTGAAGCCCCTTACTTATTATTAGCATAGTACTTGACACAAGAGTAACCGCTCAATATATGTTAACTGGTTATTATTATTAGCTATAATGCTTTTTTTTTTTGGCTGTGCCAGGTCTTAGTTGCAGCAGGCAGCCTCCTTAGTTGCAGCTCATGGGTTCCTTAGTTGTGGCATGCAAACTCTTAGTTGCGGCATGCATGTGGGATGTAGTTCCCTGACCAGGGATCAAACCCAGGCCCCCTGCAGCGGGAGCGTGGATTCTTAACTACTGGACCATCAGGGAAGTCCCTATTAGCTATAATGCTTTTGCTCGTAGAGGCTATTCATACACTTTTCTCTCTGGCTAAACTGAGTCCCTCAGGGTAAGGAGCAGAGTCTTATTTAATAATCATAGCTCTACTTTCTAGCACAGTGCTTAGATCAAGACTATATGGATTGTTACTAGAACATATAAAATAAGTTAATATCAGTTTAGTCTTTCGATCATTATTGCTTTGCAGTGATCTTCACCACAAATGAGCATATTTCCAGTGCTTCGCAGTGCTTGGCACATACTAGATTCTTAATCCATTATTGTATTAATGAACATATGGACAAAACTCAGGGAGGCTGGACTACTTACTATATATTTTATAGTGTATAATTGGTCTATTCATCTATTGATTTATGTTTTTCCCTCTGTAAATATTTCTCTTGCTAGTATGCTACAATGAAATAGTTTGACCAAATGTTTTCATTGGCTTTAGTGATCAAAAGGAATAAAAGGAAACAGAAAATTGTCTTTTGCTATTCATAATGTAGCGGTGATTTTTTTCCTTCCAGAAACGAAATCCTGAAGTTCGACATGTAGATCTGGAGATATTATAGACTTGATGGAATGAATCACCTTGGAGGGAGCCTTGGAAACAAGTTTGCCAAGACTGCTTTCCCACAGTGAAGGAGTCAATGCCATTCAGAAGCCGTTTTGGTTTTTTTTTTTAAGATGGAGGAAATATTTATGTAAAGAGCAATTCAACAGTCCACAGAACTAAGACAACATCTCACTTCTAAGAGACATATTACAAGTTGAATCAATTTGGAAATCATGTTTTTATGTTGCAGCAGGAAACATTTTGGTTACTTAAATTGTTCATAATTTCTCATTTTAGCCTGTCAGTGTGTATTGTACCTTGCAATCATGTTTCCTTTCTTCACATTGGTAAAAAATAAGTAGCATCTGTAAGATTATGATTTTTAACTTTGTTGCCAGTGAAGATTTCACTCCATCAAAACCTGTCAATCTTGAACATTCTGGCTAAATCTTGGTTTGCAGTCTTTAAAACAGTCACTCCATTTCAAAGTCTGTCTTTCCTTATAGAATGTAGAAATTATTTTAACATACCTTGTGTTTTTTGCCCTGAGCACTAAGAGGAACGCTTTCCTAACCTAGTTATCCATAAATGTTCATTCCAGAAAGGACTTTATTACTGAATTGAAGGAAGAGATTTCAGTACACTCTTTTAGGTCATGCTACTTGCCATTTTGTAAAATTTCTTTTCTCTTCTTTGCTTTTTTTTTCCTTATTTAGTTTAATTTTCCTAGTGGTAGGAAACATAAAATAACCCTAGATATTTCCATGGGCCAGTGTGATGACTGGTTTTTTGTTTTTGTTTTTAAACTGGCTTCAGTCCCATAATGTGTATTTACTAGGAGATAATGCATTTATAAGCATTTTAACATTATGTAAAGTGGGCTAGAAATATTTATAATTTCACAGACAGGACGGCATTTTATTTTTTATTTATTTTAAAAGAGGCACTACTTAACTTGTGTAAATCTGAACTGTGGGATAGTTCTTGCTTTGACAGATAGAGAAGTAAACCTCTTATGCGGAAACTTGTGGCCGTGACTTTTGTATAATATCATAGACAGTAGTGTGTCTGTAACATGAGTTTCTTGCAGTTACAAATGGGCATTTAGCATAATGTATGATTATAACATGTGCTAAGTAGCTTTCTAATGATCATAAGGTATCAAGATGAAAAAACATGCAATTCAGTAATTGAAAATTTAGTGCAAAACTACAGCTGTGTCTCCATTCATCAAAAGAATTCATATGCACTTTAAATTGTTCGGGTACCAGTGAGCATTGTCCGTGCAAGAGTGGTAGCTGCCTGAATAATCTCTGCTGGATAAGTGAGTGCTTAAGGCCCTAGGTCAGTGTCCAAAAACTTACTTAGATTGAAGTTTATAAATTATAGCAAGTTATAATGCTGGAAGCAAAAAATAAACATTTGATTAAAGGGTTTGTAATAGTAATTTTTTGATTCAGAACTGTCATCTACTGGAAAAGTGTGAAAATTTACATTGGTGTACACTTTTTACCATTACAAAACATCTTGTGTGCTGTACATTTTAAGTGAAATAACATTCCAATTTTATTTTTTAAGATACGAAATTGTTTTATACATATATATGTATATACACCCACACAATTTGTTCTTATGGTTTCAAATTCTTCACTCCTACTTTTTAAAAAACTTTTTTACCCGTTATAATTAACTCTATACTTTCTGTGTCTTCCTCCTTCCCCTTTCCCACCTGCCATTTTGTTTATTCCATGTCAGTGTGCCATGTGGGAAGGTACCAAATTATGTCCAATTTCCTCCTAGTAAAATTACTCTAAAAATTTTCACATAGTTAGACAAGAATATTAACTCATTTAAAAAAAAACGCAAAAGCTGATGTGCAGTAGTTATTCCAAATGGTAGATTTTTTAAAAGGACTCCCTGAAAGAGGCCAACTCCTGATATTTCTTTGGGTTTTCTAACCTTATTTTGATTGAAGTCATACCTATTCTTAATAATTGAAGGCTTATGTTTCTGTCCTTTCACTGCAGTTCTGTTCTGCACTGATACCTTAAAGTTTGTTTAAGTGAAATTTGACATAAAGAAGTACAGCCTATCTAGGAATTTAATGTATGACATCACTGGTCCCTTTTTTTATTTTTTCCTTCCTTTTAAACTAGAGTCAAATTTGAATTTTGAAACCAGGGAATTTGGTCCCCTTTATTTAAAAATAAGATAATATCTAGTTGTTCAGGTTTCTTATTTTTGTTTTTTTCCAAATTAATACTTCTTACTTTGTCTTACCCTTATGCATAGTGTTTGAATATTTAAGCATATAAATCTTAATATTTTTAAGGAAAATAGCTTCTGTAGTAGAATAATTGCAAAAGTAATGTTGGACAGAGAAGAGGTCAGTCAAGGCCATGACTCCTGTTTGTATTAAGCTGAAATCTGGAAACCAGCAAAGGTGAAGTGTATTTGTTTTCAGCTCTGGCTGTAAGTAACAGGCCCCAAACTGTGGAAGCTGGCACATTTTTTAGACCATGGCAGATGGGGGATGAGGGGTGGAGATCTGTTTTTAAGTGGACCGTGTTGGTGGCCAGTAAGTAGTATTCAGTTCCAAAGAGGGAGATTCCTGAACATATACTGAGGAAACTGTAAGACAGAATCAGATTGGAAAATTTTCAGGTTTTTTCAAAAACAAAGTTAATATCTGCATACATCCTCCTACACACCAAATAACCCAGAACAACAAAAGGGCATTAGACTTGAATTTTGGGTATATGATTTTAGTGTTACCTTAATTATCCTGTACTTTGGATAATGGTTTTTGCTAAAATTATACCATCTAAAGGAAACGGCTTAAGTTTTAAATCTGATAACTTTGAGGTAGAATGCTAGGAACTACAGAAAATTGTACAGGCATTTGGAACTTATACTATTTTTCTTAGATTGCATTTGTCATGCTCTGGCATTTCTTTTAAATGTGATGACCCCCAATTTGCCAAACTGTCAGAAGTCAGTGAAGCAAAGAATTGAAGATAAAATGTTGATTCAAAGATTGTCCCCCCTAAATCCCTCATCCTGGTCTCTGAAATGGAAGTTTGGAAGGCATTTATATAGAAGATTGGTCTGGCAGCCTTTATATTTGCATTTAAGTTTACTAGCATCCCTAGAGTTGGTTTCATGGAAAAGAGAAAATTTTTGTTTCTATTACATTGTATTTCATCTGTCTGATTTCTGTGGCAGGTTAAGATTTTCCTGGTCCATCAGGGTGCATTTTTCCTTAATAAATGCTGTATGTAAATAAGAGCAGTTCACTTCTTAGTTTGGGATTTTCCCCGGTGATAAATGTTTGTTAAATACTTCTTTACCTCATGTGCTAACCTTTAAAAATCATGCCTTTGTTTTTGAACAGAATTTATTATTCCTTGAGTATGCTTGTTAGTTTGTGGGTGTCCTCATTTTACAAAACCAAGATATAAAAACTCTTAATTGTTTTATGATCCATTTTCAGTATAGAGAGAACTATTATTTTTTTTTCTGAAACATTTATATTAACATATTTCCATACAAATAACCCAAAGAAACTTTAGTATTAGTTGTTTTTTGTTTGTTTGTTTTTTTATACAGCAGGTTCTTATTAGTCATCCATTTTATACACATCAGTGTATACATGTCAATCCCAATCGCCCAATTCAGCACACCACCACCCCCACCCCACCGCGGTTTTCCCCCCTTGGTGTGCATACGTTTGTTCTCTACTCAACTTCTGTTCTCTGTGTCTCAACTTCTGCCCTGCAAACCGGTTCATCTGTACCATTTTTCTAGGTTCCACATACATGCGTTAATATACAATATTTGTTTTTGAGAGAACTATTATAAATATACCATTAGGATGTCATGTAGTTGGTAAAGTGCAAATTCAAAAAATTATATCCCTTAGTGACACATAGTATATGATTACATTTTCACAAAATAATATTATTTAAACATGTTAGTTGAATTATTTATTTTGAGATTGTGTCTATATAGTATATTTAGGGGAAAAAATACAAAAATTAAAAACACTAAAAGGTAGAACCTAGAGCCAGCCTGCAGTGGGATCCAGGTTGAATTCTATACTAATCCTGTAGGAATTGCAACTGTGTTTTCTTTTTCACAAGAAACTAAACCAAAGTAATTATTCGAAGTAATTTGGTATTTTGAGAGGGCATATTTCCCACCCCAAAATCAAAATGTATTGAAAATAGAAGCACTGTAGTTTAGAATTTGTGTAGCAAAATACGGAATTGTGTCTGTGTCTTTAAGGGCTTGTAGAGGTTTTAAAATAGACTTAAAAGTAAAAAAAAACAACAACAAAAATTGTATATAATAGCTATCAACAGGATAATTTGAAGTGTTTATGCCAGGTACCATTTCATATGTACAAGCATTCCTCACAAATACTGCAGGCTCGGTCCCAGACCGCTGCAATAAAGCAAATATCAAAACAAAGCAAGTCACACAAATTTTTTGGTTTTCCAGTGCATATAAAAGTTATGTTTACACAGTACTGTATGTAGTCTATTAAGTGTGTAATAGCATTATGCCTAAAAGCACAACGTACATACCTTAATTTAAAAGTACTTTATTGCTAAAAAATGCTAACCATCGTCTGGGCCTTTTGAGGGGCTTTTTGCTGGTGGAGCGTCTTGTCTCCACGTTGGTGGCTGTTGAAGGCTGAGGTCGCTGTGGCAATTTCTTAGGATAATGAAGTTTACCGCATCATGTGACTTCCTTTCGTGAACGGTTTCTCTGTAGCGTGCAGTGCCATTTGATAGCATTTTACCCACAGCAGAACTTTCAAAATTGGGGTCAATCCTCTCAAACCGGGCCCTGCCTTATCAACTAAGTTTACATAGTATTTTCAATCCTTTGTTGTCATTTCAATAATCTTCACAGCATCTTCACCAGGAGTCAATTCCATCTCGAGAAACCACTTTCTCTGCTCATTCATAAGCAACTTCTCATCTGTTAAAAGTTTTACCGTGAGACTGCAGCAATTCAGTCACATCTTTAGGCTCCACTTTGAATTCCAGTTTTCTTGCTGTTTCCACCACACCCGCAGTGACTTCCTCCACTTAAGTCTTGAATCCCTCAAAGTCATCTACGAGGGTTGGAATCAGCTTCTTCCAAAGTGCTGTTAATATTGATAATTTGTCTTCTTCCCGTGAGCCACTAATGTTCTTTTTTTTTTCTTTAATTTATTTTTGGCTGCGTTGGGTCTTTGTTGCCGCACGCGGGCTTTCTCTAGCTGCGGCGAGCAGGGGCTACTCTTCGTTGCGGTGCGCGGGCTTCTCATTGTAGTGGCTTCTCTTGTTGCAGAGCACGGGCTCTAGGTGTGTGCGGGCTTCAGTAGTTGCAGCACGCAGGCTCAGTAGTTGTGGCACATGGGCTTAGTTGCTCCGTGGCATGTGGGATCTTCCCGGGCCCTTCCTGGGCCGGGGCTCAAACCCGTGTCCCCTGCATTGGCAGGCGGATTCTTAACCAATGCACCACCAGGGAAGTCCAAACCACTAATGTTCTTAATGGTATCTAGAATGGTGAATCCTTTCCAGAAGGTTTTCAATTGACTGTACCCAGATGCATCAGAGGAATCACCGTGGCTTTACGAAATGTATTTCTTAAATAAGAAGATTTGAAAATTGAAATTACTCCTTGATTCATGGACTGCAGAATGGATATTGTATTAGCGGCATGAAAACATTAATCTCGTGGTACATCTCCATCAGAGTTCTTGGGTGACTAGGTGCATTGTCAGTAAGCAGTAGTATTTTGCAAGGAACCTTTTTTTCGAGCCGTGGGTCTCAACAGTTGGTTTAAAATATTCAGTAAATCTTGTAAACAGATATGCTGTCATCTAGGGCTTTGTTCTTCCATTTATAGAGCATAAGGAGAGCAGATTGAGCCTAACTTTTAAGGACCCTAGGACTTTTGGAATGGTAAGTGGGCGTTGGCTTCAACTTAAAGTCATCAGCTGCATTAGCCTCTAACAAAAGAGTCAGTCTGTCCTTTGAAGCTTAAAAAAAAAATTTTTTTTTATTTTGGCTGTGCTGGGTCTCAGCTGCGGCATGCGGGATCTTTGTTGCGGCATGAACCCGGGCCCCCTGCATTGGGAGCGTGGAGTCTTACCCGCTGGACCACCAGGGAAGTCCCTCCTTTGAAGCTTTAAAGCCAGGCACTGACTTCTCTCTAGCTATGAAAGTCCTACATGGCATCTTGCTTAGTGGAGCCACCTTCATTTATTATCTCAGTTAGATCTTCTGGATAACTTGCTGCAGCTTCTACATCAGCACTTGCTGCTTCACCTTGCAGTTTATGTTGTGGAGACGGCTTCTTACCTTAAACCTCATGAACCAGCCTCTGCCGGCTTCAGACTCTCTTCTTCTGCAGCTGCCTCGCCTCTCTCAGCCTTCACAGAACTGAAGAGAGTTAGGGCCTTGCTCTGGATTAGGCTTTGGCTTAAGGGGATGTTGTGGCTCGTTTGTCTTCTATCCAGACCACTACAACTTTCTCCATATCAGCCATAAGACCGTTTTGCTTTCTTATCATTCATGTTTTCATTGGAGTACCACTTTTAATTTCCTTCAAGAGCTTTTCCTTTGCATCTACAACCTGGCTGTTCGGTGCAAGAGGCCTCGCGTTAGTCCAGTTTTGGCTTTTGAGACACCTTCCTCACTAAGCTTAATCATTTCTAGCTTTTGATCTAAAGTGAGAGATGTGCACCTCTTCCTTTCACTTGAATGCTTGAGGCCATTGTAGGCTTATTCAGTGGCCTAATTTCTATACTGTTGTGTCGGGAGACGGAGGCCTGAGGGGCGCAGATGGGGGAATGGCTGGTTAGAGCAGTCAGAACACACACAACATTGATCCACTGTTTGCCATCTTGCATGGGCACACCGTGCCTCATGCCTCAAAACAGTCAAACCAGTAACCTCAAAGATCACTGATCACAGATCACCGTAACAAATACAATAATAATGAAAAAGTCTGAGATACGCAAGAATTACCAAAATGACACAGAGACACAAAGTGAGTGAATGCTGTTGGAACAATGGTGCTGATAGACTTGCTCGGTGCAGGGTTGCCACAAACCCTCAATCTGTAAGGAACGCAATATCTGTGAAGGCAATAAAGCAAAGCACAATAAAACAAGGTATGCCTGTTCTAACCCATTTAATCCTTACAAAGAGCCAGTGAAGAAGGAATCATTACTCATTTCTTTGCAGATGAGGAAACTGAGATACAGTAGTTACATGTGTCTGAGGAAACTCAGCTGATAAGGGGCAGAGTCAGGATTTGAACTCACATAGTCTGGTTCTCTACAAGTCACTCTGCTAAGCAGAAGAGCCCAAGAAAACTAACACTGTATAGAAAGTGGAGACAAACTTTTCATTTTGGTACAAAATGAGAAAATGAATTAATATTCAGTAGATAGAACAACTAGCTGCATCTAACTTGAACTGCCTGGAACAGGGGAGTTGGTGGGGTCGGGTGAGGGGTGGGACACTGACACTGTGTGGATGCTGAGGAATTGTGTGTCACCTCGAGATCTATTTTCAAGCATTACTTCAAGGCCACCTTAGAGACATATCCAGAAAACGGTATTTAGTTCACTTGTCAGTCATTGATTTGAACCATGCAGGAAAGAAATTTAGGGAAAGTTATAGAAATTAGCATTAACCAAAATTTAAAAAAAATTCTTTTAACATATTTGAATAGACAAAACATATGACCCCAAATTAAGAATGTTCAAACAGATATATAGGGTGGCACAAAAACAGAAACATAGATCAATGGAACAAGATAGAAAGCCCAGAGATAAACCCACGCACCTATGGTCAACTAATCTATGACAAAGGAGGCAAGGATATACAATGGAGAAAAGACAGTCTCTTCAATAAGTGGTGCTGGGAAAACTGGACAGCTACATGTAAAAGAATGAAATTAGAACACTCCCTAACACCATACACAAAAATAAACTAAAAATGGATTAGAGACCTAAACGTAAGACCAGACACTATAAAACTCTTAGAGGACAATATAGGAAGAACACACTTTGACATAAATCACAGCAAGATCTTTTTTGATCCATCTCCTAGAGTAATGGAAATAAAAACAAAAATAAACAAATGGGACCTAATGAAACTTAAAAGCTATTGCACAGCAAAGGAAACCATAAACAAGATGAAAAGACAACCCTCAAAGTGGGAGAAAATATTTGCAAATGAATCAACGGACAAAGGATTAATCTCGAAAATACATAAACAGCTCATGCAGCTCAATATTAAAAAAACAAACAACCCAATCCAAAAATGGGCAGAAGACCTAAATAGACATTTCTCTGAAGAAGACATACAGATGGCCAAGAAGCACATGAAAAGCTGCTCAACATCACTAATTATTAGAGAAATGCAAATCAAAACTACAGTGAGCTATCACCTCACACCAGTTAGAATGGGCATCATCAGAAAATCTACAAGCAACAAATGCTGGAGAGGGTGTGGAGAAAAGGGAACCCTCTTGCACTGTTGGTGGGAATGTAAATTGATACAGCCACTATGGAGAACAGTATGGAGGTTCCTTAAAAAACTAACAATAGAATTACCATATGACCCAGCAATCCCACTACTGGGCATATACCCAGAGAAAACCATAATTCAAAATGACACATGCACCCCAATGTTCATTGCAGCACTATTTACAATAGCCAGGTCATGGAAGCAACCTAAATGCCCATCGACAGATGAATGGATAAAGAAGATGTGGTACATATATACAATGGAATATTACTCAACCATAAAAAGGAACGAAATTGGGTCATTTGTTGAGACATGGATGGATCTAGAGACTGTCATACAGAGTGAAGTAAGTCAGAAAGAGAAAAACAAATATTGTATATTAACGCATATATGTGGAACCTAGAAAAATGGTACAGATGAACCCGGTTTGCAGGACAGAAATTGAGACACAGATGTAGAGAACAAACGTATGGACACCAAAGGGGGAAAGAAGCGGGGTTGGTGGTGGTGTGATGACTTGGGAGATTGGGATTGACATGTATACACTGATGTGTATAAAATGGATGACTAATAAGAACCTGCTGTATAAAAAAATAAAATTAAATTTAAAAAACACAAAAAATACCAGATATATAGGGAATATTCTCTTTCCCAACTCTGACCCCTAGCTACCCATTCTTTTCCCAGAGGCAGCTAATGTTACAGTCTTGTGATGTATCCTTATCGATACTTGATGTATATATGCACACACACACATATATACAAGTTTATAGTATATATTTCCTCTTCTACACAGATGGTAAAATACTTACACGTTAATGAATCTTATAATTTAAAAAGTGTGCAGCCAATGGGACTTCCCTGGTGGTCCAGTGGTTAAGACTCTGCACTCCTAATGCAGGGGGCCTGGGTTCCACCCCTGGTCGGGGAACTAGATCCCGAGTGCCAAAACTAAGAGCCTGCATACGGCAATGAAGATCCCAAGTGCCACAACTAAGACCCAGTGCAGCCAAATAAATAAATAAATAAATATTTTTTAAAAAGTTAAAATCATGTGATAAAAAAAAAGTATGCAGCCAATTTTCAAAGTTTTGTGTTCACTGAAAATTATTGTATCAAGAGGATGTAACACAATATAGTGCTGTGCTTTACCATATGGTGGCCATTTGTGACTCTTTACATTTAAATTAATTAAATAAAATAAAAAATTCAGTTCCCCAGCTGCATTAGCCACATTTTCATGTGTTCAATAGCTACGTGTGGTTAGTGGCTACCATGTTGTACAATGCAGATATAGACCATTTCCATTATCACAGAAGGTTCTTTCAGACAGTACTAAAGATATATAATTAGTTATTGGGCTATAACTTAAGGCTACCAACTAGTTAGCATTGCTTTGAACAAGTAAATTTCTCATCTTCAAAATAGTTTGAACTTATCTCTCATTCAAATGCGCAGTCAACATTCTGAACATTAGGGAAGAAAACCCTAAAAAAGTGTCCCTCACCACCCTTTATAAAATAGCAAACCCTCTCCATTTCTCTCCATTTGCTATACAATGGACATTCAACCCCTTAGCAAGAACTACTGGCTCTGCCTCCAAAATATATTTGGAATCCATTTCTCCTCATTTCAGTTATTATCTTAATGTTAGCCGTCATCATATCGTGCTTGAATTTTCAAAATAGCCTCTTAAGTGATTTCCCCCTAATAGCTCACACATTCTATTTCAACACAGCAGCTTGTGATTTTTTGAAAACATGTCAGATCATGTCCCTTCTCTTCTCAAAGCCCTCCCTATGGTTTCTCATCTCATACAGAATAACATCATCTGTTCTGAGGAAGCTTACAAGTTCTCCATGATGAGTTTCTCCACTATCTCTTGGACCCCATTTTCTACTATTCTCTCCCTCACTGTTCCAGCCAGACTGGCCTCCTTTCTGCTTTTCATACATCCTAAGCATGCTCTCAACCCACAGCCTTTGTACTGTCTGAAATACTCTTCCCGCCACATACCTGCACAGCATGCTGCTTTACTTCTTCAAATATCTGTTTAAATGACACCTTATCAGTGAGCTCTTTCCTCACCACCCTTTATAAAATTGCAAACCCTCTCCATTTCTCTCCTTACCCCTCTAATATTTCATTGCTTTGTTTTTGACTATAGCATTTATTACCTGCATACTATAATTTTATTCTTGTTTACTGTCTATCTCCACTAGAATGTAACATCCATTAGAGCTGGATCTCCAGAAACTAGAATGGCATCTAACACATAGTAGGCATTCAATAAATGTATGTTGATAAGTGAATGTTTATGTATGATGCTGTCTCTAGAAGTATAAAGATAAAAAAGACCTAGACTTGGGATTTCCCTGGCGGTTCAGTGGTGAGGACTCCGTGCTTTCACTGCCAAGGGCGTGGGTTCAGTCCCTGGTTGGGGAACTAAGATCCTGCACACCACACGGCAGGGCCAAAAAAAAAAGACATAGACACTCACAGTCTAGTTAAGAAGAAGCCCATACAAATAATTACAATACAGTGTAATAATGTGCTTATCCAAAAACATTTAAGTGGAGTAATATTAATCTTCATCAAAACTAGGTTTGTGAGATAGGCATGCTGATATGTTGTTCATGGGAGTGTGAAATGGGGCCTCCTCTCTGGAGGGTACTTTTCTAATAGGTATCAAGAGTGGAAAATGTTCATACCTTTTGACCCAGTCATTTCACTTGTAGGAATGCAATCTAAGGAAATGGCATTGCTCTAGTATAAAAAAATTTGAAAAAAAATAGGTAAATGGTTAAACAAAGTATGGCGTATTTGTAAGGTAGACAGACCATAATGCAGTCTTTGGAATCATTTTTGGCAGAATACTTAATAAGATGACAAAATGCTTATGATAGAGGAAAAACCTAAGAATACACACCTATCACTTTAAGTTGCTACTGTTAAAGGTTGGGATTGGGGTGGGAGACGTCCTTTACTTTTCATTATTCATACAAAAATATTTTATGATCAAGAATTAGTTTTGCCAACTTTAGAAATGCTTAAGACTAATTTTTTAGTGGAAAAATAAAAATAGGACCCGAGTATATTAAGAATAATTTCAATTTTATGTACATAGAAAAAGGTCTAAAAGGAAATACACACACTAAATAGTAACAATGCTCATATATGATTTTTTTTTTTTTTGTCATTTAGAGATTTCCTATGATGAACTTGTCTTTTTACATTTTTAAAAAATTTTTGGTTGTGTTGGGTCTTTGTTGCTGCGCGCAGGCTTTCTCTAGTTGCGGCGAGCGGGGGCTACTCTTCGTTGTGGTGCGCGGGCTTCTCACTGCGGTGGCTTCTCTTGTTGCCGAGCACGGGCTCTAGGCACGCAGGCTCAGTAGTTGTGGCTCGTGGGCTCTAGGCGCACAGGCTCAGTAGTTGTGGCGCACGGGCTTCATTACTCAGTGGCATGTGGGATCTTCCCAGACCAGGGTTCGAACCCGTGTCTTCTGCATTGGCAGGCGGATTCTTAACCACTGCGCCACCAGGGAAGCCCTGTAAGTTTGGGTTTTGTTTGTTTTGTTTGTTTTGCTTTTTAGATTCCACATATAAATGATATCATATATCATATTTGCCTTTCTCTGTCTGACTTATTTCACTGTGCATGACATCCTCCAGGTCCATCCATGTTGCTGCAAACGGCAAGATTTCCTTTTTTATGGCAGAATAACATTCCATTGTGTGTGTATATACATACATACATACATATATATATATATATACACATTTTCTTTTTTTTCTTATTGAGGTAACATTTATCATTATGTAAGTTTCATGTGTACATTATATTTCTACAACATGCTCACCACCAAAAATTTATTTTCCATCTGTCACCATACAGTTGATCCCCTTTACCGATTTCACCCTCCACACCCTTCTTCTCTGGTAGCCACTACTCTGTTCTCTGCATCTATGTTTGTTTTTGTTTGGTTTGTATACCACATTTTCTTTATCCATTTATCCACGGATGAATGCTTAGGTTGTTTCCATATCTGGGCTATTGTAAATAATGATGCAATGAGCATCATTAGTGTTTTTGTTTTCTTCAAATAAATACCCAGAAGTGGAATTGCAGGATCATATGATAGGTCTACTTTTAATTTTTGAGGAACTTCCATACTGTTTTCCACAGTGGCTGCACCAATTTACATTCCCACCAGCAGTGCACAAGGGTTCCTTTTTCTCCACATCCTCACCAATGCCTATTATTTCTTACCTTTTTGACAATACCCATTCTAACAGGTGTGAGGTGGCATCTCATGGTTTTGAGTTGCATTTCCCTGATGATTAGTGAAGTTGAGCACTTTTTCATGTTCCCTGTTGACCATTTGTATGTCTTCTTTGGAAAAATGTCTATTTAGATCCTCTGCTCATTTTTTATCAAGATTTTTTTCTTTTGCTATTGAATTGTATGTGTTCTTTATATATATTCTGGATATTAACCCCTTATCAGATACGTGATTTGCAAATATTTCTCCCATTTGGTAGGTTGCCTTTCCATTTTGTTCATGGTTTCCTTTGTTATGCAGAAGGCTTTTAGTTCGATGTAGTCTCACTTGTTTATTTTTGCTTTTGTTGTCTTTGCTTTTGGTGTCAAATCCAAAAAAATCATTGCCAAGACTGAAGTCAAGGAGCTTACTGCCTATGTTTTCTTCTAGGAGTTTTATGGTTTACTTACTTAATTTTTTGAAATTCATCTGTGGTCCACTAAATTCAGCTGAATTCCTCTTGAAGATTTACATTCCTAAAACTTAGCTGCAGAATTAACTTTCTCCTTAATAAAGATAGTCATCACTGACTATTCTATCAGAAAAGAGTTTCCTTATCTTCGTTAGTTATTTTCATTGGCATTGTAAATTTTGTTGTCTCTTCATAGGATCAGCTAGAGCTGTGTTTCTCAAATTTTAACCTGCATACAAATCACCTGGGAATCTTGTTAAAATGCAGATTTTTTGATTCAGTAGGTATCAATTAATTCTAAAGTAATTAATGCTAAAGCTGCTGGCCCATGGACCACACTTTGACTATCAAAGGCTAAGATTATTTTCAGATGTCGTATATTAAGCCTGCTGGCACAGTAATATCTCATCTTTTACAATAAATGTATCTCTAAAGACATTTGATAGTTACTGTGGTTGTAAAATTGAAACACTTTTTAAAGAGAGATCACTATGAATTCTCATAAAGAATGCATTCTTACATAATTAATTATTGGGAGTAAATCCTGAATTGTATCCAAAGTATGATCGTAAAATAATGTCAACAGCATTTTTAATAAACATTAAAGCTCAACTAAGTGTTCCTTTAAAAATAATCCCTTGTGTAAGCTATTGCCTTAGTCTAACAATGCTGCCGTCTTTAGGATATGTTTGGAACACCTGCTTGGGAGTTAACTATAGTATTTGTAACTCATTTGTAAAAATAGGTCTGATGAAGTGATGGATATCTTCATCTTTTGAGGATAAATGGAATTTTTTGGGAAGCAGTCAAAACTAGCTGGATCCAAGACTGATGAATATGGTGGATGGGTATGCCGGTTATTATTATTTTGGGTTAAAAATAAGGAACACTGTAATGAAATCTATTTTGTGTTTGCAGCTTATCATTTCATTCTGTAGGAGGAGCCCTACAAACAACATGAATATTGTTTTAATGAGTTCATGTCCTTTCAAGGCAATTACTAATTTGAAGAATAATACTTACCTGAAGATATAAATTCTGGTTTCTTGGTTAAAGAAATCAGTCTCATTATCAGAGTTTCAAAATACGTGAGGCAAAACTGATAGAACTGAAAGAGAAATAGATAAATCCACACAACGCCTCTCTCACAATAATCAATAAAAGTAGACTGAAAAATCAGTAAGCATACAGAAGATGTGAACGACACTATCAACTAACTTGACCTATTTGATATTTATAGTACATTCCATCCCCAAACAGAAATGAACATTCTTTTGAAGGTCACTTGGAATATTTGCCAATAAAGACCATGTGCTTCGCCATAAAACATGTGTCAATAAAGTTAAAAGGATTTAAATCATACAAAGTATGTTCTTTGACCAAAATGGAATTGAGTTTAAAAACCCATAAAATGTAGAATTAAAATATATGACAGCAATAGCGCAAAGGAAGTGCATTGTTGTAAGATTCTTACACAGTTAATGAAGTGGTATGTCTTTATTTCAAGGCAGACCACGATGTTAAAGATGTATATCGTAAGTCATGGAGCAACTGCTAAAACACGCACACGTGCGCGCACACACACACGCACACACACACACAAAGAGGTATAGCTAATAAGCCAACAGTGGAGATAAAATGGAATCATAATAAATAATAAATCCAAAACAAGTCAATAAACAAGGAACAAAGAAAAGATGAGACAAATAGAAAACAAATAGCAAGATGTTAGCTTCAATTCTTATGTTAACTCAAAGAGGTAGATATTTTACAGATAAGGAAACAGACTTGGAGAGATTTAAGTAATTTGCCTAAGGTGACACAGCCAGTATGTATTGGGGCTGGGATTTCAATTCAGGTCCCCTGTCTTCCAAGGTCTCTGCACTCTATCTAATGCCAAGGTACTGTAGTAGTGTGTGTGTGTATGCATTCTAGCTACCTGTGTGTAGAATAATTTGGAGAACTAAACCCCTATGTCTTCTAAGAGTTGTGAATATGATTGACATTTACATTTCCGCATGCCTGTATAACTAAAATATATTCTTGCTTTTTGAATTACAGTGAAGCTACATTGAATTATTTCTTGAGGGTTTTCCCATTTGTCTTCACTCTCCATCACAGGTCAGGATATGCCTAGATTCCCTGCAATTGAGGGAGTGGGATGAGATGGTGTCAGTGCTGCCACAGTGAGGACAACCTAAGTCATTTCCCACAAACCTCTTCAAATCTTTTAAAAGCTTCTTGCTGTGTTCATTATCTATGTATATACCCATATATGAGCACAATACACTAACATATTAAAATATTTTGACACTCCATACAATATGCCAGGTTCTGTGGTAGGCGAAAGATATAAAAAGGTGAAAGAATTAATTATGTCCCCTGATATCATAGAGTTAAAAGTCTCATGAGGCACACAAACTTTATACAAAGAATCATACAAATATATATAATACTGTCCTAAGTGCTATGAGAGCAGCAGGGTACCATGATAGTTAACAGGATGACCTATTTGCAGGTCCTCAATGGAAATAGTCATTTTCTTTTTTTTTTAACATCTTCATTGGAATATGATTGCTTTACAGTCATTTTCTTCTTATACAAACATATTGAAGACTTTGAGACTATTACAAAGCCACCAAGCTAGAAGTTGACTATAAGTAAGGTAAGTTAGTAATAAAACAATTCTTTCAACGTTAGCATGCTTGGAGCCACGTGATATATTTCTAACAGAGTCTCTTGAGTATGAAGGGCTGTCACCGGCAATTATTTTGAAAGTTATTCATCCTTTTCTTTCCCATTTGCGAAAAGAATGATTTTTTAAAAAATATTATTTATTTATTTGGCTGTGCTGGGTCTTAGTTGCGGCATGCGAACTCTTAGTTGCAGCATGTGGGATCTAATTCCCTGACCAGGGATCGAACCTGGGCCCCCCGTATTGGGAGCATGGAGTCTTAGCCACTGGACCACCAGCAAAGTCCCAGAATGATGGTTTTTTAAGAGTAAAGATTTAACTAGGAATTTTTCATTACAATACAGGCTTTAATCATAGGACTTTAGAAGAAAACTCTTCACTTCCAGCAGTCCATTTTAAAAATGGCTGTGGATGATTTAAAAAGAGCAGTAAAATAAGTTGTAACCAATGTAACCTATAGCGTGTAAGGGGCTCACCCAGATCCTTCTGTGTTCATCCTGAGCTGTGTCCTGGGAGAAGCTGAGCCAGGCATGGTTCTGGGAAGAGCCCGCCTCCCTGTCTCAACAAGCCCAGATCTTGCAGCGGCTATTTCTGATTCTCTCCAGCCAGACCCCCCGGCTGGAGTCCAGTGACCAGCTGCAGCCGGTATGAAAGCTGCCGCCCAGTGTCATTCTGAAAAGACCACAATACTCTCTCCTCTGCATCCCATCTTTTCCTGGTGACAGGGAACCGAAGACCCAAGGGCAGGCCCAGGACCGACCACTTGCATTGTGCCTAGCACACACTAAAGACTCAATAAATGCTTAAAAAAAAAAAAAAAGAAAGAAAGAAGAAGAAATATAAAATAAAATTGGGTGTTTGATTACAGATAGCTCAAAAGGGAGACGGAAATAAAATCAGTTTTTGTTAATTGTTAGATAAGAATCGAGCAGGAAGAGACAAGAAACAATGATTTTAAAGGTACTTTACAAAAACACTGGATCATTATCTGATGACTTGCTTGTAGCAGTTGCTGTATTTTAGGAACAAATTTAAGTGACCGGATTTTAAACATTCTGCAAGTATTTTCCTGGTTAGACACTTAGTACCTAGGCGACAGAAACATCTGCTCGCTGAACAGGTATCACTGCAGAGTAAAGGCACTCAAACAATTGCATTTGCTCTTCTGATTAGAGCGAAGGGGAGGGAGGGGAGGCAGGAACATGAAGGGAGTGATGTGGGCGGCTGCGTCTGCAGTGCGTGCCTGCCTGCGGTATAAACGGGCAGGCTTGTCTGCTCAACAAAATGGGAAGGATTGTTTCTAGCACAGAATAATTGTCCTTAAAAAATGTTTCCTTATAAATATTTTTATTAGTATACCTTAAAGCTTTTAGTATTAAAGAACCCAGCAGATTAAGGCTTGGCATAATTTTGAGAAGGTATATGCATTAGTTTTTAGGGTATTTGGGGGAGAAAAGCTGATTTGTTTCGATAATGATTGTAGCACAGTCCTTTTTGAATAGCGGTATTTCATTTCTGGAACAGGTTCATCCATTTGTCTTTCTGATACCCTCTTTCTAGACTAATAATTTGGGCATTTCATTTTAATATTTTTATTTTTTATTTTTTTTAATTTTTTTTTGTGGACTGGTGAAATCAGATTTAATTTTTAATATTTTAGAGCAACATATTTTACTCCAAAGCCTTTCTATATAGCCAACAAGTACTATAAGAAGAAACAAACAAACAAAAAAAACTGTAAGGTAAGCTTTCAGGGAAAAAGTGATTCTGAGCTGAGAGAAGGTTCTAGATTAGGAGTTCTTAACATGGGACCATGGGTAAAATTCAGGGGATTCAAGAATCCCTTGGAATTTCCTGGAAAATCCTGAGTGTATCTAGGGAGAGAGTCCTGTGTTTTTATAAGATTTTCAGAGTGGTATTGACCCAAAAGAGTTAGAATCTTGTAGTGTGAGCGTCAGTCAAGATAGCCTAAGTTGTGCTGCAGTAACAAAATAACCTTGAGACCTTGGTAGCTTAAAACCACCATGGTTTCTCACTACCTAAAATTACTTCCCCTCCAACTCATGTCAGACAAGAGATATTTGTTCAGAGCTAATTCTGCTCAAAGGCTCCTAACTAGGGCCCCAGAGAGAGAGGGATCAGGTCCCCTGGACATTACATGTCTTTGCCTCTGGACAAGTTCCTCACTTTCCCTTATCCACCAGATGTTTTCTTTATTTAATTTTTTATTGGAGTATAGTTGATTTAAAAAGTTGTGTTAGTTTCTGCTGTACAGCAAAGTGAATCAGTTATATGTATACATAGATCCACTCTTTTTTAGATTCTTTTCCCATATAGGTCATTACAGAGTATTGAGAAGAGTTCCCTGGGCTATACGGTAGGTCCTTATTCGTTATCTATTTTATATATAGTCGTGCGTATACGTCAATCCCAATCTCCCAAGTTATCCCTCTCCCTCCACCTTTCCCCCCCCCCCCCCCCGTAACCATAACTTTGTTTTCTACATCTGTGACTCCATTTCTGTTTTGTAAATAAGTTTATCTGTACCATTTTTTTTTTTAGATTTCACATACAAGCGATATCATATGATATTTGTCTTTTACGGTCATCCGCCAGATTCTTATCCTCATTGCAGACAGAGAGGGGATAGAACCCTGGAAGGGAAGTGACCACAGGTGGAAAAAATAAATTCCAGATAGATAAGTTGGAACAAACAGTCTGAAATGTTTTCGTCAGTGTTGGGGAGGGGTGGGTGGAGTAGGTGGCAGGGAGGTGTGAAGGAGATTTCTTATTTCTGGGCTTAGCGTTTCAACATGACAATTTACGTTCTAGGAAGCACTCTAATATACTTATCATCCATACTTCATCCATTTCCAGGTAAAAATAGCACATCATAATACAGCACTGTTACAGTAAACTTTCAAAGATAAATGCAAAATCAAGAACAGAAAAAGATGGTTGGTGGTGGTAGAGAACAAGCAGACAGAAAAGCTGAGCTAAGGGAAGCTGCAGTTGAGATATAACTTAACATCGGGCTTCCTGGCAGCCAAAGAAAAAAGGGAAACACCAACAAGAAATTTGGACAAGTAGCTGTAAAAATCTTACGGTTCTAGGGGACTGTATTGTTTTGATATTCATTTAGGCACTGCTAGTAAATAGCCGCATGAACTTGAACAAGTTACTAGAGTGTTCTAGGCTTTACTTTCCTATAAGTGACAGTAATTGCCTGCTGAATTAGACAATATCTAAATTTCCTTTTCCCATAACTTCTCAGTTGACACTTCAAAGAAATGTCTTCCTTTATACTTTTCATCAGGATTATACACTTCTTCATTAAACACGTGTTTATAGTTCTCTGTAGATTCATGAAGATTTTCCCCTTTAAGTATCCTTAAAGAGAAACGTGACAGAATTCCCTAATCTTTACTAATTTTAAAGCTAACATATATTTCACATGTCACATGCCTAGTTTTGACTTTGACATTCTTCTGCAGTCACAGAAAAAACAGCATATTCAAAAATACACCAGAAATGAAAGGGTAATTATTTTGTACAGAGTGTTAATAGAAAACACAACACAAGCCACAAACACAATTATTATGTTTTTAAAATTGAATTGAAAATGCTTCTATGTTGCCAGAAAGGAGAAAGAATCATAGTCGTTGGTACCAAAAAAGAGACAGACTAGAAGACATTTCCATACCCCTGTTCCTCACATCTTGACAGGGCCTGAATTTCTTCCTAGAATCTGGCAGAGAGTGAAGAATGTTTTAAATCTCACTTATTGCTGGGAAGTGGACCTTCGCTTTTAAAAACTGTCTATATTTATATGTTTTCTGGTTTCTCTGCTTGTATCCAACCACACAGCTTACTGTTCATTATATTTCATTTTCATTAGTGGTATTCTTAAATATTCTTGTGCCTTGATGAATTTTTATTTTTCAAGAGTAAAGAAGGTAAAAAAAAAAAAAAAATCAGGATTAATCTGGTCCATAACATTTTTTTTTTTTTTCGGCTGTGCTGTGCAACTTGTGGGATCTTAGTTCCCCAACTAGGGATTGAACCCGGGCCCCCGAGAGTGAAAGCCTGGAATTCTAACCACTGTAGTCCATAACATTTTTGTTAGATGAGAATAAAGATAAACATTTTAAAGCTGTATTTCAAAACCATGTTTTAACCTCATTTATTAAAATTTGACAATGCATAAGTACAAGGTCCACAAGATATTCTATTTTGATGTAACTCATCCCACCTTATCTATCTATCTATCATCTATCTATCTCTCCATTCATTCATAGAAGCAAGCATATTTCTTAAACATCAGGATCAATGAATACAGAGGACTACTGACAGAGGCATTGAGACTGTGTCTCTATGGATCTTTAGGACTGAATCAGAATCAAGACTCACCTGGGACCCAGAAACTGCACCAATATTCACCTGGGAATTTTTTCAGGATTTTGAGCAGCAGTCTTCTCAGGCCACATTGAGGAATGAATTATAGTTGAATCAGCCAAAGCTGGGTAGACTTAAGAAGTAGTTACTGTTTCATCAGCCTCATTGTTGCAACTTTTTTCCTCAGCCTTGCAAATCTTCAAACATCAGTTTTATTGGAGTCAGTGAAACACGGGCTTCTCGCCTGGAGCAGGCCGCCTGGATTAGCATCTGGCCTTTAGCGCTTCACCACCACTAGCTCTGTGACCTTGGGCACATGTCTCTAAGCATCAGTTTACTCATCTGTAGAGCGGGGATAATATTAGAGTTTACCTCATAGGCTGTAAGAAGATTCACTGCGATAATGATAGTAAAGCATTCAACTACTGACTTAAGAAATGTTAACTATTCAAATTATTAAAAATTAAAAGGTCATTTATGTAAAGAAGTCGACTCTCAGGATTTCAGTGAAGGGGAACCAAAGAGATCTTTGAACTATCTAACTCATCCCCATGATCAATTGTGATTAACTTCTTCCCTTTACTGTCTCCGCCTTGCTCTACGTCCCAGGGGGCTGACCTGTGTGACATCAAGGTGGTTTCCAGCTGCTCTCAGCTAGAGGGGAGCATCGTAAGGAGACAGAAGTGAGGAGAGAAGTAAGGGTACTGATTCCCCTGGCTCCCTCCCTGCAGGCTCTGCCGACTCTAACCGCGTTTCCTCACATGGAGATCACATTTCCTAGCAGGGAGCCCTCATTCCAGTACACCCACTGGCTCACCTCCCCTCTTCAGGCCGACGACAGTGCCCTGCCAGTGCAAGGTGTGGACACTACACTCCCCATCGTAGTTTCAGGCTACCCTGCTCACACCTTTGGACTAAGTGTTTTTATCCAGCTCTTCTCAAATCAACCGTGCCATCTGTTTCCTGACAGACTGGCTGAAACACCAGGTATGTATCACTAGGATGGTGTCTATGTGAGGCCTGAGCAACAGCTTTAAGGGGAGGGAGGAAAAAGGAAAAGAGAAAAAGAGAATGATTCAACCAGGATTTGGGAGCACACCAAATTATATATGAATAATTCTTTCCCTGAATTGGCATGTACTTTGGCTGATATGGTCAAATTGAACTATTTTGGTATGATAGAGACAGACTCAGTGACCTTTATTTTCTCTCATTCTATGCCTGATTCAGCTTTGTAAATACAGCTTTATGGGGGGAACAAGTTGCTCACTGGAACTTGGGATTTTCTCATAATTCATAATAGGTCTTGGCCATTTTTCTCCAACTAGTTATTCAGCCGCTGGCTGTATTTATTTGGTTCTTGGGACACGGTACCTGATACACGGCCAGGCACGTCAGGCTCTCAGTAAATACATTGCGTGAATGTATAATCAACTTTAAAGGGTTCATCCATGTTGTACTATGTATTAGTATTTCATTCCTTTTTTATGACTGAACAACACTCCATTGTGTGGATATACCACATTTTGTTTGTCCATTCATCAATTAATGGACATTTGGATTGATGCCACTTTTTGGTATCATGGGGCTCCTGTGAACATTTGTGTACAAGTTTTTGTGTAGACACGTTTCCAATTGTCTTGGGTATATACCCATGAGTGGAATTGCTGGGTAAAATGATAACCTATATTTAACTTTTTAAGGAATTGCCAAACTGTTTTTCAAAGTGACTGCACCATTTTACATTCCTACCAGCAATGTATGAAGGTTTCAATCTCTCCATATCCTAGCTAGTATTCATTATTGTGTATCTTTTTCATTGGTATTTCACTGTGGTTTAATTTGCATTTCCCTAATAACTGGTGATGTTGAGCATCTTTTCATGTGCCTATTGGCCATTTGTATCTTCCTTGGAGAATATATATTCAGAACCCTTGCCCACTTTTAATTAGGCTATTTGTGTTTATTGTTGAATTGTAAGAGATCTATATATTCTGGCTACAAGTTTCTTATCAGATATATAATTTGCAAATATTTTCTCCCATTCTGTGGGTTATCTTTTTGTTCTTCATGTTGTTCTTGGAAGCACCAAAGTTTTTCATTTTGAAGTACAATTTATCTTTTCTTTTTTTTTGTCACTTAGGCTTCCCGGTGTCATATTGAAAAAACCACGGCTTAACCCAAGACGATTCACTCCTGTGTCTTCTTCTAAGAAGAAGACTTCTTAGAAGGCTTCTTTTATAATTTTAGCTCTTCCATTTAGGTCTATGACCTATTTTCAATTATTTTTTGCACTTGGTATAAAAGTAGGGGTCCAACTTCATTCTTTTGGATGTGGATATCCTGTTGTCTCAGGATCATTTGTTGAAATGACTATTCTTTCCCCATTGAATTATCTTGGCACCCTTGTTAAAAATCAATTGACCGCAAATGTAAGGATTTTTGTTGGCTATCTGGATTCCTTGCATTTCCATCAGAGCTTTAGGATAAGCTTGTCAATTTCTGTAGAGAAGTCACCTGAGATTTGGATAGAAATTGCAATGGACCAGTAGATCAATTTGGGGAGTATTGCCATCTTAACAATATCGATTCTTCCACTCCATTATCATGGGATATCTTCCTGTTATTTAGATCTTTTAAAATTTCTTCCAATAATGTGTTGTAGTTTGCAGTGTACAAGTCTGGCATTTGTTTTTTAAAATTTATTCCTAAGTATTTTATTCTTTCTGATGTTATTGAAAATAAAATTGTTTTTTTAAATTTCATTTTCAGAGTGTTTATTGCTAGTGTATAGAAATACATTTGATTTTCGTATATCGATCTTGTATCCTGCAACCTTGCTGAATTTGTTCCTAATACTTTTTTGATCTGTAGCTTTTACTCTGTGTGACCTGCTACAAAACATTAAAAAACCGAAGTTACTTAATAATCCTCTTTTAATGCTTTAGAATAATAAAATAATTTAAATTTCATTTTAATTGATATCCCAATTCAAACTCAAATTATTTGGACTAAATTATTATTTTTTCATCCAAAACTACTGTTCAGAACATTGCATCTTGCAGTGCAAAAATAAAACATCTCTTTTCCCTAAAGTGAAAAATGTGTTTTGTCTTAGTTTTTACTGAGTCTAACTTATGAATGACACTTATTCAATTTCGCTGTTCAGTAATGGTTGATACATCAGGTTTATATTTTAAGTAATAACTAAAAGTGGGAAGCCACCAATACGCCACCTTATTTAGCCATAGCTACTTTGCTTTTGTAGTCAGGTCACTGTTCAAAAACCATAAACAAGCAGCGTCTGTTTAAAGGTCAAGAGTAGCAGCTGTAGGGTTCCTCCTCTCCCTGATAGAATGGAACTATAGAAGCATGTATGTTTAAAATGTGAATGTACAAAATACTGTACAGGAATCTTGGATTACACTCCTGGATCATCATTGGTTGTCCCTTTCATTCACTAGATCAAGCGAATTTTTGGATGAGTTCTGGTCAGTTCCCTGACATAACTGTCTTTTCTGTTTAAACAAACAAACAAACCAGAAGATCGTCTTGAATTGGAGAAAGATGCAAAAAGCAAGTTAAAACACTTAACAGAGACTTGACATTTATTGTGCAATTATATCTCCAACAGAACATGTGGCATTCTAGAGGTATATGAGGTAATAAAATCAATACTCCAGTTAGAACACCTGAAATAATTGACTCTAGTAACAAATGTTTCTTATAATTAAAAATATTGAATGTTTAAAAAACTCTTATAACATTTTAAGTTCCTGAAAGAAAAGTGCCTAACACTTAAAAAACAACTTACTCTTCTATATAAATTGTTCACAAAAAATCTTGCTATTCTATATTACACTACGCATTTATAGTTTTATTAACATACCTCTGGTGGGTTTTAACTCTACACAGTACAATCAAATAGAAATTATTCATAGAGAATCAACAAGACTTCAACAATAAAAATATTAGGATCAATGGATTTGTCACAGTTTCTCCACAAGTGTTCATCATAGAAAACAGAGTAAAGGCAAGTTGGCCCCAGTGTTAGGCTGCTACATGAAGTTCCAGAGAGGAGAGACACACAAAGGCAATGCTTAAATGGGGCAGGGTCGGACTAGACCAGTGACCTTGAAGGTTTCAGGACCCCTCTCATGGACTGGCATGCCCTATTCCTTAGAAACAAAGCCAGGCCCTGATGGCCATGGCAAGCTCTTGAACTTAAACACAGCCAGAGATGTTAAAGCCACAACTACAGAAAAGAACAGATTACTGTATTTTCCTACAAAAACTTCACGACAGTTCCCACAGTGTCATCATAGATTGAAACCCTCTCTTCCAAACCAGACTCATCAATTCTAAGGCTATGAATACAACAAATGTGAAAAGTGAATGGACACTGGCTAACTGATGTCCAGTGCCATTTCTACCATCTAGCCGTTTCCAAAGACCATCACTTCACTGAGTTCAAAGTTTTGCTTTTATATCCCTGTGTTTTTGTACTGGGAACCTATAACAGAAATGTGAACAAATTTTAATTTATTCACTACTTCAATTAAACAACAAATCCATTCCAAAGTGTTTAAGGGGTTTGAGAACCTTAACTACTAGGGAAAACTGAACTAGTCATTCTGCTTACTAAACCCAAAGATTTTCTCTTATTAGCTGAGTACCTTGGGCAGTGTCCTTATCAATAAAATGGGGTGGTAACAATAACACCCTAGAGGGTGGTTGTGAGGATTAAAATGAGAGGATGCATTAAAGTGCTTACCAAAGTACCTGGCGCACAAGGGCTCAATGTGTATAAGCTATAGCTATTGTTAGTGGTTTTGAATGGGCCTAAACAGTTTTCCAATGTGCACAAGACCCATCAGGCTACTTGTAGTGGGGCAATTATTCTGAGAATGAACAGGCTTTTGAATAAGTCATCTTACCAGATGAATTTTCACTGTAATTTGGGGAATTGTGATTCAGTGAAAACCTAGCCTGTATATTAGCCAGCTATGGATGGTCACGAGGAAATTTAATCTGGTTACTTTTACCACAAAGATTTGGTAATTTAGTGTTTTCAAGAGCCAAGCTTGCCGAGCTGGTCATTAGATGAGTGAAGTCCAGACCTCTCAATGTTTCTTGCAATTGAATATACTGTGGAGGGTAAAAGTGGTCTCTAACGTGTAAACATATCCGTTATAGTTTTGAATTTTAATTAGGAGGCAAGTATTGGTGAGTTATTATTTTTGCACTCCATGTTGTCTGGTATCAATTCTTCACTCTCCTCTAAATAATAACACAAATAGAAGAACTGATGTCACTGGCTGATAAGGTAAGTAACTGTGGAGGGCCATCAACTGGGTGACATTTTTCTACATTATTCAAGTGAAGTGGTTATTTTTATCCAGTACTTACACGACTGAAAGAAGCCATCACTATGTTTACAAAAATATATCATAATGATACATACTGCTGTTTAGACACATTTACACTAGAGTTCTGACTCAAGCATCCTATTTGACGTGTTTTGCCAAGCAGTTTTGGCAAGTGTCACCACATTAAACACGCACCAGCAAGACTTGCACCATATGTGCAAAATCACTTTCTATTACATTTCTAAAAACTGGTACGTAAGAGCTGTCAAAAATTACAAACATCTGTACTGTGAGATGAGAAAAGTTTAAATCTTTTTTAAAACGAAGTTATCCAAGAATGAGACTTTTTATAATGATAGAAATCTAAGAAAAACTAAGGAGGTAGTCAGTGGGTATTAGGTTTAGGTTCTAGAGTACACGCTGAATGACAAAATTCAAATGAGGGCAACGTACGTTTGCTTTCCTGAAAACAGTGCATGCTTCACCCTACTTGATGCTCCACCCATTTTCTGAGAGCAACAGGAGGTCAAACCATTAAAGGTGGCAGGAAAATGTAGACATCACGAACTTGTAGATTCCCAAGTTTGTATTATTGTCTAGAGTTTTGGAAAACATCTGATATTACAAGAATATACTGGACTTAACCATTCTATCGATATCTGACACACGGAGGAGCTGGATCATATAAGATATTGAGTAATTTATATCGCCTTAAAATCCTGGTGAACAAATCTCTCAGGTCAATGTGTTTATGACTGAGGAAGGGCTAAGAAAGATCCAGAATATAAAATGACCCACTTGCTCTACAGCTATGAAGTAGCCACATGTATAACATATCTCCCAATTCCCCTACCAAAGGAGATGATGACTGTTTCCAGCAAATGCTCTAATACTACCCTCTCCATTCCTAGTGAAGCCTTATGAAACATAAATGGTGACAGTAACCTCAGTGCTGTGGTGGAAATTCTCAGCCAAGAGAGTGGTGCCTGGGTTCAGGGCTGAATATTTTCAATTAACAGTTTTTCTCCAAAGCATTTAATACTGAGGTTAAACCATGAGATCGTGAATGGTGGACCTTCAAAACAGACCGTGAGAAATGGGACCTCAGTAACTGCTCGCAGAATATGACGCATCCCCCCCACCCCATCTCCCGGTTCCTGGCCTACATCCTGCAAACGGATCACTGAAGGGTTATGCTGGGCCAAGCGGAACTGCACTTGGGGTTCCATTCACTGGGAAAGCAGGCATGCTCTTTGTGATGTGATTTTAATTTGGGGAAACTCAGGACGCATCAAGACACTGTCACTGAGAGTAGGTATGGTCCCCTTGATAGATGGGATTAGGAACCATGCCCAGTCACTGACAAAAATACCAAATTTGGTCTGTGGTGTCAGGCCAGACCTATGACCTTTTCTCTCACCAATGTGGTGGAGCACAGCTGCATGCTGAGCTGTTTTAATTCGATCTATGTTATTCCAGTGCTAAAATGACTCAAGGAAGCTGCTACAAGCTGACATGAGTATGAGTGTCTCCTCAAGAGAGCAATTTGTCCAACTGCCAGACAAAGATGTAGAAGATCAAATCAAGAAAATATACGGGTCTCCAGGTCTCCAAAGAGATCAACAGAAAGGCTGACAGAGCAGTGACAGCATCCAATCTTCTCACTGGTGAGCTTTTAACCTTGCTACAGAGGCTGCAATGGCCTTACCAAAAAAATAAGTGAGTGATCCTCGCAAACCCTGATTTGAAAATCAGGTGAGCATGCAGGCAACCACCACGAGCCAGGTGACATACCAGCCTTAAAGGGGAAGTGCAAATAGCAGCGTGTGACATGGACTAAGGACAGGACAGAGCAGAACAGCCAAGCAGGCACTGTGTCACAGTCCAGGGGCCATTAGTGCCCGGGTCAGGCGGTGGGCTCAGCTAAAGGAACACAGCAACTACATCAACGGTGAAGAGTGTAACGGAACGTCTGACTGGGGACAGGGGATCGTAGGTCCTAGACCCAGGAGAGGCGTTAGAACTGACTGTGTGATGCTAAGTCAGTCATCTTTCTGGGCCTTGACTGCTCACGTGCATAAGAGATGGCCAGGGTGCAGCTCTTAACATTTTAGAATTTGTGAAGTATTGGAAAACAGCTGATAGAGAGATAATTCACCTGAAAACAGGGGTGGGAGGAAGAGACCAGGTGTGCCTTCGAGCAAAGGCTGGTGCAACCACGGGCCTTGAGGGGCAGAGCCTCCTGACCCCAGAAGCCTTCTCAGGGGATGATAAGAGGAGTGGAGCAAGCACTTGTCGCAAGCATGCCAACCTGTACGGCTATGGAGAGTGAACGCAGAAATGCTCCATCACCACCTTCAGTGAAGATCAGCACAACACACGGCTCCGTGATGACGCGTAGATGTGAAGATGTGTGGAATTCGCAAGCTTTCAGGGAAACGATAAGAATTGGAAGTTCTTCTGTTTTTTTTTTTTTTTAAGGCAGTGGTCAAATATTGCTGCTATAGAAAAAAAAAAGGACAGTGAACTCAGCAGTAAGGATAACTAAAGTCCAATGCAAAGAAGGAAAAGTAAGATGGAAAGACAGGTGAGCTTATGGTGGTATTTTTCTCCTGGCCAAGATTTCATGTCACCAAAGATTCTTATAAGATATTGACTTCCTAGACCTTGAAAACTCCTCAGGGAGTATCTTTCTTCCTCGGATAGCCAAAGATACTAGTCTCATCGTTCCCAGAAGCACTGCATTTGCCCTTATCTTTTCCTTTACTTGCAAATTTTAGCTAAGTTGCTCCAAAACAGGATTGAAATATTAGTTCTCCCCATACCATTGAACAGATCTGACAAATGACCATCTCTATAAACAAACTTTTCAGTGGGCGAAACTAATAATCATAACAAAAGCTAAAGAAGGACCTATTGCTAGGGTCATGCACAGAGTTGATGCTAATTATAGAAGATAAAGGGTAATTTATTATTTTACTTTGTCAAAAAGTGGCAAAAAACCCTCTTTATGCATGGATGCTCATAAACTTCAAATGAATTTCCAACCCATTTTCAAAACCCTTAGTCATGTTTGTAGATGACATTAGCAGCCTTCACTAACAGCTGTCCATTTAGCCCTCAACTCTACAAAGAATGCAGACATCTGGATTAGGGTGATAAAGGAAGCCTCCCCTCCCACCCAAACCTGAAGCACTCAGAAATAGATTCTAGCATCTCTAGAGCATCTGCTGATAAGAAATGGTTCCAAAGACATTACTACTAACTTCACAGATGAAGCTCAACAAATTAAACCAGGGAAAGTGGGTGGGAGTGGTCACTGCTAACGCAGTCAGAGCCAGTAGTTCACGGGAATACTGGCGGGAAGGAGGCACACAGCAGTTGGGATGAAACATTTCCATCGGTGACAACAAGAAACAAGATTTATGCAAATTCTAAAGATCAACTCAGCACAAAAAGACCCTCAAATTTCTGAGAAATTACAGACAAGCCCATTGCATAGTTGTCAGGATGGCCTTGAAGCTGTGTGTATACAATTCCAGAACATCTGGTCAATTCAGTGAATACCATCAGTCACATCACTTGTTTGGTCCTCAGTGCACCAAACTGACTGAAATTCTCATTGTTCAACCCATCACTTTGGCATTGTGTCAACAAAGCCCGATTTAAGGCTATGGAAACTGCGGATCTGTGAACTTACAAAATCGAGCATTTGAAAATGGTTTTGAATCTTTGGATGTTTCTTGACTGATACAGTGAAAACTATTACTGTTTGTTAACTTCAGAGATCATATAGTGCCTTCCCGATCAACAGAGTAGAAATTTTTTTTTGTGGTAAAAATAACAGCTGACTCCCAATTAATCATTGTCTACAGGTGGCTTCTGATCTCTGGTTTCTTTTTAATAACAGGCTCTGTCAACGTAGAGACAGCATGCAATGTCACCTATCCTATGTCTTTGCTGAGAAGTATAAATTCAAGTCTTTGGAAAACATAAAGACAACTTATTTGAATTAAGTTAAGAGAATGCTTATTCCCTGTCCCTTAAGATAACGTCATGTCTCTACCTTCTCCCATGGGCAGGAACACTAACCCAATCTCTGTGGGGACCAGCTCTGCTCAGGAAACAGCTGACTTGAAGATTTCAGACAGGTGACCAGGAGCTCACCTCTCTTTCCTCACCCTCACCGTCTAACTAGTCATCATTTAAAATCAATTGTCATTTCTTCTTTGTATAATGTAATATTCTGAAAATCTCTGTAGGCTCCATAGACTTCCCAAACAACCCTAAAATGGGTTTGTACTAGGAACTGTGGCAGTTAGGTCAAGAGTTAAGGTTTAGGATGTGTAAACCTTAACTCTGTTAGGATGTGACAGAGTGACATGCTTTGGATTCTAAAGTGATGGTAACAGAACATTCACAACTGGAACTCTTGAGAGGACTGGCTGCTAGTGTGGAAAGATTCTGTCCACTAATCACCAGACCCATCCTGGGAATTTTTACTGAAGACTTCATCCTGGGAAGCCTGGTGATCGATCCCTTCATAAAATGAGCCTCCGTTGTGCAGGAAAGTCCCCACTGCCCGCCCCTGCCGGGCGTGACCCACGGCGTCACTGAACACTTTGTTTATCTGTTCCTCCGAGGGCATCCACCAGTCGGGGTTGGAGGTGCAGTGCATCCTAATGAATTCTGTGGGAATACACACAACAGTAAAAAAAAAAAAAGAGAGAGAAAAACAGCTGGTTTTGGCAGCGAATGATAGGAAGGCTGCTTAAACTTTAACAGAAGCTCTGTAAGAAAAGCTTTATGGGACATCCAATGTAATGCCATGATGATGTCACTTATTAGACCCAACTTACGCCATACACATTCTCTACTCAGGTGCAGAAGTAAAAGTTACATAAGTGAGAGTGACCCCTCTAAGGCACGATTGCTATGAAAGGTAAATTTGATTTGCGAGGCGTGGTATGCACCTTGCTTGGTAAAAAAAAGTTAAGAGTACATTTCAAAACCCTGTTGTTAACATGCTCACATTTTTAGAATGTTAACTATCTCCAGAAGCACAGCAAATATCATCAGATGGTATTCTTTAACCAGCTAATGATTTGTAGATTAAGTGCAAAAAAATAAAATCTCAATGAGTAAGAAATTGCCTAAGTTTTGGTTCAGAAGAGGTTTTCACATTCTTAAAATGTTACTATAGGCTATACTTTATTTCTCTAATTGTGATATCTATAAGTGTACTGACAAATATTTTTTAGATGACTTTTCCTCCAAATATTTAATATCACCAGAAAGCAATTAGCGTGCCTGGAAGAAAGAATATACAAAAAGTAGCTCAGACTCCAGTGAAACAAACTCGGCCTCCCTTGGGTTGAGCTCATATTAACCCTTCCTCTATTTTCTCAGGGAGTCAGGGAACATGTATAGTTCCTACACAGCTATTTTAATATGGACATCTATAAACTGAAATGAGCATTCTGGAAAAAGTTCTAAGTCAAACTGTGTTTTTTTTCACAGCTGACTGAAAGTTCAAGGTGACTGCCATTTATACACCGTTTCTTCGCCAGCACTGCTCCCTCTACAAGACAATGGTTCTGGTTGTAGGACTGGATTTGCCTGAAATTTATTTGTGAAATCCCGACCCTATTTGCCCATGGAAGCTGATGCTTTTAAGTACTTGGACCAGAAAAATCCCATGAAATGAGCTGTGCCCATCTTAGCAGAGACGCAGGGGCAACCCCTTCAATTCCATGCCTGAGGTGAGAGACTCATTCACCTCGCCTAAGTCCCAGCCCTAGTGGCCTTCCTTGGGGAGACAACTGTGTTTATTCAGCTCCTCGTCCTGGAAAACTGTCAGGAACCAGATGGCTTATGCTGGGGTACAGGCCTAGGAAACGCCGAAGGATGCTTTTCAGACCTAGGTCATGGTCATTATAATGCTGAGCAGAGAGAAAGGAGGTATTCCGGGACCACTAGTGCTCAAATATCGAGTCCTCTCCCTATTATTTTCCTTGCATTCGCATCTATTCATTATGTCCGCAGATCATCTCCAGCCAGGCTACCAACTCCAGAATTCAGGCATTCTGTTTTCTATTCCTCTCTGCCTTCCTCAAGCTCCCTACCTCATGTGCTCAGTAAGTATTCAGTAACTGTTTAAGCAGTTTATCTCTATCCAGATTCCCCACTCTCATATGAACACAAAGAACTGAAAGACTCAAAGTATCCACGAGAGGAAATCAAGGCTAATTGCTGAGGATGCTGCAGCCCGGCCACTCTAAGAATGTGCTGCTGTGTGACACCTCCCACCTCCTCCCCCTCCTCAGTGCCCACTGCTGCAACAGGACTTCCCCTAACATTGTGCCCGACTACCACAAGCTAAAAGTAGAGCTCATTCTGTTACACGGGTACGAAGCATCCTCACATCATTGAGCCCCCTTCCTTCCGGGGTCAAACCACCCTGGGGACAGGCCAGCCTAGAATTTGATTTCATTCCCCGAAGCACCCTGCTTTCCATCCCTCAGGTGTCCAACTGTCTGAGGCTTCCTTGGCTATTCTGATCTTGCTGACCACAAGGATGTCCACCCTGGGAGTCAGCGAGCATAAACCTGCAGGAAGGGAATCCCATTTAGGTCACAGGAAGGCCCCAGGATTTCAGCCTTTGGGACAGACATAAATGCTCTAACCAGCTGCCCCTGACACAATTAGCAGTTCTTGCCTATGCATTCTCCACCCATGGGCGGGTGGAAGCCTGTGGGTCCTGCCCAGCTCTCCCTGCTGGAGAGTACACATTCTGGTCAGGCAGCCAGCCTGGGCTGCATCCGTGTCACAGGGGGTCCCGCAGCATTGACACTAGTGCTTTGAGATGTATATTAATCCCTCAGTTTCACTGACTTGCTTGTTAAAATATCAATTGTTTAACAAGGATTTCTGGAAAGGGATACCTTGGTGAGGCCCCTTATCCTGATTCCCTTGTAAGCCTCACGGCAACTTCCAGAGCACTCGCGGAGCGGGCTCTCAGGACAGCCCCCAAGCTCACCACGGCCTCTGCTGCCTCCGTCTGCTCTGATGACGCTGGGGAATAAAGGAAACTGCGCCTAGTTTGCTAAGACAGCCCCTGGAAATTTCCATCGCCCAGTCACTCTGAGTAAGCAGAATTTTCAGACTGGCCAACAGGGGGTGCTCCAGCACACCTGTGCTGAGTTAATACCGGTGTTTTCATTCTAGGTGGTTTTCTCAAGTCTAGGCCAGCAGCATCAATCACCTGGGGTGGTCGTGAGGTGCAGTAATGCGTGCCTCCCCTGTCTTCACCCCAGACCCGCTGAATCAGAAGTTCAGGGTGGGTCTGGGGATCTCTGCTACTAACAAATACTACACAGGCACCTTAGGCACGCTGACGGTCACTGTGGGCATGCCCAGAGGGGTGCAGGAATGAGTGTCCCTTCTGATGACTAAGGCCTTATCAGTGATAAGGTTTTTCACTGTGATTTCTTCACCAGGAAATATTTCGATCCCTGTCCAGAGTAAATCATTATTGTCTTTCCAACCAATAAAATCACTCTTGAACTGTACAGGTTAATATTTGAGCTATTTGATATGGATTTTTCAGGTGTGAATGCGCTTTTGTTGGCACTACAATGTTTCCACTTGTCTGTGTTTATTTATTTGCACCCACTGAATCAACCGTATACACCTCCTTACCCTCTGCCTGGCCTATCCATAGTGTGGATCAGCTACAAAGTAATCAGCTGTTAATGCTGAGGAAGTGGTATTATCTGAGTAGTATTTGTTAATACAGAAACTTTAAAAAAACCAAACAGAATAAAATCTGAGTGGGCGAGAAATACTTTAGGCCTAAGGAAAATTAATTCTAAATACATTTAAGGAGTTGGGGCAAGTATTCTCGAGAAGATAGCTAGATTGGGGGAGGGCGTCATAGGCTGCAAATGAAATTGGGATAATTTTTGAGGTTCCTCGGCTTCTTTTCCTCTGTGCTTTCCCCAGTGCTCCAGTTCTGCTGGAGGTTGCCTTCCCGGGCAGCAAAGAAAATCTGAACTTAAAGCGTGAAACATGAGGTGCTATGCAGTGCTTATGTGCCATTAAGTGCTAAAGCAAACGAAGAATTTTTAAAGAACTTCTTGATACCAAGGAGATGGGCCACATGAAGCCTATAACGTCTCAGCGGAAAAAAACCAAAATACAGTAAAGGCTGGACACTTGCACGGGGCAGCCACAGCCAATGCGGTGAAATGAGATCACAGATGGACACTGAGTGGAAGGATGCAGTACCTCGGAGGCATGTTACTTTAACTGGATCCAGAGGGCGTCTTTCAGGACCTGTCTCTCCTGACTGCACTGACCTTTTCCTTTTCCCAAGGCCGCATGAGTACTTAAGCTCATCGGTCGTGAAAACAAATCTGATGAGGTATCGAAGGAGCCGCCTCCCGTCTTTCTTTGAAGAATTTACAGCCTCGTCCCACTGTTTGCTCGTTATGTAGACAGGATAGTTGTTCAACAGCTGCTTGCTTCCCTGGAAAAGCGAAATATTTTCTCATTACCTACTGAGCCGGCCGACCAGCCAGCAGCCCAGGCGATCTCCATTTCAAAGGCGAACGTGCTTTTTAACCAAGTGGCTATACAGACAATGAACCAGGTACGGAACAGCACAAGTAATTGCTCACACCCAGAACGGGCACTTTTCAAATTACATTTGCATTTTCTATAACAAGAGCCAATGAGGTATAATGAACACCTTTGAAAGAGGAGCTATTTATAACTTGCATTTTAACAGGTAGGTTAAAATGTGTCAAGACCCAATGACAGGGAACACTATTTAAATATAACCTGTAACTTTCCTTTTCAGTCTATTAAAATATGCAAAAATGACTTTGAAGAGTGTGATCAAACAGGTCTCTTCATCCTTTGGTTGGCGGTTAAGTACTTTTAGAAATGATGCTGGTGGGCTACTTCCATAAGGTATTTTTTTGTGTTTCATGCACCTAATATCTGACAGACATTGTATTTCAGTGGAAACAACATTAAAAAGTGAATTTTAAAGAGGGGGAATTGTGGAAACAGAAAAAAATAATCACTAATAATAATGCAAAACAAGTTTCCTCAAATTATAGCTTCTGCAAATGCCACTATGTCAACTCAAAATTTTTCTTACTTTTCACCTTCATAATTTATGTCTGCTATAAAATTCCCAGGCTAAATAGTTGCAGTGGGACTAATTACAGGAATTTCTGTAACATTTGTAAGCCATGTTTAGTCAATTGCACCTACACAACCATTATTTTAGTTCTGGTTGTCCATAAAATTCTACAGTCCAGGACAAATTAATTAACCCGTGATCTCAGTTTTAATGTACTTCTTCCCCAGTAATTAAGGTGTACAAAATAAAGAAGGGAAACTCACTCAGTTTTACAACTCTGCAAACTTACTACAGGTTATAAATTTGGCAGTATTTGGAACTGATAGGTTTTAATTTTAAAAAGTGCTCTGTTCAGTTAAGCTCTGAGAAGGGCAAACGGTATAGGAGCCAACAGGAAAGAAAGAGGCAGCAGGTATGGCTATGAAACTGTGACTGAATTATACCCATGGAAACTCATCACCACAGCATTCATACTCCCTTGAAATAGCAGGAGTGTGACTTTGTGTCCTTTTTAAGGGAAGCAGCTGAGGGAAGTGGTTTGTGGTTTGAATTTACAGTCAGCCTGGGTTTGAACTAAATCTTGGTTCTGGGTTTTATTTGTCGTTTCTTGAGCAAATTACTTTAACTTGTTGGACCAAAGTTTCCCCATCTATAACATGGGAAGAACTAAATTATCATGGGTTTAAAATACGAGTACTCGGGAGCATAAACCAACCCTTGGCTCTGTGTACTATGTATGATCAAAAGATGGGCAGGAGCCCAGAGGTTCCGAAGGGTCCTTCAGCCCAGGCTGCTGTTTCATGGCAGGAGGGGAGAGATGGAGGGATGACTGGAGTGACGGGCAGTGCCGATGGAGAAGTGAGGATGAGAGACGTAAAACCGAGGTGGTCAGGCAACCAATCCACTGAGCCGGGGTATGGGGGACTGAGGAGTGAAGATGATTCCCAGGTGAAACGGGGGTGCCCTCCACAAAGATAAGGAACAGAAGGTTACGGCTGGGGGGAGGAGGAGGCAGATAGCAAGGAAGAACAGTGCCTGACATATACTAGGTGCAATGAACAACCATCGGGTGACTGATGCAGTAAATACTACCGCGGCTGGCACGGAGCAGACACTCAGTGCCGGTGGCTACAATGAAGAGCTCTTACTTTTCTTACTTTTCTTTAAACTTCTGTGGTACTGGGACATTGAAGAGCTTCTACTGTGTATAAATTGGCAAAGTTAAAGAACTTTAAGGAGAGCACCGAAGACAAGAGGCCATTAAAAAGGGCTACTGAGGACAGAGGCCTTCCACCATCCTTAATTTGAAATCAGTCTCTTGGTCATTGTCTCTGTAAGTACGCTTGTCAGCCTTACAAAAGGAGACTGTGCAGCTAGTTTTCAAACCTTTTATTTATCTAACGTTGTATGTTTCAAAAACAGCTTTCCCTCGGGTGTGTGAGCTCATCTGGCAAGCCAGGATGCCCGTGGCTGCTTGGCCAAGAAGGTTAAATCCTCTCCCAAAGTCTCACAAGTCAAAAGGCACAGCTGGGAACCCTGTCCCCAAATTCAGAGCTGCCCCTAAAACAAGAGCTGAGGCTATTTCCAGATGGGAGGTACTTGAGATGAGAGAGCTGGAAATCCAGGGAAGGTGCCCTCTCCAAGCTTGAAAGCATCCACTCCTACAGAAGAGCTCAAAAGCTCTTCCAAAATGTAGAAATACCATTTGGAGGTCATTTTCAAGAAAGAAAGAAAGGGAAGAAGGGAGAGAGGAAGGAAGGAAGGAAGGAAGGAAGGAAGGAAGGAAGGAAGGAAGGAAGGAAGGGAGGGAGGGAGGGAGGGAGGGAGGGAGGGAGGGAGGGAGGGAAGGAAGGAAGGAAGGAAGGAAGGAAGGAAGGAAGGAAGGAAGGAAGGAAGGAAGGGAGTAAGAGAGAAAGTCATTTATAGCCCCAAACAACTCAGACTGCTCTCTGTGTTGTGGATGAGGTTACCTATGCTGTTTCAGCACATCTAATAGAAATCAAATGTGATTGAATAATACGACTGAGAAGATGCTCATTTGCCTGAAATGACAATAAAAATAATATAGTAATAACGATGATGATGGGTAATAAAGGTTTAAATAGTCCTATCTGGAGGAAATGTAGATATTTCCCATATTTTTATATTTTTATAGAATTCTCTTCATATTAGCCACCAAAAGGGTATTGGTGACCTATACCAACTCTGACCTATTGTCAAGTCACTATGAACAAACCAATTTGAACAGCACTTATTTAATGTCTTCATAGAGTCATATCCAGATGGAAGACGGAGGTGTATATTAACTTTTAAGTAAGTTCTGATTTAGTCTCGTGAACAATGTGCTCTGTGAGCACAGAGGGGTGTGGCAATCAGGAAGAGCTTCTGGAAGAAGTGGGCTTTTCAGATGTGCTTTTTGTATAATAGAAATGTCAAGCTAAAATATGTGGACTCGGGACTTCCCTGGTGGCACAGTGGGTAGGACGCCGAGCTCCCAATGCAGGGGGCCTGGGTTCGATCCCTGGTCAGGGAACTAGATCCCACATGCATGGTGCAACTAAGAGTTCCCATGCTGCAACTAAGGAGCCCACGAGCTACAACTAAGGAGCCCGCCTGCCGCAGCTAAGACCCGGCGCGACCAAATAAAATAAATAAATTAAAAAAAAAAAAAAAAAAGAAAAGAAACTGATTGGAAAGACTTTGGGTTTAAAAGAGGGGTCAGTTAAAAAAAATTTTAAAAAATGTGTACCCTATTTTAGGGAGCAAAGGATTTTAAGCATGTGATATTTACTTTGGATCTGTATTTTAGAAAAACAACTTTCCAGTGTGGAGCACGGAGAAGAAAGAATCTACTGCAACAGCCCAGGTGAAATGTGACTGAGAGTGAACTAGAGAGAAGAGACTATTCAACGTGACTGTCAGGAATGAGGAAGAGGAAGAGTCTGTGATGCCTCGAACGTTTCTGCCCAGGGTTGGTGCTGCTTTTATTGAAGAGGAAACAGGAGTGAGGGTGGGTATTCAGAGGAGGCATCGTGAGTTCCACGGGTCAGGCAGTAGGACACAATGGTCTGGAGTCGAGTCCTGGGGACTGGGGTCTAGATCTAGATTTGGGACTCGTTAACCCACACATGGTTGATGTTCAGAGAGAACGTAACTGAGCAGAGGAAGGCAGTGGAGAGATGAAAAATCAAAGCCCAGAGGACAGTGGTTGGAAAACTCCTTAAAGCTTAATAAGAAAGGGACGGGGAACCACAAGGGAGTCCTGACACAAAGGCCCAGAGAAAGGGAGCACCTGGAGGAGGGGTGAGGCCCTGCGGATGACGAGGGCTGGAAAATGGGCCCCTGGACGGGACAACTGGGAGAGTAGCAGGGTGGGGGGCTCTTGCAGACCATTCGCTGAGTAGTGGAGGTAGATCCGGATTACAGAGGCAGGGGAGAGCAAATGAGAACTGAGAGTGGAGCAATGAATATACACCAGTCTTTCAAGTGTTTAATCACGGAGAAGAATGAGGTCCCCATTCAGCAAATGCCTTCGATGATGCGCACTGGGGATGCCAATGGGGACAAGACCTGGGCCCAACCTTCAAGGAGCGGGATGTGTCGTGGTGTAGGATGAAGGTGCCGATAGGATGCTTCGGGTGATGGAAGGGGAAAGAAAAGATAATCATTGAGGGACGGAGGGAGAATCAAAGGAGGGCTGATTTTCAGGGTGGGAAGACTTGGAACAAACACTGGCTCTGCCTGAGGGAACGGCAGGTGGGTTCTCTGTGCCAAAAGAATGGGGGGAGACTTGCCCACAGGATTTAAACTATTTCTTTTTCTCCCCCTCAGAGTACAGAGTTGAATCTTCACGATGCATGATCTTTCTCCGCAGGATGTATACTCACCCATAAACCTCAGAGTCAAACATGTATTTTGCTAGCCAATCTGTTCTGGTGTACATATACATGGGTAAACTACCAAGATGCTTCACCTTAAGGAAATTCCAAATGGAATGAGACCTACCTCGGCCGGCTGGTCGGCTGGCTGTGGGATCATGAGCTGGTTGTGGTGTTGAAGCACCGTCTTCAGGTAGTCTAAAACGGTCTGGCAGGGCACTGGGTAGAAGAAATTGCAACAATTGCAACATTAGCTATCTTGTGCCGGGAAAATAAAAAGCTTTAAGGTTTAAAAAGATTTTTGATGCAAACTTCTAAAAAAAAAAGACTCATTTTCTAAAGGAAATAGAATCTTCTCTCATTTGACATCCGTAGTTATTTCAGTTTGTAAATACAGAACAGATGCTACAGTTTGGGGAGAATTTTTAGGCTCAGCACAGCTCACTGAAAACTTTCAAGTCAAACCTACTCTAAGATGAATTTGGGTTAATAATAATGATACCACACTGAACAACTCACAGAAGAGACATGTCTTCTTTGACTCAAGTTGTAACATTAGCACCCGATGGTACTTTTTAAAATTAAAGTGCTGAAAACTAATGTTTCACTGGTTTTAGATCAATGATATAATGCTCATTTGTAGTGCCATTCATTCCTAGTTCTTCAGTAAAGCAGTAAGCCATGCACTTTAGACCTGCTTCCTGACACAGACACACCTGACCATGTAGTTTTTCCGGTAAGTGTCTCACTTCTCCCCTCTCTAGAAACTCACCTGATCTGGTCCAATTCAGATTCAGTTATTATGTATTTCATTAGCTGTTGCACTATATTTTGTGAGGCACAGTCTTACAGAATCACTGAAAAATCACAATAAAACTGAACAGCTGTTAACCCAACATAGTCTGACATTTTTTTATACCATTGCATAAATAATTCTTATATTTTAAGATTTATATTAGAGCCCTTTCCAGAGTATTAACTAATGGCTTTTAAAGGTCTTGGTAACTTAGTAAATAACCTGATACGAATTATTGCCATTATCTGTCTTGGCTGTGTGTTTTCTTAAGATGTTTTTGTCACATTGAAGAAAATAATAAATATTTAACCTAAACCCTAATTTTAAAGTATCACCATTGAGCTTTCTTCACTTCGTTTTTCTCAGCACTTTTTTTTAAGAGAGCAAACTGAAATTATCTTTATCCCCTGCTAATAGCTCTGGGTTTTTCAGGTGACATCACATTGCAACATAAATCAAAAACTACATAAACATCCTTTTGAAGAATTTGAATGATAAGAAGTAGAAGTAGGTTAGGAAATTTTTCTTCTTGCCAAAAAATATTTTCTTAAATAATATCCTTATAGATTTGCGTCTTACAGACCTGTGTCATAGGTCACTCTTGTATAGTCATTTGAATATATTCTGCAAATTAAAGAAGCATTTTCGGGACAACCACAAGATTGTGCCTTCAACAAAAAGAAGGCACATGCGTTATCAGTTTGAAGTAGGACTTTTATTAAACCAAAGTTTAATAAAACCTGTCAAGTACCTCTAATTTCATCATCCTATTAAAAGACTAACCCACTTTAGAGCCCACCCTGATGTAACTAAATCCTGTGTTTTATTTATAATTCTGCCAGACCTTGCCCAAGTTCCTTTTAAGGGGCGCACTTACTGGCCAACAGTTCTATGTTCCGACAGACACTTTCACCCTGGGTATGGCTGAGTAGAGACTCTGAGTCACTGAGAGCTAGAAAATCCACTTTCTAAACTACGCCATTTCTGCTAGGGTATGCAATGTTCACCAAAAAGTTTGAGCAAGTTAACTGAATGACAAACAATATTTCCCACATTACTAGAGTTCCACAAACAAACAGTCTAACCCACTTTACTGATGCCACAGTGAGTGAGAATGAATCTTCTGGCAATGGACACGGATTACAGGAAAAAAGCAGACGACTTGAGAAGCTAACGGAGACAGGAAACAAGTTTGCTGTTGAGTTCTGGCTTTTCATTACCTGTGTGGCCTTTGGGACTCCATTTAACTTCTGTGTGTGAGTCCCTTCTACACATTGCTGAAAAGAAGGATCTCGGTAGCAGCAATGCAACTGTGTATATGTCACTGCTTTTCCAAGTGACATGTGAGAGGTATTACTCTGAATTTAGTTTGGAAGTTTTAGTAAAATTTGTAAATACTCACTGACTGATTAAGATTTGAATGAAACTCCTTCTGATACTTTATCCATATTTTACGTATGTTTAGGGAAAAAATGTTTAAGTGAAGCACAAAAACGCTTACAAAACTGAATATTCAGTGTGACCTCAACCATGTTAAAAATAATTATGTGCACAGAGAAGAGATTGGAAAGAAATAAACCAAAGTGTTAATAATTAAAAATGATTATATTTTGGTAACAGAATTAGGGCAGTTATTATTACCTTTATCCTTTATCATCCTTGTAAAAACCAGTTTAAAAAAATTTCTACGGCGGGCATGGATTACAACTACTTAAAAGTTGTTTGAAGAATGTCTACATGACTGTTCTCTCCCCTTCCCTTGCTATATATGACCTTCAGTGTTGCCTGTATAGCCCTGGAAGGGCTTGGAGGACAACTCTCCCATCTCTACGCCCCCAGTATTTAGGCGGCAGTGCTAAGCCCTGAGCGAGGCCGGCTGATGCACACGCGCTGGAAGAAAGTGGAATTTCATGTGCCTTTAATGGCTGTAAGGCTCTCCTGAAGGCAAGTGGGTCCTGTGGGTGGTATCTGGACACAAGGCTGAAGGCCAGGAAGACTGAAGACAAGGCCCGCATTTAGCTACTGAATTGACTCTGCACAGCTGGCGGCTGTATTGTCTGAGAGACTCTTAAGTAAGGGCCTTCCAAGGAGAACTGCTCTGATTCTGTTTTTTGCCCATATTAAGGGTGCTTGGGTCTCGAGTACCTAATTTTCCTGGCAGATCATTGCAGTAACATCTTGATCAGTTTCTCTTCTTGTTCCTCAAGCATTATTTAATCTACTTTGCTATATAATTGTTTTTTAAAGACTCAAAACGTTTACCTCAAAGTATACCACATACAATTTTATAGGGAGATTGAAATTATTTACTGTCCTCTGACAACCATGCCATCTGTGTGCTTATATCATCAAGTGTCCTATTCATATCACCTCCGTAAAGTGTAAGTTCCTCAACTGTAAATGTCTAGAAATAAACAATGAGCTTTAAGTGTTACTCAGCCTACAGACGCATGGTAATTCTCTTGATTATCACAATGTCCTGTCTCTGTTTAATTTAATTGACATGCGTAGCTGCTACAACAGAACGTGCCTGACACTGGGCTGGGAATCGGGGTTATGAGGATGACTGTGACTTAGTCTCTGTCCTCAAGGACCTTACACAGCCTGCCTCTCCTCGTATCAAGACCCCAGGAGAGACAGACACACAAGGAGTAAAAACTGGCCCTGATACAGACTTCAATAGAAGCAAGCATGATGTACTACAGCAAGTGGTTAATTCTGCCTGGGAACTGGGGGAGGGGTTTGTTATGGAGGGGTGTCACCTGACCTGGGTACTGATGGATGAGTAGGAGTTTCTCGAGTGGGGAAAAGGAGGGTATGTTGGAAGGACAGCAGGAGTTAAGGGAAGACCAGAAGCAAGTGCACGGCGGCTCAGGAATCACAAATTGTCCAGAGGGGTTGGAACACTCGGTGTATGGTGGGAACTGAGGGGCGAGTCTCCAAAAATGAACAGGAAGACTTGGGCAGTGAAGGATGTCACATGCCACACTGAGGGGGCTGGAATTTACTCCATGGGCCAATAGAGGCTTTTCAGCAGTGGGTGACATGGGTCTTTTCAGTTGGCAGAGCCTGGCGTCTGGGGGAGTTGAATGGCTATTGCAAGAATCCATGTGGTGAGACAGGCCTGGATGAAAGCAGTGGGGAGAGAGAGGAGGACCCCACATCAGCGGGTATATACGAGGTGGAATCCAGAGGAGAGGAGGCTGACCTCAAGGAGGGAGAGAGATGGTTATGGATGGAACTGAGGTTCCCAACCTGGGTAACTAACTGAATGCTGACCTCTTTACAAGGTAAGACCACCGCCAACAATCTGAGAAAACCACTTAAGATTTCTGTACGATCAAGCACAGGACCATGTTCCTCTCTGTTTCTTAAGAGTGCTCTTTGTTGAGTGCTTCCTGGAACACCTAGCAGGCACTCAGTTGCTACTTAACGAACTTAATACTTCCAGCATTCCAGTATTATCAACCTCACCTTACAGAAAGGGGAAACCGAGGCTCAGAATGGTTAAGTAAGTTGCCTAAAACCACAGATAGCAAGCGGCAGGAGCAGAAATCCAAACCCAGGTTTGACTCCAGGGCCATTTTCTTCAGCCCACGCTGTTCTGGGTCCCTCAGCCTCACAGCTACCGCCAACAGTTGTGCTGACTTTTACCAAATTCTCAGTAAAAGAACTCAATCCTTTATTGCTCTCTGTTCCTATCACTTGCTCTGGTTTCTTACTCAGAACGTTCATTCTCCTTAGAACGCGCACATTAAGTATGATCGATATGTTTCTCGGGACCAGAAGTCGACCCGAGCCTTCTCCCAGGGGCACTCCTGGGCACGTGGGCTGGAGGGTGGCACGAGCACGGGACAGCACTAGCACTGCGACACTGCGCTTACTCCAAGGGCTTTTTGTTCTTACAAAACTACTTATCCAAAAACGGACACTGATTTATCTTTTTAAAATCTTCGTACATAGAACATCCTTACTTAGGATCAGCACTTCGTACGTAATCCAAGGTGAATTCTCTAGCTTGTAGCCTCCTGAGTTAGTACAGTTGATCCTCATTATTTGCAGGTTCTGGATCTGCAAACTTGCCTACTCGCTAAAATGTATTTGCAATGGTCAAATCTGTATTTGGGGTGCTCTTGCGGTCACTGCGGACTTTGGCTGATCACTGAGAAATCTGCATTTCTGGAATCACACACTCCGGCTGAGGTTGAACAAGGTAACACCTGGCCTGCTCGTTTCAGCCCTCATACGATAACAAGGGTTCTTTTCATGTTCTGTTTAGTGCGATGGTTTTTGCATTTTTGTGCTTTTTCTGCTTGGTGATTACGCTGTTTAAAAGGAGCCCCAAACGTAGAGTTGAAGTGATGTCTAGTGTTCCTGAGTGCAAGGCTGGGATGTGCTTCAAGGGGAAAATGCGTGTTAGATAAGCTTTGTTCAGGCTTGAGTCACAGCATTGCTGGCTGTGAATTCAATGTTAACCAACTAATACTATATATTAAATAAGGGCTCGTTAAACAAAAACATACTTAAAACAAGGTTTTGTGATTGGCTGATGAAAATGTTGCGACCAGAGGCTCTCGGGAACCGAGGTCTGTATTTCCCCTCAGAGTAATGCTTTGCTGATTCAGTGCTCACAGTGACTTTACGGAATAGAACAACTGTGAATGAGAATCGACTACATTTTGAGGGTGGAAGAGGGTAATAAACTAGCTCTGGAGTCAAGAGGCTTCGATTCTAATCTGAGGTCTACCACAGACTTTACCTGTCCAAGGTTGCAACCTCTTTGTCTGTAAAATGGGAATATTAATTTTTGTTTGGAGTTATGAAGATAAATTGAGATGATCATAAACGTACTTTTTAGAAAGTAGAAAGTTCTTTAATAATATCAACAATAAGTATATCTTCTCTATATTTGGCACTTAGAAAACTTCAAGGTATTTTTAATGTGTCATAATTATTTTACTTTGGAAGTTATTATTTTTTAAATTTTATTGAAGTATAGTTGATTTACAATGTTGTCTTAAGTTTCAGGTGCACAGCACAGTGATTCAGTTTATATATATATATATATAAAAAAATATATATATAATATATATTCTTTTTCAGATTCTTTTCCCTTATAGCTTTTTACAAAATATTGAGTACAGTTCCCTGTGCTATACAGTAGGTCCTCGCTGATTATCTATTTTATATATAGTGTGGAAGTGATTTTTTAATTATCATACAGTATTTTATATTTCTAACACCCACATTTTATCATATTTTTAAATCTCTGAACTTGGTGTTCAAAGATAATTATAGTGTGCAATTACGATTTGCAGTGTTTTTTCTTCTTTCTTAGTGGAACATAAAGTGTTGGTGTGTCTTACATTCAATGGGGGCTTAAATTAGCTGAAATATGGTATTTTATATCCACCCTCCCTTATGAGTTCTCTTCACCCAGTGCTGACTGCAAGCTTTCTAAATAAATGTGACTACTCTAACCTGACGTCTTCTCCATAGAGAAGTTTGCCCATCACCATTCTTCTTTTCATAACCTCTCAGCTCTTTGTATTCCTGATCCAAATGTCTTCCTTTTGTGACTTCTTTTTCTTTTAACCTATTTTCACTTTCTTTTAAAAAATTTAAACTTTTAAACAGACTTTCTATTTTCTAGTATGATAATCTAATGCAAAAGAAAATGTGCTAATGCTATTTCCTGGGATAAAATATTTAATTGCCTATATCTGCAGCTAACTCTGGAAAGTAAGTTAGACAGCACTTTCTAGAAGCCCCTTGTTTGCATGTAGTTGATAATCAATAAGACTTTGTTGAATGTTTCACAAATACTACAATAAACAAAGGTCCTCTCGGGTGGTGCCAGAAAGAATAACCCCCCCCAGTCTCTTTCCTTTCGGTGAGGGCTGTCACCTTCCTTTCCCCCTTTTACAGCTGCCCAAGTGAAAGCATTTTTTCCTGTAGACTAATAGGCTCATTTCTTTTGAACTCTCAGTTCAAGAACTGCTCCCAGGTATAAATGCTTTATTTCAGGGGGGGGAAAAAAAAAGAAAGAAACTGGAATCTCAGAGTTGCTCAACAGCCTGACTCTGGAGAGAGAGGGGAGTGCCTGAGGAACACAGCCCCCGAACTGACCCACTGCAGGTGCCCCCATCATCTTGTTCACCTTATTTCCTCTGCTAACTGCTGCATGCTCCTCTCCCCTTTGTACTCATCCATCCGGCTTGGCTGTAAGAAGAGGGATCTTACAACATACGGGCAGATTCTACAGGAAGAAAGCCCCAGGTCCTTCCATGGAAATGTACGGCCTCTAGGATAACAGAGGCCTACTGGGATCATTGGGAAGCACGGATACTGCTTAGGGAAAATCGATCCCAAATCTCACAGGAATGTTACCGCTTGCAAAATATTCTTGTTATGTGCAAAACCAGAGTATTATTGCTGTACTTTTCTTCATATGGATAAAAGTAACAGATTCCCCCCGGCCCCGCCCACACCAAAGGCATAGCTCGTAGAATGCCAAAGTGGATTCTTGGGTGACCACCCACAGTCTGGTTTGTTGTGTAGCCAAAGATGGAGGTTGGGATGTGAGGAGGGCAAGAGGGCAGTGATGTCTCTCTTTGATTCAAGTCTTTCATCTCGAGGGGCACTTTCAACCTGACGCCCAATACTAAGGTATCCCTAGGTAATGAATCCATGAGTTAAGTAATCACAAATAGCTAATCTTTCCTGCATTTCACACTATTTTTTTTTCTATTCATAATTGACAAACTGATTTTCATCTATAGAGTTGAATTTCAGTATGGATTATTTAAAGCAATCATGGCTCTCCACGGAGAATTGGTTCAAGTTCATGGAAGGGACTCTTTACAGTAACAGTGGTGGAATGTTTACAGTAACAGTGGTGATCATTAGCCTAATTTCAACAACTGTCATTCAATGTCTGACCATCAAGAGGACTCAAGAAATTGCAGCATTTTCGTCTTTCTGGGAAGCAGAGAAGGACAATGATTAGGGCAGGCCAGCAATGAGTTATCCCTGACAGACGTTTCATCTGTAGAGATTCAGGAAACAAGAGGTGGACTGAACCCCAAATTTGCTTGGTAAGTTTACCAAGGACAGACGGCTCACCAAATATTTACGATTAGGAATGAGGCTATAATACTCTGGACATTTGTGTCACCTGTCCTTGCACTCTGAAACTCTTCCCCACAGTTCTGAACGGCTGATGTAAGGATCTGCAGTTGGCTGATCTCCAGGACACTATGTTCTCCCCTAATGAAAGAGGAGGAGTGGGGAGTAAGATGCAACATACCCTTTTGGGGGTAAAACCAATCGTTAACATAATTTATGAAACTGTGAAAGCTGTAAAATCCCAGTGTGTTAGCTGCACCCGTATCTCTTTGACTTGGAGAAACCAGTAGCGCTCTGGTTCCACTGCATTCTTCTGGGTCCTGCCAGTCTCTCTGCTGCAGTCAGATCCTGCCTGGCAGGGAAAACGCCAAGACTCTGCATCTAACCCCAGGGCTCAAATGTAACCACAGAGAATGGATTTACCTCTTGGTAAATGGATTTCACCTCTTGCTTCTCTCCCACAACTGCACTCAATCTAATTCCAAAACATTCTGAGCCAAACCTCAGCTCTATTTGGGCAATTCTCTTAAAATGAAAGGACAGAAGGAAAATAAATTTCTGATTTGGCAATTCTAATAAGCAAATGGGTAACTCTCTTCAACACTTCCTTCTTTTTACATCAGCTGCCAACTTGGGTGGTGCAAAGACATCGAGTTAGGAAAAGAACATAATTTCTATTTCTATTTATGGATCAGCCTTAAAAATTTTAAATATATTATGTATGCTTTATTTTGAACACATTAGTATGCAAGTATATGTATGTAAATAACCAATGAATGTGTACATTGGTAGATACACGCTCAAAAATTTTTATCAATGGGCTGCATGATTAAAAAGGTCTTAATGTCTTTTATAAGCCACAGACATACAGGAATGATCTCAAAGATATAGGCAAAATCAGGAGCATTCCAAATAGGGGAAAAAATGGCTTTGCAACCCAGAGAAGATCTTGCCATAAAGATGACTTTACTACTCTGCAGATCTAGTGTCTCTGCGAGGCGGTAAAACGCCTCATGTTTAGCCAGGAGCACAGCTAGTTTGTGACCAGCCTGATAACTGGTCTGTCTTTGAGCTACTCCTTTTAGTTCACAGTTGCATATTAACTTTAAGGGGGAGTTTGCATGCCAAAAAGAGACCATGCCTGTTGAAACTTAACAAGAAAGGGGAGAAATTAGTGGAAGAGAAGAGACCATTTGTTCTCTGAGCCCTGCCTCTGTAGATATCATTTCATTTAAATTTCTATCATGGACTAATAAAACACATATATCAAAGTCTTTAAAAATACAAAAGCCATTTTGAAGGAACAGGGTCACTTTTTGAAGAAAATTCAAGCTCACAGCACCTGGCCTATTTCAATCTCATTGCACTACATCTAGGAATCACTTTTGTATCAGTGGAGACATCTTTTAATAGGACCGGAGTTTTCAGGCCTACACCCCAGAAGACTGTGGCTTAAACACAGGACAAGGCTAGTGGCTCATCTTGAAATTTCTGTTTGGCACTGGTAGGCTAAAACTGAGCATGCCTGTTTTTCCAACTTTTCTACATCGCCGGCCCAAACAACAACAAAAAGCCACACATACATGCACGCATGCATACATACATGCAGACGGGACACGGGAAAGGAATGAGTTGCAGGTGGCTTGCAAGTAACAGGGCAGGGTACCTGGGATGCTCTCTAACTTTCTTCTGAGCTCTTCATTTTCTTGTTGCAGTGAAATCACCTCCTGCTCCAGCTCTTGGCATCGAGGACAGTAGCCCTCCTCTTCCTCCTCTTCTTCTTCCTCAGGCAGCGTAGAAGAGGATGGGTGACCGTGGGATTCGGATGTCGCTGGGGAGGTCCAGCCACCTAGTGTGTGCACGGGGGATGTTGCTAGAGGATCCACATCCGCCAGGTGGCCATACTCACTGACCGAGGAGGTGTTTGCAGTCGGAAAGCTCCCGGAGAGCAGGTAATTTTGCAGGGAGTCAGTGAAAACCCTCAAGAAGGCAGAAGTCTGTTGTTTCCTTTGCATATATTGCATCTCTGTGTCTACATTGTCTGAGGTCTGACTGTGGACCCCTTTGCCAACAGGGCACTGCTCCTGTCTTTCAGCGTAACTTGAGCCTTCCTGCTTTACGCAAGAAATCATGGATTGAGAATGGCTGGAGTCCAGAAGCTTTCCTCCACAATTCAAGAGGCTAAGGACTCGGCTGCATTGTTGAGCAAAGGCGTCCAAGATCATACGACTCTCTGAAATACAAGAGAAGACACATCAGAGACTGACAGCCAAGACAAGGGACAAGTAAGGTCCTCGATCTAGAGTTTAGCATTAAAAAATGTCAAAAACATGGACTTCTACTCTCTGCTACACACACAGGTGACATGGTGAATCCACTTCTAAGAGGACGCATAGCTTCCTGCTGCTCTGTGGCTGGTGGGGTGCCTGATGAGCTATACCCCTAACTTGACTCTGGGAAATGGCTGGAATGCGAGACTGGGGCACCAGATAGAGACTCCCTCTCCGTGGCATTAACTGGCCTGCACAGGTCTGAACTAATAACACCTTTGGCTTCATTAATATCCTCACTCTAATGAATCGAGCCAGCCCTGCAGACTCAACTCCTCATTGACAGGAGGGCTTACAGCAATCATTACGTCTATTTCTGGAGTGCCCTCATGCCCTTGCTAGTAATCAGCTGATACAATCCCTGCTGAGAGTACGTTGCTCCCAGATGCAAAATGGAGAAGAACGATAAGTCTTTTTGAAGAGCTCACTAAACGTCTAAGGTAAAACAAAGAGTGGGCCTACAAGGCAAACGATGAGGAGCCCCGAAGCAAGACTGTGTCATCCAACATCTGTGTTCACCATTCTTTTACTTTATCTGCTAACATAGATTTCTTGTCAAGGCCAATGTTTAGCTTGATCTATGGCAGCGTCATCTGAAAAACAATAGTGCCTCTTCTCAGGGCTTCTCCCACCAAATCTCTTAAATGGTATGTGCCGGGAGTGCCAGTTAGTTTCCACAGATGTATTCTAAAGCGTATTAACTGTCAATCAGTGGAAAGCAAAAAGCAAAGAGAAAACAATCGGTTCACTTCAAAAAGAAAGAAAGAAAAAACCCAATGTCGTGAAAATGTGATTTAATGTTGTCAGTCTAAGGGGCTTGAAAATTCACCCTAAATGTAAACGTCACAAGAACATTGTCTTCTTTCTGGACCACCACCCAGAACGCGCTATTTATATCAATAACTACCCACAGAGAGAGAGAGAACTTTTTTAGGGCTTATATAGAGCTATCAGGGTACCTCTCATTTCCTCTCCCACCCTACGCGGAATAATGGCAACAAACAAAATATTGTAGATTCTAGATGCCGATATCCGTTGTTTATGATAGAAATGTAACTAGTCACTTGCTGTCTCTGGAAATGTTGACTAGCTGTATTTTTTTCTGAGGGGAAAAAAAAAAAACCTTTAAAAGTGAAAAGTGGTGAGATGCTTGAGGGCTTCTATGGGGACAACAAACTAGAATAGTTGTGATTAAGAAACTGATTTCTCTAGAAAACCCAGGATGATGACCAACGAAACCAACTTTCAGAAACCTCCAGGTGGTACTTCATCCTCTACTTTGTTTTTTCTTACTGTTCTTCCTGAAGTAACTACGATATCAGGAGAAGGGGGTACAAGTCTCCTATTTCACTTATTTAATAAGAATATACATAAAGCCCAGAGCATATAGGAAGCACCTCTCATATCTCCCAGATCTATAAAATGCTCCCATTCCTAAATCTCTCAGGAAAAATGACAAGTCAGAACACAGAGGCCAGTTCTTTACAGTTCAGGAGAGATTTATAGACTGTATATTCCATGAGTGGACTGGGGTTTGAGGGCCAGCACAGAATCTCAAGAAATATTTACTGAATACATGTGGGGACTCTTATAAATAAATAGAGTATCTTAGTTTACAGCATTTGTACCCTTACCCTGAATCCCACAAATATTAAGCACGGGCCTATTTTTTACACGATTATTTTGAGTACTAAAGAAAGAACTAGATGCTAGGTATAGTTTTAGGCTAGAGCTGATTGATTGGCTGGGAACTTGGCTGAAGGAGCAGCCAAGATAAAGTCGGCTTGCTGCCTTGGAGAAAAAGGGATGTGGATATGGGAAGGGTATTTCGCACACCGAACACCGGAAGTGATGATGACTCCGCCCCCAGCCAGGTGGAAAGGAAGAACTGAGCTCATGACTTGAACCAAAACTTAATGGAGAAAGACTTCAAATAGTTGGGTATTATATCTTACAATGACCAAAACCGAATAAACAAGAAAGTAAACAGTTGAACCATACAAGTGGGGAGGTTTAAGATGCTGCATTCTCATTTCTTTACTCCTGGCTTTTTGTCCTTTTATTAGTAAAATCAAAGGATGATATTGATTGGGGATTCTCAGTTCTAGCACACTAGCAGTTTTCATTCATTTAATCCTATAATCCCATTCTAGATCTAAAGTTGTATTTACTGTTTGCATTTTAATCAGAATAGTCCCAATTGATTTACAGCCTTTACACCTATAACATAACCTTGATGAAAGGAACAAAATATGAAAGGAAAGGCTAAAACAGAATTGCCTAGAAAGAACTGCTCGAATGTATTTGTCCAATGTCCTAAGGAGCTCAGTTGTTTTAATCATATTGATAAATCACGTTAGGGTATAGATTTTAAGGGGAAAAAAATCTGACGTAGAGACAAGCATGATTTGTTTTCTTAACTGAAGGATAAACTCGTAATATGCTGAGAAAAAAATCATTATGTAATATACTACATTATGAAGATAATGTATTAAAGTGAATATCAGAGTATCAGATATATATCAGAGAATATCAGAATATCAGAGAATAGTTACAATCATAAAACTGTTCATGCCTGCGGTTTTTTCAAATGCTTCATTCTGAATTTGTTCTCAGAACTGATATATGTAAAAATGCCAACTGTAGCCCTAAAGCTGAATTCTCTTCTTTTCACTACCTTATATTTGAATAGTATTTTATGTCAATACATTGAAGAGTATGATGAAAAATATTACTATTATACTTGGTGGAAAATGGCAAATCTTTACACTTAACACATATTGCAGCCAGCAATGCTTCAGCTTTCCATACAGAATATAATTAGAACACAAGTACTGTGCGATGCGCATTATTGCTAAGAAATGGAGAAAAGTTCTGTTTTCATATGAACACGATTGAATGGCCACTGATCCACGATTCTTAACTGAGCAAAGTGTGAACATGTATTTTGAAATTTTTAAACTCCTTTCCCCCCCAGGCACAGAATGTTCCAGTCAAGTGATGGCAAGGAAGTACAAAGTCAACAGTTTATAGAGAGGCTTTAAAACAAGCTAGTTTATCCCTAACTTCTTTAAAATTAAACACCATAAAATGTCAATAAATCACAATCACAAAGCACCCTAAAATGACCACATCTCTCTAATTTATTTTGCTTCATTGTGCAATCTGTCGGGATCTAATATCATGTTGCAAATTGTGCCCAGTCTGATTCCAGAATCCGAACCCATGTTATTTTTGTAATTAAAAATCCATTTCTAGAAATTCTTCAGAATTTAAGTGGTTTAATCCATCCTAAATCTGATAAGTGAAGAAGAGGGATGGGAACTCAGCAATGAAACACAGGCTCCCTACTTTAACATCCTTCTTTGTAAGTAAAGCCTTGAATGGAATTTGCCCATCACAGCAGATCCCCAAGAGTATTCGGTTTCTATGAAGGAGATCACAGTAGTCAAGATTAGTGGTAATCTTTTGATTTTAGCCCACAAAGGGTGAAATACATTAATATTAAAAATGCAGAAGCAGAAAAAAAAATTTTGTGACCTATACTACCATGTATCCATATATTACATCTATCAAAGGATTTGCAACTAGTTCAAAATAGATAATTTCCTTAAAACATTAATATAACTTCTTTTTATGAGAGGACTTCGTGGCATAGAAAATAGAAGTTAGAAAATGAAAGCATCTTTGGAAGCATCACCCCTGTCTTAAATCAATGAACTACTGTATGTCTTTGAAAAAAATGCCATCCAATTTTTTTTCCTAATGGCAAATATCAACACAGCAAAACAGGATGCAATTTTTCTAAATAAATAAATCAATGATGTGTCAAAAATTAACAGATGAGTTAATATACTTGGTGCTATCAAAACCAGATGGTGCTTCCTAATATTCATCCTGCTCAGTCAATCCCTGAATATTTTCTGGACCATCGGTATATAAAATAGGATGCTGCTATTTGTGATGGCAAACAAAAGCAATCATGCCTGCCAAGCACATACTATAACAGGCAGCATTTCAGCTCTGCTAGACAGAAAGTAATTAGAATGCTTTTAATGTCCAAAAGAATGATGCTGATAGGCTGCCACAGATGTGTAGATTTATGAATATTTATATGGTGGTTTATAGCTGACACTTTTATCAGTTGAAGAAGATAAAATATCTGCCTGACTCAAAAGCTTGACAGTCAGGTTAATAAAATCTCATTAAAGAGAATGACCTATGCAATTATATAGGATTTATTGTAATTCATTTTTGATTGTACTCTGCTTAAAGATGCAATTTCCCATTTCCTGATGCCAAATTTAGGCTGCATATCAAGATCTACGTGGGTTTTAACTCTAAGCCTCCCACAGAGGAAAAATATGCTTTTAGAACCATGGCATATTACCGCTTTTAAGGAAAATTATACTCTTCAGGAGATTTTATAAGAATGTTGAAAAATCTATTTTAATCATGTATTTCTCCTCTCAATGGTTTATGGCCCTTAATGGCAAATAAGGTTCACTTCAACCCTTTCATCTTTTCACTGCTTTTTCTCTGGACACTCAGTTATCTCTCTTCCATCCTTGACTCATTTCATCTCATCGACGTTTTGACTATTTTCAGTTTACGAGGTGGCCTGAGACCCTGCAATACCACTGTTGTGAGGGTGCAACAAGCAAATCACCACCCCTACCCCTACCCCACCCAGTGTGCTAGGATGGCTGTCTGTACACACATGCTTATTGGTTCAAAGTGGAACCACTAGTTCCTCAAAGAGCCAATCAGCTCTTCAGGTGACTGTCCCACTGATGGCCACTCACATCACTGTGCCTGTTAAGAGATGGCTTTGTCCCCCAATGATTAATAGTATGACCACAATTCATGATGTCTAGTACTATGGTCTTTTTTTTTTTTTTTTTTGCCCCTGACCATTTTCCTCACTGCATGGCAGAAACCTACCATTCAATTCCCATCTTTCCAACAAGCACATGGCATCCTGTTCTTGGGGCTATCAAGCCTACCTCTCTATGACCTCTCTTAAAAAAAAAAAAAAAGCAGCAGCAGCACTGAAAATAAAAGGAAATAAGAAATGTAGGGAGTTGGAGGGGCATCAAAAAGCCCCTTTCCACTCCTTTAGATTCAGTGATATGATTCCACCTGGGGATAGAGACAAACTAAACAGGACATTAGAAGAAACACTGAAAGAGGACATTCAGAACAAGGTAAGAAGGAAACAACAACAAAAACTCCTTATGGATAAAAGAGTGGGGAAACGGCCAGAGTAGAAGGGACCATGGAAAGGATAGCAAGTGACTGGTGCAGAAAAAAGAAATACAGGAAAAATAGCAGGGAAAAGCAAGGTTAAAACTATGGATGAAAATGGAAATGAGAGGGGGCAGATTTATACCGTATTAAAAAAAGTAAAAGACAGAAAGAACGACAGTCAGCAAAGACTGAAAGGAGAAAGCAGGATGAGATTAAAGACTGAACTGTGCAGATAAAGAGGGAGAAAACCCCAATGAACATGGTGGCACTGAGGCTGTGCAAAGGAGTAAGCAAAATATAGAATGTGGAAAAAGGACCCAAACTTCTGAACAATGTAAAGATAAAGGAAGATAAAGCAGAGCCGGGAAGTAAAAAGGAGTGAACAAGAAGTAGTATATAAGAAAACCAGACCCCAAGCCCAGAAAGCACACAAACCTCACTAAGAAGGGGGGAAACAGAAGAAAAATGAGGAAAGTGAAAGTAGGCTAGCCTCACAATGAACATAAAAGCACAGTGGAATAAAAATACAGGAAGAAAACCGCACCTCACAAACAATAAGGACATCGACATAAAAACCTCGCCAACATCTCCCAGCCAGTGAGGGATGTGACAGAGCAAGTCTTCACTATAACCTGTAATTAGATTTTCTTTCTCAAAACCAATCCTTCTTGTGTCAAAATATTGACAAACAACAGAACATGAGCTTAGGCATCTATAACGCATTTCAAGACAATGCTCCTGTTTTCATTAGGAAAAAAGGAAGCCGTGGATTCACTGATATGCAGAATTTGGGGGGCTCCAAAGTGCCGTAAAAGGCCTGAGCAGGAACTTTTCGTTCGGAGCGGCGGGATACACGGGGCTGCGCGTCCTCGGGTAGCAGAGAGCACACTCGGGCGCAGGCCCCAGGCTGTGACCTCTCCACCAGCCCGTCTCCCTCCCCGCCGCCGGGCTAGAGAGCCGGCTTTTCTCAGGAGTCGCGTACCCTGGGGTGGGCGCTCCCCGAAAGGCAGTCATTTCTGCGGGGCCCGGGACCCCGCGGTGCAGCAGCGCCCAGCCGGCGGGGCCCAGAGCGCCCGGGGTTCCCGGGGCTGGGGGGAGGGGCGGGAGGTCTCCGTCCCTGAAGTCGCGGCCGCCGGGGCGAGCGCCAGTTCCACCCGCGTGGCTGCTGCAGAAGAGCCCCGCGTCCTACACACACCGGCGGGGACTCTGGGGTGGCCGGGGAAAGGGGGTCAGGGAGAGGCAGAGACAGCGCGCGCTCGGCCGGAAAAAAGCAGGAAAGCAGCCCTAGGGCCAGCCGCGTGACCGCGACAGAGTGAGCGAGAAAAAGAGGACCAGAGGGCAAATGAGAAGGGAAAAAGAGAAGGAAGAACAAACGGAGGAGAGAGGCAGATAAAGGGAAGAAGCAGAAGGAGAAAGTGAAGCAGCGGAGGGGAAAGGGAGGGCGTCCCCGAGAACCGCCAGAGTAGCGCCAGCTTCTCCCCGCGCCGCCGCCGCTGTCACCCCACGGTGTCCCGCCCCCACTCCCCGCCCGCCCCGCAGATCGCCCCTGCCGCGCTCCCCGGGCGCCGAGCGGGACGCGAGCGGCGGAGCCACCTGTTAAGAGGCGCGCACGCCATCGGAAGCCCCGGACGCGGCGGCGGTGAACCTCCAGAAGTTGCTGCCGGCGCGTAGAGGCCTCGGGGGTGCGCTCGGACGCCCCGATGCTCCCTCAGCCGGCTCTGCGCGCCTCCCGCTCTCCCCTCCCACCCCCTGCCCCCCCACGCCGGGCTCGGCGCGCGGGAGGCTGTCCTCGGTCCCCGGTTCCTCCCTCCCGGGTCCCACCCCTCCCCCCGCCCGTGGCGGGACGGAAAGTTGCTCCCGAGAGTTGGTACCTGCGCTGAGCTCCAGGCTGGCGCCGTTGCCGCCCGCGCTGCTGCTGCCCGCGGCGGCTGCCGCCGGGCCCGAGCCGTACCTGACGACGGCGGCGAAAGATGAGGACGACGACGCGGCGGGGGCCGCGGGCGGCGGCGCTGGGATCCTCAGGTGGCCCTGGGACGCAGCGGGCGTGCAGGACGGAGATGACGACGAGGCGGCGGCGGCGGCCCGGCCGGGCCCGGGTGGGTAAGAGCTCTGCGCCTGGAACTGCTGCGGTGGCGGCGGCGGCTCGCTGCTGCTGATGGAGACCGCGGCTTGCGGCGCAAAGGCCGGCGGGGGCGGCCGCACGTGCGGCAGCTCCACCAGGGTGGGTCGCTCGTAGCGCTTGGCCAGCGCCGGTCTCTTGCTGGGGAATGTCTTGAGGACGCTGTAGGGGCCGCGCTGCTTGTAGATTTTGGGGACGCTGGGCCCCTCTTCCGCCGGCTGCATCTCCTCCTCCATTCTGCGCCTCTGGGCAGGTCCCGGGTCGCACGCCCCCTCCGAGCCCGGCGCCGGGCTCCGAGGGTGCCTCTGCCGCCCGCCCGCCGGCTCTGCCCGAGTGCGCGCGTGTGGGAGGGTGGCTGTCTGTGCCGTGGCCGCCGTCGCCGCCGCCACTGCCGCCTGTCGCGAAGGCTGGCATCGCCGAGCCCCTGCGCGGGGGGCTGCCGCCCGAGCGCTGATTGACAGGCTGCCTCACCAATGCCTGGAGGGAGAAAGGAGGTAAAGAGCAAGTGTTTAGGGTTATATCTGCTAATGATAATGGGGGCGGGGGCGGGGCCTGGCGCCGCCGCTGCCGCCCGCGTGGTTGCCCAGCCGGGTGTGCGCCTCCGACGGGGGAAGGGAAGGAATGAGCCGGGACCCGGAGGGCCCCCTGGTAACAGCGCGAGGTTCCTGCCGGGACGAGACTTCGGAGCCCCAGACGTGCACTTGAGGTTCCTGCTGCTGTGGGCGGGGTTCAGTTTTAGGAAAGAGCTCTTGGCGCCGCCTGCTTGACCCCGAACTCTCGGGGTTGACCTGAGGGGCTGGTAGTAGTAGGGGCGGGGCGGTAGCTAGAGTGCGTGTGCGCCTTGGGAAGATATTACAACCCGTTCTTCTGTGGATGGGGAATTGCTCCCCCAACCTTCTGAAAGGAACATCTTCAGAAAGTCTTGACCTAGGTCGCTGCGAGTTGTTTGCGGGCCCGGGGGTTTCTGCCTAGACCCAGCTCCTGGCCTTCGAGCTTATGCTGTTCTCAGAGCACACAAAGCATCGGGCTTTCACGTTATTTCAGTTAGTTCCCTACAGGACCCCTAGAGGGCGTAACAGAACCAGTGTCCCCATTCTACAGATGAGAAAACCGAGGCTCTTGGAGGCAATTACCCAAAGTCAGACACTCAAGAGTGTCTGGCTGAGTTGCACAGATGTACTCAGATATTCAAATTCACACTTCTCGTAGCACGTAGACTCTGTGCAATTGAGGGAAAAAAATATGACCTGATACCTCCTTTTGGGACGGTGATTAGATACTCTCAACAATGTCATTTGGTATATATATATTTGTAAGTGCTTGTAGCACCAAGATGAGCCGAAAGCTCTTCCTCCCTGCGTTGCCCAGGCAGCTCCTCACTGCACCTGGGGTCACACGGCCAGGGTTTCTGGAGGACACACAATTTCAGTAGTTGTTTGAATGAGGGAAGAGCCTCTGTGGTTTGGAGGAGGATCCCATGAGCTAGAGATGTCTTCAGATCTAGAGGACTGTCGTGGCTTCTCCCAGGCATTTTTGGGAGCAAATCACCCCTCCCCTAGGTCAGCTCCAATACCAGCCTACTCCCTTCCCTAGTTTGCTTTCCAGCCTTCAATCTTCACTCTCCAGGTTAGGATTCTGGGTACATCTCCTCCTGGATGTGTGACCGTCATCTCTCCACTCTGAAGTTAGGTTCCTTTTCAGAGCTTTCCTTTTAGACTTGGGAAGGTGACCTATTTTCTTCTGAGGGTTCAGGACCTTGGCCTCTCATTTGCCAGATCTTCCTTCCTTTGGAAGCCTTCTCTCTCTTTGCAGGATCAGCTTCTGTGTTTCTCCACCCTAGATAGTCTCCCTCTCTGCAGCCTCCTCAGATCATGCTGTGGTTTCCCCCCTCCATTTATTAGAGATGAAATAAATAATGCCATAAATAAAAGTATTTGGGAGTCCAGGAACTGTCAGGGCTGATTAGGGCATAGAGGACATTTTCTTTCTCATTATGCAAAAGCATTTCATGGGGAAATAAAAGAGGTTTCATTGTAACTCATGCATGTCATATTTCAAGGAATCCAAGATATTAATCATATTTAACATTATTTGCAACGTTTCTCCCTGGCTTCTGGAAACTGCTAAATGAGGACACGTGGATCGCTAAGAAAAAGGGAGACAAGCATGAGAGGGACAGTTAAGAAATAATGAAATGCTGGTGAGAGACAGGGAGAGAGAATGAGATGCCAGGGAGATGTTTCTTAGGCACATGAGTGAGAAATGGGGAAGCTTCTTCTGAGACGTGAGACAGCTGAAATTGAATGATATACTGGAGGAAATAAATGATAACAAACCTCCCCACACTTTTCTTTCTATAAAGCAGTTCTGAATTTCGCATTGAAATGTTTCCCTCCCACTTTACTCCCAGATAATTTGTCAATAAGTCCTGGCTTTTAAAAAGAAATTGGGTGGTGGCAGTGTGTGAGTGTGTGTGTGTGTGTGTGTGTGTGGTGAGGGGGAAGGGGCTAGAGGGGAGAAATTCTTCAGTCCTTCTACTGAAGAAGTAATTTCCTATACCTGGGAGCTTTCTTTTCTGCTTATGTATTTTTAATTTGTATCATCCTCACCACTTAAGCACCTTAAGAGACTGGGAACATTATTCTGTTGTTATATTTTACCAATGAAAAGGACCTGGCCATCCTGTATGTCAAAAATGGATGTTTCTATAAAACAGAATGGTAAAATTAGTGATTTGGCTAAAAAAATAAAAAGAGGTCCTAGAGGAAAAATATTAGAATTTTAAAAATGACCAGCTTTTAGATCCTCACGCTAGCAGTCACCTATGTCTGGGTCCATAGCAAAATGAAGTGCTTAATATTCACTCTTTAGAAAATAAAATGGACTTTTACTCCAAGTGTGGAATTGAACTCAGTTTTCAAATTGTAACTGACCACTATACCCTGGCTGGGGTTGTACTTAGTTGAGTATTGTATATAAATGTAATGTACTGAAGTGTTTATAAAATCATTGGCAGCACTTTGTAAGCATCTTGCTGTAAATTATACTCCAAGTTATCAGATGATATCTTCTCTTTAGGGTCTCATAGGGGCTGACAGGATCGTAATTACACCCATGCTTTAAATCTTTTTAGGTATTTACTCTTATTTCAAAAAAAAAAAAAAAAAAGATAGTGAACTTTTAAAAGCCAAGTGGCTATTTATGGACAGGGTGATTTTTTGATTGGCAGCATGTCAATTCCTTGAAGCCATCCAGAATATAGCTTTTAAATAATAAGTCAGCCATGTGAAATGCTTTTTATTGCACCAATTTCAATGATATTTAATGAGCTTCTGATTGACTGTTTGATCTCCCAATGTTTTGTGCTACTTTTAATTCATTTCGTATAATAGAAAAAAAAAAGTAATTGGAATAAAATTTTGTGACAAGATAATGACCTTCCACTTTGAAATTAAATGTCTGATTAGCTTCAACATTTTAATGCTGAGATGATATTGCAGCAGGAACAGGGGTGTGCATACTATCATTCGGTGGAAAATGACTGAGGAATACTCCTTTGCTTTTCCCATTTGCATAGCAGAAAGGTCACGGTGGCCACGGAATCATAAGCTCATAGTCCTAGAAAGGACCAAAATGGTCTTTTATTCTTGTGACTGAGCATATGCTTTTGTGCTGACCACGGCTTTTCTATGACCCTGTCAAGTGGTTGTACAAACCACGCTTAAATACCTCCAGTGGTGGGAACTTCACTACTTCTGCAAGCATCATTCACCCAGGGATTTCTTCAACAAATACATATTGAGTGCCTACTATGTTTGCTGGGGACCTTTCTAAGCACTGAGGATATAGCAGAGCCGAATTTCAAGATCCTACTATTATAGAATTGGGGTGGGCAGATAAATAAACTAGTAGCTAACTGAACAGTATTAATATATTTATATAATAAATATATTGGGAGATTGGGATTGACATATACACACTACTATATATAAAATAGGTAACTAATAAGGACCTACTGTATAGTACAGGGAGTTCTACTCAATCCTCTGTAATGGCCTATATGGGGTAAGAATCTAAAAAAAGAGTGGATATATGTATATGTATAACTGATTCACTTTGCTGTACACCTGAAACTAACACAACATTGTAAATGAACTATACTCCCATGAACATTAAAAATAAAAAAAAAATTTATAAAATATATAATAAATATATTATGCTTATGTATATTATAGTATTTAAAATATGTTAAATAATGTATAATACATAATAACACTGTTATTAATATATCAGATAGAAATAATTATGATGAAAAAAATAGGATGGGGATGTTACTTTTGAGAGAGTGCTTGAGAAGATCTCTCCGGGGGTGGAACAGAGCTGACAGTTTACTCTTAAAAAGAGCCGTCCATGAGAAGAGCGGTCCAGGCCGAGGGACAACGGGTGTACGAGCCATAAGGTGGGAACAGACTTGATGTCCTCAGGGAGCTGAAAGAAGGGCCAGTAGTCGGAGTGTCCTGGCAAGGGGCAGAGTGAGGAGATGAGGCCTGAGAGGCAGGCTGGGTCCTGGCTGGGCAGGGCCTTGTCCATCTGGGGAAACGTTCGGGATTCATTCGAAATGCAGTGGGAAGCCAGGAAGCGGTTAAGCTGGGGAGTGACATGACCGGATCTATGTTCTTGAGAGAGAGTTTTCAGAAAAGGTAAAATCACGACTCCCATACATAAAAATGAACAGATGTCAAAGATTTTATTTAACTTGCTCAATGCCCTCAGAGTATTCAAAGGACAATCTGATGTGGAATAAAGGAAGGTTCAATTGAATGTGTAAATGGTTTTTTCGTGTGTAAGCTGGTTTTCCCATGAAGGATGTGGATGAGGACTGCCTCTACCAGGCAGGACGGTTTGTACATCTCTCAGTTATCTAAACATTCGAAGTTGTAAAAATAGTTCAAAGACAATGAAAGAGTAGAATCAGGTAACTGGGGACGGTGTGCTGTATGTAGACAATGCAGTTTTCCGATGAAACACAATTTCTTTACTACAGCGCTTTAAAAAATAAACCCTTTTAATTTTGACATAATTACAGATTCTAAACTTATTATTTTGAAATAATTACAGACTCACAGGAAGTTGCAAAGATAGTGCAGAGAGGTGCCAGGTACCCTTCATCCATTTCCCCCAATGGGTACATTTTATGTACCTTTAGTTATGTAAGTGGAATCATGCAATGCACGATCTTTTGAGAGTTTCCACCTACTTTAGTGCCCTTGAGATCCATCCACGTTGTTGTATCAATAGCTTGATCCTTTTCCATTGCTGAGTGGTATTCTACAGTGGTTATCCCACACTTTGTTCAACCATTCACCTGTTGTAGGATATTTTGGTTGCTTTCAGTTTGGGACTATTGCAAATAAAGCTGCTCTGAATAGTCAGGTACAGGTTTTTGTGTGGATGTAAGTTTTATTTCTCTGGGAGTAAATGTCCAGGAGTGGATTGCTGGTCTTTCTACAATATTTTAAAAGGTTCATTCTGCTTTGTGGACAATGGACTGTAGAGGATCAGACTGGCAGCAGGGTAACTATTTATTTTCTAAACAGTGACTGAGTAAACTTTTCAAAATATAATCATGTTTCTCCACCGCCCTCCACTATCTTCCTCCTCTGTAGAGTAAAATCCAAAGACATGCAGTTGCCTACTTAAGGCCCCTCAGGATCTACAACCATCCCTTGCCTCTCGGGCCCCATTCCTTCGGTCGCCTCCCTCACTCACTCCATTCCCGCCTCGATGGTCTTGAACAGGCTCCAAATGTCCTGTGTCAGGATTCTTACTCTTAATGTTCCTTCTGCTTAAAATGTTCTTTCCCCAGATGTCTGCGTAACTTCCTACCTTATCTCCTTCCCGTCTTTGCTCTAGTGTCTTTCTCAGTGAGCCCTTCACTAATCACCGTATTCACAATTGCAACCCAGCTTCCCTTCCCCCATACTCCCCATCTCCCTATCCAGCACCTATCACCGTCTGTCATGCTATACAGACTACATGCTGTACGGTATCATGTACATTGTACAGTCAGCCCTGCATATCCTTGGGTTGTGCATCTGTGGTTTCAACCAACCATGGATTGAATTCCATAATTCGATCCGCTGATACCTAGGGCTGACTATACCACTGCCATTTTATGTAGGGGACTTGAGCAGCCATTTTATGTGAGGACTTGAGTAGCCATTTTATGTAGGGTCTTAAGCAGCCATTTTGTGTAGGGGACTTGAGCAGCCATTTTACACAGGGTCTTTAGCAGCCATTTTATGTGAGGACTTGAGCAGCCATTTTGTGTAGGGGACTTGAGCAGCCCTTTTGTGTAGGGACTTGAGCAGCCACTTTATATACGGACTTGAGCAGCCATTTTACATAAGGGACTTGAGCATCCGAGGAGCTTGGTCTCTGTAGGGCGTCCTGGAACCAATACTGAGAAATTATTTACTTATTTACTGTTTGCTTCTGGGGAGTAGAATGCAAACTACTTGAGGGCAGGGATTTTTTGGTCTGTTCTGTTCCTTGAGTCTGCAGCTTCTAGAATAGCACCTAGCACAGAGTAGAGGCTCAGGAAACATTTGGTGGATGAATGGGTGACTTTAGGAGGCTCTGGCAGTAGTCCAAATCAGAACTAAGACTGCTTGGACCAGTGCAGTGGTAGTTCCAATGGAAGGAAGTAGATAAATGCAGACTATATTCAAGAGGCAGTCTGCTCCATTTTATACAGCTTTGAACAGCGGGAAGTTTATCCTTACGTCAAGCCCAAATTTGCTTCTTTGCTTCTTCCAACTGTTGGCCCTCGGGGCTATTCAGAAGAAGTTAATCCTCTCCTTAACCTGGCTTTAGAGTGAAATCTACAACATTTTTTCTTTCCTTCCTATGACGGTTTCTAGGACCTTTTTGAAATGGCTCCATCCTTTTAAACAGCAGAATAGGACAGTCATCTTTGCTCTAATTACTGTTTTTCTCACTAATAAGACTCTGTATTCATTAGGACTCTTTCAGTAGAGAGTGACAGAAACCCAGCACAAATGGATTAAGCATAAAGAGCTTATAGCTGACATATCCCTGAAGACTAGAGGTAGGGCTGGTGTAGAGCAGGCATGGACTATTAAGAATCTACCTCCCTCCATTTCTTGCCTGCAGTTTTCCTTCTGTTGATCCATTTTCTGGCAGGTTCTTCCTTTGTGGTGTTCATCTGGCCACCCGCAGTTGTCATTTGTGTGAAAAGAGAGCACCTCTTTCCCATCAGCACCAGGAAAATACCAGAATTAACTATCATTGTCTAATTGTGTCTTGATAATGGATCCGTTTTGTTTGTTTGTTGACCCTTCCAATATTGTGATGTTGAGGCTATTTCTCTTAAGGTGAAGAGAACTGGAGAACAAGGAATTGAAGGAATTTCCCCAAAGTCACAAAGCAAGTCATTGAAGAATTTAACTCAAGTCAAGATTCTTCTGTTTAATCAAAGTAGCACATATAACTTATCAAGCTTAGTAAATTTAATCTTTTATTCTCTATCCCTCACTTCCCTCCAATTTCTGAAAGGACATTCCTCCGAAAGAGCTAAAATCACCCTGGGCAGAAGTATGAGCTTGAGAAATATAGGAGAATCAAGCTGGATAATAAAGGTGGGAGGGAAAAAGGAGGAGCAAGTCATTAAGAGAAAGTTGAGGAGATGCAGTAACAACAAGTTGAACTGTGGGTGACTCAGTTTCTAAAAAGAGTTTGCAGTCTCCACCAGCAACATCAATTTCCTTTCTACCCTCTCTTAATTTCTTTATATGAGTATTGTATTGCAACAGGACACGATCAGTTCCTGATGTTAATTAGTATTTAAGCCAGAATTTTATTCCATAGTACCACAGGAGGACCAACTTCCACGGAGAAGGTTCTGAAATGAGCCAGTGAAATACAATCTTAAGAATTGGAAGTTAAATGTTGAGGTTTTGTAACATCACACATTATACGCTTTATTGGAATTTTTACAAATTGATCCATACCATATGTCCCCAACCAAGAGAGCAACTGGATTTGTCTGTTGTCTTGGTTGCTTGGAGTATTTCATGGTTTGCTAACAGAGCTTCTTTATTTTTAAAATTTTATTGAAGTACAGCTGATTTACAAAGTTGTGTTAGTTTCTGGTGTACAGCAAAGTGATTCAGTTGTACATATATAAGAGTTTGCATTTGCTAATCCCAAACTCCTAATCCATCCCTCCCTCACCCTCCTCTCCCTTGGCAACCACAGGTCTGTTCTCTATGTCTGTGAGTCTGTTTCTGTTCTGTAGATAAGTTCATTTGTGTCATATTTTAGATTCCACACATAAGTGATATCATAGGGTATTTGTCTTTCTCTTTCTGACTCATTTCACTTAATATGATAATCTCTAGGTCCATCCATGTTGCTGCAAGTGGCATTATTTCATTCTTTTTTATGGCTGAGTAGTACTCCATTGTATATATGTACCACATCTTCTTTATCCATTCATGTGTTGATGGACAATTTAGGTTACTTCCATGTCTTGGCTATTGTAAATAGTGCTGCTATGAACATAGGGGTGCATGCATCTTTTTTGAATTAGAGTTTTGTCTGGATATATGCCCAGGAGTGGGACTGCTGGATCATATGGTAATTCTATTTTTAGTTTTTTTGAGGAACCTCCATACTGTTTTTCATAGTGGCTGCACCAATTCACATTCCTACCAACAGTGTAGGAGGGTTCCCTTTTCTCCACACCCTCTCCAGCGTTGGTTGTTTGTAGACTTTTTGATGATGGCCATTCTGACCATTGTGAGGTGATACCTCATTGTAGTTTTGATTTGCATTTCTCTAATAATTAGCAACGTTGAGCATCTTTTCATGTGCCTATTTGTCATCTGTATGTCTTCTTTGGAGAAATGCGTACTTAGGTCTTCTGCCCATTTTTTGATTGAGTTGTTTTTTTCTCTTATTGAGTTGTATGAGCTGTTTGTGTATTTTGGAAATTAAGCCCTTAGCAATGCTTATTTAAGCACTCATTTTTGAAAACCAGTAGAAATATGTTTTTGCTGCAGAAATTGTGATAATTTTCTAGCTGACTTCTGTAATGTGCAGGCACCTGGGCTTTTTGTATCTGTTTTCTAGGCTAGGAAACAGGAAAGTTTTATTTTTCCCCCCCTCTTATTTTGTCTTCAAAAAGCAGCTGGTAATAAACATTATGTGTTGTATGAAGATCAACAATAACCCTTTAACTTATTGTTTTAAGGTTAGTCAGACTTCTAGGTCCCCCCTCTCCCCAACAGCTTCAAAGGTGAATGATTACAGAATCATAGACTTTGCTTTTCTGTAAGGGACTATATTAGTTTCCTAGGGCTGTCGTAACAAAGTAGCACAAATTAAGTGGCTTTAACCACAGAAATTCATTGTCTCACAATTTTGGAGGTTGGAAGTCTGAGATCAAGCCAGATTGGTTTTCTTCTGAGGGCAGTGAGGAAGACTCTGGTCCATACTCTCACCTAACTTCTGGTGGTTGGCTTGCTGGCAATCTCTGGTGTTCCTTGGCTTGTAGAAACATCACCTCCATCTCTGCCTTCATCTTCCCGTGGCATTCTCCCTGTGTGCCTGTCTGTGTGTTCAAATTTCTGTTTGTGGTACTTTCTTACCTCAGCCCTAGCAAACTAATACATTTACCATGTAGGTAGATTATATGATAGTCTCTAGTAACAAAAATGAATTATGGCAGAAAGGTCAAATGTTTGATTTTTTTAAAACAAGTCTACCAGAACTTGTATGATTTAGTATACATTGATAGAAGACTTATTTGCACACAATAGATATGCACACTTGGGCACAAACAGTGGCTTCCCATGAGGTTACAGATCACAGGGCCAATGTGTAAGTGACGTTAAGAGCAGGGACCTTTGATCATTCCTATCATGCTCTTTGAATTTAATGAATTCAAGCACATCCCCGGAAATGCTGAAGGAGAGTTACACAGGGCTAATGCCTCCATGCCTTCTCCAACCCAACCCCCAAAAGCATGGTCAGAAAACAAGTTTAATTAAACATAAAAATTATTAAAAGCATGTATAAATATATTTTTAGTCAGCCAGTCTTAATGTGGGCTGACTTAACTTTGCTGGGAGAATTTTCAGAGATACTGTTGCCCAGATCCTTCCCCAGACCAAATAAAACAGAATCTCTGGTGTGGGACCTTGGCCTTGGTGGTTTAAGAGTCTCTTTGGATGCTTTGAATATACAGCTGTCTTGAGACCCACTGACTGAAGCAATGGCAGTGTCCCTAGAATAAACACATCATGGTATCAAGGTAGCCATGTGGAAGACCAGTATACATTGGGATGCTTGAGCATTTTGCTGTTAATGAGAAAACAGGGTATCTCCCTGTCTCCCCCAGCATAGATAAGTGGCTACAGTTAGAAAGCAATCACATTGGCCTGGAGTTCGGGCTAAGCAGGGATTAAAAAAGGGAAGAGGGGCTTCGCTGGTGGCTCGGTGGTTGGGAGTCCGCCTGCCAGTGCAGGGGACACGGGTTTGAACCCTGGTCCGGGAGGATCCCACGTGCCGCGGAGCGGCTGAGCCCGTGCGCCACAACTACTGAGCCTGCGCTCTAGAGCCCGCGAGCCACAACTGCCGAGCCCATGTGCCACAGCTGCTGGGGACCGCGCGCCTGGAACCCGTGCTCCGCAGCCGGGGAGGCCACAGCTGTGAGAGGCCTGCGCACGGCGGCGAAGGGTGGCCCCGCTCGCTGCAACTGGAGAGGGCCCGCGCAGCGGCGGGGACCCAATGCAGCCAAAAGTAAATAAAATAAATTAAAAAAAAAAAAAAAAAAAGGGAAGAAATGGATTGAATGCAGAAGAGAATTGAGACTAGTAAGACAACAAGTTTATCGGGTATGAAAGAAACTCAGTCCTTTGTAAGAGGGGAAAATACACTCAGCTCAGACAGGCACCTTCTGTGAGAGGTCAAGGCAGCGATTTAAACTTTTAGTCTTTTATATTATGACTCTTTTGGTTGCAAGAGACAGAAATCCAACTCAAACCAGATTAAGCACAAAGGGAAGTTTGCTGGCTCATTCAACTCAGAAGCACGCTAAAATATCTTACAGGAAAGGTGAAAGGACTGCAGGAATTAGAGTCTTTGAGATTAGAAAAAGGGGCTCACTGATTCTCGAATTTTCTCTCCATCTAACTCTTATCTCTCCATGTTGCATGATAGGTGGCCTCCAGCAGACACAAAGTGTCATCTTCTCAGCTTAAAATCCACAACAGAAAGTCAGCTGGCACATGCCATCCTTGGACCAGTCTTCACTGTTTGGGAGAGAGGGTTCCAGTATGGGCTAGGCCTGGGTACTGCACGTGGGGAAGTGGTTCCCTGAGGAAGGGATGCAGGTAGACAAAAGCAACTGCTCTCTACTGCATCTTTGAGAGTGAATTAATAGCTCCTCTTTCAACCTTTCATAAAAGCCATTTCTGTGGGATAAGAATGCTCCCTAAATCAAGGAAAAAGCCTTCTTTGGAAATTCAAGGAAAAAATGAAATGACAAGGGAAGATAATCATGCATGTCAAAAGTGAGAGTCAAATGGTTTTATGCCTAGCTGTCTCTCTTTTCTAGTTAGTGAAATTTAGGAGGATTGATCTGGGCTTGTTTGTTCACGGACAGATACACCTGTGCAAACAATGACTTGACTTGCTGTCGGCACACTCTGCTCTGTAAAGCAGGTAATGCATTTTCTGTAACATGCATGACAACAGCTGTTACTTAGGTTACTTTCTCTTTAAAGAAAGAGCCTAGTGGTTTTGTTTTGCTTTTCTCTCCCAGTGGGACTCCAGGCTTCCGAAGAAAGGTCATCCATGAATTTGGAAGATGAGAAACAGACCCATGGGTGTGACCCCCATCTCCATCTTGAACCTGGGGGGCATGTGTTTTCAGCTTGTTGAAACTATCATAGGTGTTTCAGATTTCCAAGAACACCGATATGGTTTCAAGTATATAGATGTGTTTTTCTATGGAGTAAAATTGAAAGAGATCCTATTTTTTTTCTAGAAACTTGTAAGCTTCTCCATGCCCCAGGTGTCTCATTTTTCTAGTAGAAGGGTAGCATGAGTGTTGTTCTGAGTAAAAGTCTGGGTGGTACAATGCAGAATTTCAAAGTTGTGGGCTGTGCTAACCATCTATTATCTGTGTGTCTGAGAAGTAGAAAGCATAGAATAGAAGGGGTATGATGAGCTCTGGAGCCAGTGCCTTGGGTTTTTTTGTTTTTTGTTTTTTTTATAAATTTATTTATTTATTTTTGGCTGTGTTGGGTCTTCGTTTCCGTGCGAGGGCTTTCTCTAGTTGCGGCGAGCGGGGGCCGCTCTTCATCGCGGTGCGCGGGCCTCTCACTATCGCGGCCTCTCTTATTGGGGAGCACAGGCTCCAGACGCGCAGGCTCAGTAGTTGTGGCTCACGGGCCTAGTTGCTCCGCGGCACGTGGGATCTTCCCAGACCAGGGCTCGAACCCGTGTCCCCTGCATTGGCAGGCGGATTCTCAACCGCTGCACCACCAGGGAAGCCCAGTGCCTTGGGTTTTATGTTGGCTCTTCCACTTACCAGCTGTGAGTTCTTGCACCAGTTACTTAACCCTCAGTGCCTTGGTTTGTCCATCTATAAAATGGGGATAATAATAGTGCCTGCTTGGCAGCATTGTTCTGAGGATGAAAGGAATTAATACGTGGCACATAAACAGAGCCTGGTACACAGAAAACACTCGGTAAAGATTAGCTCTTATCATTGTCTGTATCATCACTGGCTATAGTCAAGTGAAGTCTTTTGGGTGTAGCTTAATCCCAAAGGAACAACTGCCCCGGGGAGGGAGCTGTGAAGCTTACGCTCCTCTGCTGGCCTCTCGCCAAGCCCCGTGAAGAGCACAGACCTTGGAACCAGCAGCCCCGAACCCAAATTTAGGCTCCACCACTTACTGGCTCTGAGACATGGGCAAGTTGTGTGACTGCAGGCAGATTTGGCATGCCTGTGAGTCCCACTGTCCTGGGTGGTGAAACCAGGACGGTCGCACTACACTCACTGCTCTGCTGGGTGGGCAGGTCAGGGAGATGGTGTTTGCCAGCTGCCCCAGGCCTGAGGTCAGCAGTGGTGAGTGGCCAGCGGCTCAGATGCACTCCGTTCTCTCCTCTTCTCCCCACTGGCAATGTTTCAGTAAACGGAAGGCACCTACAATGCACTGTGACTTGTTTTTAACAGTCTCCCGTTTTGTCTCTGTCTTGCTCTCAAGATTCTGCTATTCCGGATTTCAGAAAATAGTTGAGTTGCCAAAATTGGTTGAATGAGCTACTTTGAAAATTAGTCAAGTGATACGAAGTATTGCTTTGCAGAGTGGTTCTAGCAATTTCCCTTCACAGAACCATCCCATAAGAGAGTGTTTTGACAAAAGGGGAGGATTGACAAAATTCACTTTATGAGCACACCTCTTACCATCCACACCCGGGAAACTTCGTGTCGTAGAAATCTCTTCCCTTCCCTAACCAGAGCATCGCGAGAAATCAAGACGTGGATTATCATCAAGTAATCTTAGTGGAGGTATCCAAAGATAGACACTTTAGATTTATTATCATTATTCGCTTCAACGGTGAGGTCCTTCTTGGGCTACTCGTTTGGTCCTATCTGGATGGCCTCAGGTTTTAACCTCAGCTATTTAATTTCAAGTCAGTTCAGTAGCTCATGTTTATGGATAAGTGAGAAAAACAGTAAAGATCAAAAGCAAAAAATAAAATTACTGTGGAATTCAATATTTCAGAAGCCGGAGCCGGGTAAATGTTAGTGAAGTGTGGTGTTCAGAACGAAAGGCCCGCGCTTACGATAATATGCCTAACAAGGAAATGAGATTGACACAGCAATTCTCTGTTTTTGTTGTCCCCTGAGGTTAGAGATTATGCAGTGCATGTTCCTGTTTTTAGCTTCTTTGGTAATTCCTATGGTGAGAGACTACTCTCTGCATATTTGTCAAGGTTGCACTCCTGCAAGGTGATGGGTCTTTGAGGTAGTGCAGGAAACAGTGTTCTTATCTGAGCCTTGAATTCTATCCCTCCCCACCCTGGTTACCCCGTGATCCAGGGCCCCCTTCCCATGGCTGATTTCTTTATTTATGCTCAGTTGCCAGGGAATTCCACAGAGGAAACATAAGTCTATCTTAACCACATTGTTGCTGTGAGAAATGTTGAAATGGGTGTCTGGAAGACAAAATGTTTACGTTCTTTATTTGATATCTCATTGTAATCCTGAGGCCTTTTAATACAAATTGAAGGTAGCCTAAGAACAGGAAACTATGGAACATCAGCATGGATTTGAATGAAAAATAAACTAGTTAGGTTTCTTTCATGACAAAGAAACGTGGGTTTGGATCCAGTGCCTCTTTGATAATAGTTATGGTAGCTGAGTCCTTGGGTTGAAGTGTCATCAATAAATTCAACTCAGGCCAGCTGAAGGAGCGGAGGGCTGTATCAACTGACATAGCTGGTAAGGTTACGGGGGTAACAGATTCAATGCAGCAGTCAAGGCTGTAGTCACTGGCACCAAAGTGTCGGTGCTGGCAGAACTCCTCCCTCCTCATCCCTGCTTGTCTTGGCTTCTTTGTGAGTCGCCCTTACTCTCTCCTGTTGAAGATCTATCCTGTCCACATGTCAGAGCACACAGCCACCCTCAGCCTCAGCTTAGTACCCAGGCAAAGGGAGCTCCTTTCATCCAGTGCTTGTATGTAAATCCCAGGCAAGGAAGCAGATTCCCTCTACTTTGGGACATAGGCCCACCCCTAGACCAGCCAATCTCTGTGGATGGATATTATGATTGGTTGACCTGGGTCTGATGCTTATTACTGTAGCCAGGGCAGAGAGTGAGTTCCCAGGAGAAGAGGGATGCAGAAGTTGTCGTTGGAGTCCAGGACAGTCCATCCCTTGGCTGTCTGACATGCATATCTTACAATCACGAGAATGTATTCATTTATCGTTAACTGTACCCGTGTTCAACCGAAGCACACTCACATACTCTCCTGAGAGAAACAACCTATTGTCACATCCAGTTATTATATCTACCTCCAAGGGTAACATTTCTGGGCAATGCCTCTTCCTCTAGGTCAAGTTCAAGCGTGGCTCTTTATGGTCTGGCAGCCTGTGACTAACTGTCTCCAAATAGCCAGCAGATAACAATGGAGGTAAAGGAAGATAAATGCAGTTAGAACTCCTGGTTAGAAAAAAGGGGGAAATGGAGAGCAAAATGCAGCAATCACTGGTCCTTAGCCTTTTCCATGTCCTGCTAGATTGACAAGGACAGCAAGCAGTCCTTTCCCTAGCCGCAAAGCCTCTCCAAAGATCCAGCCACTTGGATTGAAGTGGTTTTACTGGCAAACTTACAGTAAGACAATAGGATGGGTTTGGTACGTTAGCTTAGGGAGATGCCGAAAACATACTCTGATCCCCAACGTCCATGCCATGCTCAAACCGGTCTGTTTATGGGTTGGGTGATGGGCTGGTCGTATATTCCAAAACCCGAACCGAGCTTCCTGGCCTGTGATTCAGGATTTAGAGGGACACAACATTAGCTTTTCAGGGACTTTCTTTTTCATGTGAGCCATTTGCATTGGAACCTTTCTACAATATAAAACGTACTTCTCTGCCTCTTGAAAAAATACGAGCAATCTGTATTCATTGTGGAAAAGGAAAAAATACAGATGAACAGCAAAAATATCACCTGTAATACCACTATCCAGAGAGCGACTGTAAACACTTGACTTACATTCTTCCGGATGGTCTTTGTTAGTATGTGCTTTGCATTTGTGTGTATGCTTAGCAAAAATGGAATCATGTCAGACAACTTGTCTAAAGCCTGCTTTTCTCCTCCTGCTTTGCTAAAAGGTGATAGGATGACTCAGGAGAGAGGGAAGAGAATTGGTTTTTTTAAGTGCCTGGGTATATGCACATTATCTCATTTAATCAGGACTGTGAACCCAGGAACATAGGAATGGATAGTGGACCCAGCCCAGGACTCAACCACTGTGCCCTGCCTGGACCTCTCTCTGTCCCTTTCCTCATCACTCCTGAGAGTTAGTTCCCCTTGGAAGAATCTCTCTTCCTCCAGCCTTCCCTTCTCTTTCTTCTCTCTGTGACGGAGACCCTTGATGCTTTCTGTTTGCAGCTTTGTGGGAAGCTCTTTAGAAACATTTTAATGATTTATGGAGCCAGTGGGATACAATATGTGGAACCATGACTGTCCTGGAATTTCTAGGACCAAAGGTAATGCTCAAACATCAGAGTAAGTGCTTAGGTCCTGGTAGATAGGGCATACTTCAGTCTGGGGCAGTAATCCCTGGTTCTTTCATCAAGACTGAATTTTAGGATTTGGGTCAGGTACAGTCTTTTTGTTTTTTCCTTTCTTCTCCCCTCAGGTTCCCCTTGGCCACTGTACCCACAAATACTTGCCTGGACCAAAACTGAGTTATGAGTATGGGCCAGAGGCTGTAGACTCGGACACATCTAGAACCTGACTTCCTGTGGAGAGGCAACTCTATACTCCTTCCCGTACTACCCTGTGCTTCTCTGTGGTATGTTTAAAATGACAGAATGGCTGTTTTCTGCATCTTTGCGAAATGACCTCTCAACCCAGTTTCGAACATCTCAGTGGGAATATTGAAGTTGAATTGATGGACAGGTCGGAACTCTGGAAGTTTATCTTCATCTTTTTTGGGAACTTCAGGTCAAATATACCCAGTGCCTGTACTGCTGCCGCCAGAGGGATGTTTTTTAAAGGGAAGTCGGGTCATGTCACCGCTCTGCTCAGATCCAGAGCAGTTACCCCTCTCACTCAGGCCAAAGCCCACACCATGCCTGCCAAGGCCCTTATTATCTACCCCTCTTGTTCCCCCTCTCTGTCCTCACCCTCCTGTGCTCACCCCACTCCATCCACACCCGCCTTGCTGTTTCTGGGGCACTTGAGGAGCTGCCCCAATTCAGCGCTGGCTGTTCCCTCTGCCAGAATTCTCTTCCCCGCACATCCACACGGCTTGCTTCTTCAGCTTTTTAAAGTCTTTGATCAGATTCTCCATGTGAGTAAGCGGGCCCTGAGTGAGAGCAAAACCTCACTTCTCACTGAGACCATCCCCACCCTGCCCGCGCACTCACTGACCTTCTGCCTGCTTCCTCTCCAGACTTTATAACTACTTTTTTCTGCTTGCTACCTTCGTTTGAGGTGTACCTCCCCTCACTAGAAAGGAAACTCTATGGAGACAGAGAGTGTTGTTCATTGCGGTGTCTCCAGCACCTAGAACACTGCCTGGCTCGATAAATACTTGTTTGAATGAATGAATTGAAGGCAGTTTCCTCAGAGGCTAAATGATCATCACCTAGAAACCTTTCCTCCACTTTAAAAAATAAATACAGATGTCCACTCATTAATGGAATAGATAATTTTTTGTAAGTTGGCTATAAAATCAAATCTGTTTGCCTCTTGATTTTCGTTATGAAATTAAAGATGCATTTCTATGAAAAAAAAATCTCCCTGGAGATTAAACAAGGATTAGGAAAGCTTCCAAACCTATGACATTCTGGGCATCATTGTCATGCTGCGTTTACTTGCTGCCTTGGCATTCACCAATCCGTTCCTTCCACTTGCAGCCCATAGTGGCAATTCTAATTAATGCTGCCTCTCTCTCTCCAAGGAGGTTTTTTTTTTTTTTTAAATGCTAGGCTCTCCTCACTCCATGTCATACAATGTTCTGAGCTTTCCTTTCGTTTCCTTCTCCTAAAGCCTAATGTATAACGGTATTGTGCAAGGTTACCAAGCGTACCATCTTACAGTTACAAATGACCAATAGCATCAGTTTGGATTCCCTGTTCTTACCCTCACTTGCACTGCAGAGTCTCTTGCACTGAAACCACCTCACCTAACCGATATTTCTTGGAGTCCTCAAAGGTGAGCCCCACAACTTGAATGTCAGCTATAGACACCACTTGGTGTCCACCATATTCTTTTTCTCTGGCTTTGGCTCTTCTTAGTTGATGTGCAACGCCAAAGACATCCCTCGGAGGACTCTCAGCATTATCGTCAGTGCAGGTGGTGCCCACTGGGGGCTGCTGCCTCCTGATGCTCCCAAGGCTGCCAGCGCTCTAGCGTTCTCACCGCTGAGAAGTGGAGGAACGAGCCGGTGCCAAGGGTATTGCTGCATTTGGTCCTCTGGGCATTGAAAAGCACTGCTTGGGTTTTTCTTTTTGGTTGCTGTTTGTTTATTGTCTGCTTGAAACTTTGGAGTGATGGTTGACTTGACTTCTACCATTCCTACCAATGTTTCAAAAATCTTAAGGTCAACTTTTTTTTAATTTTTATTTTTTTAATTTATTTTTGGCTGTGTTGGGTCTTCGTTTCTGTGCGAGGGCTTTCTCTAGTTGCGGCAAGCGGGGGCCACTCTTCATCGCGGTGCGCGGGCCTCTCACTATCGCGGCCTCTCTTGCTGCGGAGCACAGGCTCCAGATGCGCAGGCTCAGTAGTTGTGGCTCACGGGCCCAGTTGCTCCGCGGCATGTGGGATCTTCCCAGACCAGGGCTCGAACCCGTGTCCCCTACATTGGCAGGCAGATTCTCAACCACTGCGCCACCAGGGAAGCCCCTTAAGGTCAACTTTTAATCAGAACTCAAGCCCAAGATTCCACGAGCTCCTTGATGCCATAGGTGCTTGCAAGGATTTGAATGATCCCATTGAGGAGGTTTTGGGAATGAGAGCCTTGAGAAAATGATGCCCATCTTGCTCTAAGGATTGCTGCTCTTTTCTCGTGTAGGTGAACATGTTACCCCAATGAAGTTGACTGTTGCAAATATCCATGGTAGTGTCAGCACATAGTTCACATTGTGTTCCGTTCATTCCTTTATTCACCAGATCCACTGAGCGCTTACTCCATGCTAGACGTTGGGGAGACAACAGTGAGTGATACAAACATGGCTCCTGCCCACCTGGAGCTCACCTGTGGTCCAGTAAGGGAGGCAGATAGATAGTATACAGGTAAATACACATTGATTACAGATGAGTTAAGACCATTAAAGGAAAAGCCAAGGTTAACTGAGATTGTATGGGGAGGGGTTAGTGGGACAGCCTCCTGGGTTGTGGGAAAGGGGTTCTGGGACATCCCCCCGAGGACTGACAGAGAGGGAATCCGAGACCTGAAACATGGGTCAGAGTTACATAGGAGTAAAGAGGAGAACAATTTTCCAGGCTGAGAAAAAACAAACAAACAAACAAAAAATTTCTTAAGATCAAGTTTTCAGGAATCTATAAAATATGTAAAACATTAAATCATCACTAGCAAAGTGGCTGACTGCAGCATATTAACTTCAGTTTAAACATGGGTTGTAGTAATGTCCAAAATAACCCATCTTATTCCCAGTGACTCGGGACACATTTTCTTTGCACCTGCTTCCTGCTCTGGCAAAACCTGTGTTAAGTAAATATTAATGAGAATTCCAGGACTCTTTGGTTGAGCAATTTTTTGGGTCTAGTTTTGTTTATTTAAATCATTTCCAGGGAATTCCGGGCAGTCCAGTGGTTAGGACTCTCACTGCCGAGGGCCCGACTTCAATCCCTGGTCGGGGAACTAAAATCCCACAGGCTGTGCTGCACGCATTCCCCAACCCCCCAGAGAAAATCATTTCCAGAATCTGGTCCTTTGCTTAAGCCATGGAATTTTGTGGTATGTTTCTTAAAGTGGTCATGAGCTTTGTGCTTTGGTTGGCTGGATCAGCCCATGGAAAGTCCCTAAATGTACATATAAGGGAATCTCTGGATCTGACACACAAATGAAGAAAAAAAGATGTTGCATAAGGAAGGTGCAGCAAGAATTTCAGTATGGAGACCTTGGATATCAGACCGCGGTGATGCGGCTTGATGATAAGCACATTTAATGCTCTGTACACGGGTATAAACTGTTTCTGGGAACTGACATGGCCCTTTTGGAAGAGGGTGAGGTAGAAGCAAGAAGCCAGGGATCCCCCTTTGTGTGGAGCCTTTGGACCTGGTGGGTCTTTCATGAATCATGGACCACAACCTTGGTGGATGCCAGGAAGAAACATTCAGCAGTAGCCTTTGCTTTTTTAAATTTATTTTGCTTTATTTTATTTTATTTTATTTTTGGCTGCATTGGGTCTTCGCTGCTGCGTGCAGCTTTCTCTAGTTGCGGTGAGCGAGGGCTACTCTTCGTTGTGGTGCGTGGGCTTCTCATTGCGGTGGCTTCTCTTGTTGCAGAGCACGGGCTCTAGGTACGTGGGCTTCAGTAGTTGTGGCGCACGGGCTCTAGAGCGCAGGCTCAGTAGTAGTGGTGCACGGGCTTACTTGGTCCGCGGCATGTGGGATCTTCCCAGACCAGGACTCGAACACGTGTCCCCTGCATTGGGAAGTCCCAGCCTTTGCTTTTTGATAGCTCCTGAGGCTTGTGAGTAAAAAAAAATAATCTGCATTCATGAGATTCATTTCCACCATTCACAAACCCATCTCTGTTTCTTCTGAATCTAAGCCTAAGACACAAAATTTGGATGTCCAAGCAACTTGTACTCTTGGGTGTTATGTAAGTGATACCTTCAGTGTCGCTTTTTTATGCCAGTTTTGACAAAGTTCCCATATTTGTCTATAGAATAGTATTGACTTACACATCCCAGTTTAAAACTACCTCATGAACCATGCATAGGTGTCTCGTTCATTCATTTAATCAGCACATGTTTATTGAGCACCTCCTATGTGTCAGGTGCTGTTTTATGAGCTGGTGGTGAACAAAACAAATTTTTTATCCTAATGAGCTCACATTTGATTGAGAGGTGCAGTCATTGAATAAATATACACATAAATAGAGAAATATGCCAATAATATAAGTGCTAAGAAGAAAAAATGATAGGGGATAGAGAGTGACGGGGGCGGAGGTGTACTGCTTGGTACAGGGCAGCCAAGAAGATCTCTCTGAGACGATAACATTTTAGCAGAGGCCTGAAAGAAATAAGGGAAGAAACCACGTGGTTTTGTGGGGGAAGGGCATTTTGCACAGAGGGAACAGCAAATGCAAAGGAGCTGAGGAACGAGTATGTGTCACTTGTTCAAGGAATAGTAAGCACAGTAGTGGGAGTGGAATGGGGCACCAAGGCGGTGGTGGGTGGGAGGGAAGATGTGTTAGGACATAAAAGTCTTCGAGGTAGTCAGAGGCCAGAACAAGTAGAGTGAGGTATGGTTTTCAGGTTTTAACCTCTGTGTGATGGGCAGCCGTTGGAGGGTCTTGAGCAAGGTCTGACATGATCCCACTTAGGTTCTATTCAAGGGATCCTGGGGGTGGCAGAGACTTTTGTTGTCGGGCCGGGAGTGGTTGTTCCTAGAAGGGCTCCAGGTCTCCCACCTCTCTCTAACCAGGGCAACCTCGCTTTGATCTATTTCACATATTTGGCTTCTGGGTAGATTTTTTTTTTTTTTAAAGAAAGGTTCTCATTGTTTCAAAAACTTCCAAAAATTATTGTTTTATATTGCCAGTGATATTTATAAAAATGGGTGGCAAGTGGAAAAATTAAAGTAGTAGGAAATGAGTATCTCATAAATTTTACTCTATTGAGAAGACGAAGATGGAACCTACTATGAACACAGGGCTGGTCAATCTGAACCTCAGCTGGACCATCTACAGTTAAAGCAGTTGAATTGTTCCTTTGTGTTAACTACAAAGGAAAAGAGCAAAATTAAAAGTGAGGATTATATAAGGTATTTATAATACTTTTTAGTAGGGTGGGAATAGAAGTCTGTTCAAAACGAGTGGCTTCTTCACATCCATCTTTAAGAACACACTTGTAGTCAAGACAGGGATTCCCTGTGCAGTGCAAAACTGAGGTTTAAAAACATATGCTGTATATTTACAACATTTTAAATAGAACTTGTCATTTTTGCTTCTCTCCCTTTGTGTTACGCTGATGAATGGAAAAAATCTAATGTTTGAATTTTTAAAAATTGATATTTTAAAACATTTTCATGAATTTTAAAATTCATTATCTCAGAGAGGTGTTATTAAGTTGTTGCCTGACATTTATTGAGTGACAAACAATATGATAGGGTCTGTGTTTTTAATGCGATTGATTTAAAAAGACATAAATGCTTTAAAACTCAAAACCTCAGTAAAAGTAGGTCATTATTTAAAGGAGTCCTGCTCTCTGCTAGCCTCTGTGTTGAACATTTTGCGTGCATTAAATGTTTTAATCCCGATAACCACCCAGAACCGGGCATTATTTTACCCACTCCACAGATAAGGAAACTGAATCGCAGAAAGTAAAGCGATTGACCCCAAGTCATGAAGCAAAGGGGTGGTAGAGCTGAGCTTGGGAGGTGGATCTGTCAGCCCCACGGCAGGGCCCTTCTGCTGCTGCAGGGAACCATTCTCCCGAGAAGGGAAAGGTGGTTTGTCTGGAATACTCTAGATGGGGTCTAGATCTAGGTGGCAGAGAAATTTCACATCCTCCGTGCCTTTGCGAAAACGTATCTTTACTTGAGCCCATTGTCCAGTGACCACATAAATGCTGTTTCTAATGCTCTGGGTTATGGAACCTTAACATATCAGCATTTTGGGGTTCTTTTGGGGATGGAAAATGAAATTTGAAATAGATTTTTTAAAAGTACATAATAAAACCTCAGAACTTTGATATCCATAAAATAATACTAATGGTTCTTGCCAGCAAAGTGTGTCGCTGGATGTGAATCCCTGATATTGAGATGTGTTTGTCAAAATCTTTCTCCTCAAGGGATCAAGACATGTAGGAATATCAGTCCTTAGGATGTTCATTGCTCTAATAAAGTTATTCCATGGTCCTGCAAGCATAAATGCCTAGTCTATAGTCTTTGGATTTTAATGTGTAAGAAAAATGGAAATGGATTAAAAGTTAGATATTAACACTAAAGGGGAAGGAACAGACATATTGTGTGAATGCACTTAGTTCACAATGTGTTCATTAAATGTTGATGGAAGCTGAAGTTCTTCAGATGGAGGAATCAGTCTGAGAAGGGACTAACCTAGCCCCAGGGTCAGCTGTCTTCAGTGTCCTCTCTCTGCCTTCTCTGTCTCTGCTGTCTCTCTGTCTCTGTCTCTTTCTCTCTCTCTCTCTCTGTGGCTTTCCCTTCATCTTAAAGGAAAAAAGTACTAGGGTAACCAAGAAAATTACAAGAAGTAGGATAAAAAGTGGGGACTTAGCCCAGTAATTTGAAAACATATTGTAAGGTTACAAATAATAAAACAGTGCTTGGCCAGGAATTAGGCAGCAGATAACACATCAAACTAGAAGGTCAAGAATCAGATTGACTATGCTTGCTTTAACTTATGGACGATGAACAGAAATTATTTGGAAAGAATGAGTATAACAAGTGAGCATCTATAGAAACAAGACCACTAGCACAGAATATGTAGGCAACTGGACAGAAACCCCTCTTTTCCATTTTATTGATATAAACAGGCCTGTTTTCCAACCACTACATCACATAAACATCAACCCATTTTCACATATCTTCTGAAAGAGAAGACAGAAACAGTAAAACAACAAAGACTTCTGTAAGAATGATTTTGAAACAATGAAATGTGTTTCAATGTCCTTTCCATGTGCCAGCTAATGTAAATGTGTATAAGGAAAATTGTATCATGCGTATGCCTCACTTCTAGTAAGAATATTGGGGCCAAAGCAATTGAATTTCATATCTGTCACATACTAAAACTTATAAGGTGTCAAAAAAAAAAAAGAATCAGATTTACTTCCAGGTGGGTAAAGGAAATCAGAATCAATCAGGAAGTGACTGGATGGATTTTTCAAAAAATAATTTTTTCTATCATTTTCTAATTCCTTAGGAAAGAAAATGACAAAGTATTTTCTCATTGCTTACATCAAAATAAATTCCATTTGGAGGAGATTTTAATGTAAAAACAAAACTCCGTAAAATATTAGAAAGAAAATAAATATCTTAGGATGGTAAAGGGCTTTTAAAGCATAACTCTGAAGTAGAAACAGGAACAGGTTGATCGATTTTATTAAATTTTAATTAAGAACTTGTATATGATTAAAAATATAATACCCAATTGAAAGACAGGTAAACTTGGACCAAAATATGCAATTGTATAAAAGTTAGTACCTTTACTTTATAGGGAGGCCTTATAAGTAGAAAAGATCATTACTCCAATATCATAGTTTAACAGAATGATGAACATAATGAACAGAAATTATGCTGAAAAAAACAACTGTTTAGTAAGTGCTTAAGAAAATACTTTTAATGTCACAAGTAATCAAATAGATGCATGTTGAAATGAAGTTTTTTTTTTTTTTTTTTTTTGCTTATCAGACTCTCAGAGATTACAAAGCATAATATTTAGTCTTTTCTGGGGTATAGGAAAATTGACACCATGGATAAGAGCATTATATAATATTTCTGGTGAAAAATTTGGCAGTGTGCATCAAAAACTTTTAAAATGTTTATAGCTTTCAACCCACTAATTTCACTCAAAGTATTTATCCTAAGGAAATAATTAGAAATGTGGACAAAAATTTGTACAAAATATTTATTATGGCATTAAAGATCATAAATATTGAATACTATAAGAAATTGCTCATGACAAAATTATATGTAAAAAAGATGATCTCAATTTGATTAATTTTCTCCACAGGGATACTGGAAGAAAATATATCAAATTGTTAATAGTGATTATCTCTGGCATTTTAGGTGATTTTTGTTTCTATCTTTAAACTTTTGTGAGTTCTCTGAAATGTCTACAAAACTCATGTATTTTCTCCACACTTAAAGGAGAAAAGATTAAATGCTAAAAAAAAAAAGTTCCTTCTCTTTGGCTTCAGACAGATTTTGAGCAAATCCTCCTTGGATGGCTACCAGTTAAATTATCAATCTTTCGTGTTGCAGTGTGAATTAATTTATGTATCTTTTCCTTTGTAGCTAAGAGAAGGGTCCTTGACAAAGTAGTCTGAGAGGGGAGGCAGACTTAGGCAGGCTGCTTTATCCCCTAAGTGCTTTTGCTTTTATGGACTCCTTCTTCCATAAAAAAAAATCAAAAATTGTATTTTAGAATTGGGTTGATATGTAGAGGAATATAATCGAGGGTAGATTATATTCATTTTTTTCTTCTGATTTTAAAAGAAATTAAAGCAATTTTGTGGGCTCCTGAAAGCATCATGGCCCTAAGTACTGTGCTAGCTGGGCTTTAATAGAGGAGTCGGCCCTGGGCCCCGGTGTGAGGCTCAGGGGTGCAGGAGCCAGGGGTGGGGAGGGGCACACGGAGGATTCTAAAAGGCACATTCTACTCCGCTGAGTGGCCTTGAGCATTTGCAATTTATTTTTTGTCTCTGTGAGAAGAATCCAAATTTCAGGCTCCCAGGGAATGCTTTCTAAGCCCTGTAGTGAATTGTGCATGCCATTTTCAAGGCCTTTAATGGGAAGGCGTGCTAGACTTCTATGTGAATTTCTGACTGGGGGTGAGAGTGGTTCACAAAAGGCAGGGCGACTCCCAGACTTCTGACCAGGACACCTGGCTCCGTGGTGGTGCCACTCTTCAATGTAGAGGTCATGAAGGAGGAAGATTTCTATTTGGATATGTTGAATTTTAGGTGACTTGGGACACAAGAAAGAGGTGGAAAGTAAAGTCGTTGGGATGTCCTAGAACTCAGAGGGGAGAGGTGTGCTAGATTCATGGGCTTGAGACACCAAGGGACAGGGGTTGGATGATGACACGAGCATGGGTGAGTGACTGGGAGGGCAGTGAGAAGAGAGGTGACATAAGAACAGAGTTCCCAGAATGCTTCCAGAGGATTTGGTGGAGGGCACCTGGGGGCAGGAATGAGGAAAAGCTCAGGCTAGTGATGTGGACACTGAGAAAGGATACAGTTCCCAAAGGAGGATGTGATTCACAGGTTTAAAAGCCACAAAGAGGTTTAGCAAGATAAGGATTAAAAAGTTAAGACGTTTAAAGGTTAGGCAGTTGTTGGCGACCTCGCTCAAAATATTTGGTGCCAGGCCAGATTAAAGTGGGCTTAGGAATATATGGGTGGAGAAATAGAAAGATGACTCTTTCGAGAAGCTGGCTGTGAAAGGGAAGAAAGAATTCAGGTCATAGTAGGGTTATTATTATTCTTAAGCTTTATTTATAAGAAAAGAGATAGTAGAGCATGCTTATATACTGAGGGAGTAGGAGAACGTTATGGGTTGAGTTGTTTTGCCTGAAATTCATTATGTTGAAGTCCTAACCTCTAGCACCTTAGAATGTGACTTATTTGGGTATAGGGTCTTTGAAGATGTAATTAGTTCATATGAGGTTATACTGGTGTAGGATGGGCCCCTAATCCAATATGACTGGTGTCCTTATATGAAAGGAAACCTCGGACACAGGTCTGCAAACAGGGAGAACTCCATGTGAACACGAAGGCAGAGATTGGGGTGATGTGTCTACAGGGCTAGGACCACCAGTGATTGTCGGCAGACCACCAGAAGTGAGGGGAGAGGCCTGGAACAGGTCTTTCTCTAGCACTTTCAGTGGGACCATGGCCCTGGCAACAATTTGATTTCCAACTTCTAGCCTCCAAATCTGTGAGACCATACATTTCTGTTGTTTCAACTAATCTGTTCATGGTACTTTGTTTTGGGAGCCCTGGGAAACAGAGAGAGAAAAGAGGAGGAGAGGGGAGGGAGGGGGAGAGGAGACCTAAATAAATCCTAACTCGAATGCTCTGGCTAGGTGCTATTGTCAGAGCAGCATTCTGCTGAGGGACCACCATAGGAAATATGTCAAAGAATACATGGAAATGCCTCCGAACCAACTAAGCGACATGAAGAGGGCTACATCCGGTGTTTTGGTTGTATCTCTTCAGTCAAATGACCTAGAAGTCATTTCTACACACTGCTGGTGGAGACAAAAATCCTTGTGAGTTTTTTTTCTAATTGATCATTTCTCTATTATATAAGTTCAATAAAATCTAACATCCCATAGCATAATTCATAGTGCTCTTAGAGATAATAGTTACAGGAACTTGGGAGTATAAATCTTGGTAGTATTGACAAAAAGTGTTTATGTAGATATTTCCAAATACCTCAACTTGAGCAGAAAAGTGGGAGTGAATAAGTAACAAATTGCACTCAAATTTTAGCAAATTGATTTCCACTAAAATCAAAATGAAAAAAAGATTCATATCTTGGCTGAATATTAATTCTTATGCTCTTTATAGAGGGCCAAATTAATCTTTAGGGTAAAATTCATAATTCAACCAAATAAAAACTACATACATCAAGAAAAAGAGCTAGAAATTTATTCAATGAAATGCAGCTGTTTCTCAACTCTAACTTGATCTTCATTTATTTACTTTTGGGGAACAAATGCATTATCAGACATTTGCTACCTTATTTACTTTGTAAATGACTTTTGATAATGTTGTTTGTGCTAAGAGGATATGAATACTATGTTGAGCAGGAGAAAGGCTGTTTCACGTTTATGGATTGCCTAGGAAAAGCTGCGTCTGAGAAGAGGGCATGTTCCATGCTGGAGTATGAGGTGAAGAGGGGGAGAAAGGAGCAGTAAACAGACAGGGTACAACTTGCTAAGCTTTGTGGGCTTGGGCAAGTCACTTCACTTCTCTGGGCCTCAGTTTCCTTATCTCTAACACAGAGTTAATCAGACCTACTTCACTATTGTATGGGAAACATCTAGAGTGTCTGAGGCAGAATAAAAGTGCAGTTGATGTTAGTAACATCTCTTTTATACCAGGATCTGTAACGGGAGATAGTGTGGTAGAGTGGGAAACAGGTGAGTTTTGGAATAGGCTGGTCTAGATACAAATTTTAGCTCACCTTCTTACTAGTGTGTGGTTGACTGTTATCAAGTTACCGAACTCCTCTGAGTCTCTTTTTCTTCATCTTACCACTCTTATTTTGTAAAGTTGTGTATTGATTAAATGAGACAACATAAAAGAAAGCATGTGGCATAGTGAATCTCAGGGTCACTGCTGGCCTGTATGACATCTTTATGTGAACTGCAAAAATCAACCCCTTCCCCAAGTGACTTGACTTCTGCCTGTTAGAAAGTCTTCCTAATATACTGATAATTAGAACAAAACACTTTATTGCTTACAGTAATTTTCTAGAGCCATAGCAGAATACCACAAGCTGGGTGACTTAAACAACAGAGGTTTATTTCTCACAGTCCTGGAGCCTGGAAGGTCATGAACAAGGTGCCGACAGGGTTGGTTTCTCCTGAGACCTCTCTCCTTGGCTTGCAGACTGCCGCCTTCTCACTCTGTCCTCACGTGGCCTCTCTGTGTGCTCACATCATTGCTGTCTCTTCCTCCTCTTATAAGGACACCGGTCCTATTGGATTAGGGTTCCATCCTTATGACTTTATTTAACTTTAATTACCTTGCTAAAGGCCCTATCTCCAAATACAGTTACATCGGGGGGGGGGGTGGTTAGGTCTTCAATATATGCATTTGCAGGGGACACAGTTCATGCCATAACACTACGGTCTAGCAGAAAATTGTCAGAATAAATACGCAAATCTATGGTATCTACACTTAGAATGTGGTGCCTTTGTGCAGAGTGCAACTTGGGGAGCCTCCCACAAGGCTGGCACATAGGTGCTGATTTAACGCATATTTCCTCTTCTTCCCTCTGTCTCCTGTCTCGGTCTTCCTTTCTTCCTCCCAGGCATCTGCAGATCTTGCAACCTTACCTGAGAAGTCGTCATCCTGAATGGGGTTGCACGACCCCCTAACGAGGAGTCTCCGTTGGGAGCAAATGTCACTTGAGTTTTCCTGCCTCCACACATACCCAGAGTCAGGGTTGATATTTCTACCCTATGTTTCTCTTTATCCCGCTGCCTCCTCATCTCCTCAAGCCAATCTGTGAGCATGAAACTTGAGGAAATCAAAAAGGAGCCCCTTAGCAGGAAAAAGCAGGTGAGCTCTAGGGGGCAGTAGCTAAACAGGAAGCAATTGGTGAAGAGGAACTGATGCTGGACAGGTGCTAAATAGTCTGCCCTTTCAGCTTAGTTCCACCATTCCTACTCACTCCTTGAAGACTTTTGTCCAACGGTCTTTCTAGTCACCCCTATGCTTGTCATCACTGATGACTTCCACTTCTAAGAGTTGATCCATCCAACACCTGAGCCAGCGACTTTCATCTCCATTCCATTGCAGCTACCAGCCCAGAAACCTGGGAGTCATTCTTGATTTTTCTGTCTCCCTTACCTTCCATATCTAATCCATCACTAAGATTTTGGGCTTTATCTCCAAAGTATCTTTCCAGTTAGTCAACATCTCTCCATTTCTACTGCCATCAGCTAAGTGCAGCCACTTAGCTGCACCTGGACCACTGCTCTTAACCTATCTTCCCAATTATATTCTTGCAGCTCTCCAAACCACTTCCCACCCAGCAGCCACGGTGGATGTTATACAATGTGAATTTCATCCTTCCATTTCTCTGATGAAGACTATTGAGAGACTTTCTGTTGCTTTTGGAATAAAAGCTGAATGCCATTCCACGTCCACACAAGCCTGCCCTGCATGGTTTAGCTCCTGCCATATTTATCACCCTCACTTCATGCCCCCTTTCCCCTCACTCACTTACTCACATCCCCTTTCACTTTTCTTCAACATGCGTCCTTTCTTTCTGAACCAGGAAGCAGGCTGTCACCTGCAGACACTGAATTGGCCAGTACCTTGATCTTAGACTCCCCAGCCTCCAGAACTGTGAGAGAGAAATTTCTGTTGTTTATAAACCACTGTGTTTATATGTTTCTGTTGCTTATAAACCATGATGGCATTCTGTAATAGCAACCCAAACAGACTAAGACAGAAATTGGTGCTGAGAGAGAGGTTGCTGTTGTAATAGAGACCTAAAAGTGTGGAAGAAGCTTTGGAAGTGGGTAATGGAAAGAGGCTGGAAGAGTTTGGAGATGCACTCTAGAAATACATCTGATTCTGATGAGGATTCAGAAAGAAAAGAGGAGAGCCGTAGAGAAAGCATCCATCCTCCTAGAGAATACCTAAGTAGTCATGAACGGAATGTTGATAGGAATATGGACAATAAAGGCCTTTTTGATGAGGCCTCAGATGGAAATGAGGAACATGTTATTGGAAACTGGAGGAAAGGCAATCCTTGTTGTAAAGTGGCAAAGAACTTGGCAGAATTGTGTTCCTGTTCTAGTGTTTTGTGGAAGGCTGAACTTGAAAGTGACGAAATTGGATATTTAGCTGAAGCAGTTTCTAAGCAACGTGTTGAAGGTGTGGCTCGACCCCTCCTGACTGCTGATAGTAAATGCCAGAAGAGAGAAATGAGTGGAAGATGGAATTGTTAAGCAAAAATGAACTAGACTTGCAGATTTGGAAAATTCTACATCTCTATCCATATCACAAAAAAGTGAGAAAGCGTGTTCAGGAAAGAACACCGTGTGGCCAAGTGACCACTGGATTAGTAAGTGTTGAACCACAGACCTAATCAGCCTTCTCGTTAGAAGCCAGGTGTTATCCTTCAAGACGAGGGGGAAATGACCCCAAAGGCGACTCAGAGATCATTAGGATTGCTTCCTTGGTTTCAAAAGGGGGAACCATCGCCTTGCTTTCAACAGGCCAGGTGACCTCTTCCCAAAGCTATGGGGGCAGGGCCATCCTGAACCTGGGAGGCCCAACCCCTGCCTGACAAAGTTTCAGGGGCAGGATCACTACTCCAGTGGGTCCAGAAGGTGGGACTCCTGACCCAGTGGGTTTGAAAGGCGGGACTTCTGTGCCAGTGGGCCTGGAGCACAGAGAATTGAGCTAAAGAGGATTATTCTTGAGCTTTAAGATCTCATGGAGTTTGCCTTGTAGATTGGACTTATTTGGGACTCATTCACCCTTTCTTCTTTCCTATTTCACCCTTTTGGAATGAAAATGTTTATCCCATGCCTGTCCCACCATTATATGGTGGAAGCACACAACTTGTTTGGTTTCACAGGTTAGCACATGAAGAGTAATTTGCCTCAGGATGAGTCATACCTCAAATCTCACCCATATCTGACTTAGATGATATTTAGATGAGACTTTGAACTTTAGACTTTAGAGGTGATGCTGGAACGAGTTAAGACTTTTGGGGCTGTTGAGATGTAATGAATGTATTTTCATGTGAGAAGAACCTGAATTTTGGGGGGCCAGAGGTGAACTGCTATAGTCTGAATATTTGTGTCCCTCCAAATTCATATGTTGAAACTCTAACCCCCCACTGTGATGGTGCTAGGAGATGGGGCCTTTGGGAGGTGATTAGGTAATGAGATTAAAACGGACCCTCGAGAGCTCCCTCACCCTTTCTACCATGTGAGGACACAGGGAGAAGACAGTCATCTGTGAGCCAGGAAGCAGGCTCTCACTAGACACCAAATCTGTCAGCACCTTGTTCTTGGACTTCGGCCTCCAGAACTGTGAGAAATAAATTTCTGTTGTTTATAAGCTACCCAGATATGGTATTCTGTTATAACAGGCGGAACGGACTAAGACACCTTCCTTGGGGTTTTGATACATGCTGTTCCTCCATCTGGAATGATCGTCCCTTCAATCTTTGTTAGGCTGATTCCTTCCCAACTTCGAAGTCTCTTTGTAAATGTCCACCTTCTGTTGGACAAGAAGGTCTTGCCCACTCTTTGTCAAGCGTGCCTCCACCTCTCTTACTCTCTCTCACAGCGTGCTGTTCTTTGCCTTCACAGCATTGATCACGATGGTAATTTAATATTTATGTCTTTGTTCTTGTTTATGTCTGGCTCTCCCACTAGACTGTCAGCCCTGTGAAGGCAGGAACCATGTTGGGTCGTCCTCCATAGTGAGCCCAACACTTAGCATAATGCTTAGCACCTAGGAGACACATGTGTTGAATTTTTGAATGAATCAGCTGTTAGATTTTGGTTAAGTCAGTTATCAGTTCTGAACTTAAGCTTCTTCACCTGCATTCCCTAAAGTATCACCCTGAGATTTATAAAATGATTATGAGAAACTTTGAGTCATTATGTTTTTAAAACGACATGTTTCCATTTTAATTAGTACCTATTAATTCCCTGCTAGGAAAGGTGAGGAAATTAGCACTCCCACTTCTTTCCACTTTCCTCACCCACCTCCTGTTTTTGTTAGTTATATTATTTTATTATATATTGGCAAAGTTTGTAACATTTACACCTGCTTTGTATCTCGAATTCCCTCAGTTACTTCATCTTAGCTTTCTATTTAAATGGATTAATTGCTCACCATCTGTATCAATTTACATTTTTGGTTTCAAACAACAAAGACCAACTTTTGTTCATTTAAGCTGAAAAGGAATTGATCAGAAGGATGTTGGGTGACTCACAGGTGGGAAGGCTGGGGAATCCTGCTCAGAGTTGGGCAGGAACTAAGGGAGACGGAGCAATGAGCAAACTCAGCTGAGGTCCTGCCATGTGAGCATCAGGTTAGGATGCACCGCAGAACCCCCTCCGTCACTGGACCATCCCTCCCTTCCTTCTTTCTTCCCTCTTCCTTCCTCCTTTTCTCCCTTCATCCCTCACATTTCTCCCTCCTCCTTTGCTATAGCGTGTGTCGAAGCTTTCTTGTCATCTCTTTTCATTTTACTTATGCTTCCCATTCTGTGTTGTTTGAAGGCTGGGTGTTTTGTTTTCTTTCCACCTTTTTTTTTTTTTTTTAAGCCTTGGGAGTGGACAAAAAAAAAAAGAGTGCAGATGGGGCTGAAGATGTGGGAAATCTCCACCAGAAAACCCATGCTTTGTTTTGTATTCTAATTTTGTCAAGTGTACTTTATGAGAATTCACCCCAGTTAGTTGGGGTAGATCACATTCTCATGTGCTGGGGTCCCTGAGCTCCAGATTATTCCACCCGCACAGGTCCTAGATCCACTGAGTGGTCCTAAAGCCTTCATTTCTGGCAGAGAAAATGGGCCCTGGGTGTCTCTTCCTATTTCATTCATCCATCTATTTTTCTATTCTCTCCCATTTCTATTGGGAGACATTTCTATTCCCTCCCGACAAGAAGAGGGAAAATATGAAGGTGTACCCTCAATTCACTTCTCTCCTGATTGAGAATAAAGGAGCTGCAGTTTACGATTTTTTTGGATTCCCTGTTACTGCATCTGGTGGGCCAGGGGTGGATGATGGTATGGCTGGAGGGGTTGGGAGCCAAAGGTCATATTTGGGAGCTACGGTAGGTCAGAAACTTCTGCTTCATTCATTAGCTGCCCTCCCCTTGTTTGGTTGATATTGGTGAAATTTCTGCTAACTGTTTGCCTTTAAGGATTGAAGGGGGAAAGTCTGTCTATCTTCATTGGTTCCAGCACCCTGATAATATACCCGCTATTTGCTTAATCTGGTTCAAGTTGGATTTCTGTCACTTGTGAGCCAAACTCTACTAACACATGCAGTGCCATAGATGCAGGAGGCAGCCTTCTGGTCAACAATGAGAGACCCAACTTGTATCTTATCAACTCTCTACCCTTCTCTGCTCAGAGGTGGGTCATAGGGAGCCTATGACCAGAAGCATCTCTTTTTCCAGGGGCAACATTGGGTTGTTTGCTTAAATACTCAGTCTGCAATCACATAAAACTATAATGTTAAGCATTAACAGACCCAGTTTAGACTGGATCATTTTAAGAGTAACTTGACTGTTAATTTTATGTGTCAACTTGCTTAGGCCATGATACCCAAATATTTGGTGAAGTATCAGTCTTGATGTCTCTTTGAAGGTATTTTAGAAATGTGATTAACATTTAAATAAGTAGGCTTTGAGTAAAGCAAATCCTCCTCCTTGATGTGGGTGGGCCTTATCTAATCAGCTGAAGGCCTTAAGAGAAAAAAGACTGAGGTTCCATGGGAAAGAGGGAACTCTGCCTCCAGACAGTCTTCAGACTCAAGCTGCAACATCAGCCATCCCCTATGTCTCCAGCCTGCTGTCCTGTCCTACAGATTTCACAATTTTGGGTTTGGCAGTCCCCACAATTGCTTAAGCCAATTTCTTAAAATTCCCCATAAATATGTGCACACACAAACACACACACACACACACACACACCCTAATTCAAGTAGCAATTACTGAGAACACCTCAGTCACCACAGATTTTCAATGTATCTCCTAAGGGGCAACTAATTTTGCCTGTTGCTGACTCCTGTAGGATTTGCCAAGATGAGTTTGCTGCAAAGGGAACAGGCAGGCTCTGGAGTCAGACCGCTTCAGGCAGGTTTCAATCCCCATACCCACCACTTACTTGCTGTGTGACTTGACAGCTCCTTCACTCTCCCTGTGCCTCAATTTTCTCATTTGTAAAATAGGACAGATGTTTGGCTGTACCTTGTAAGGTTCTGTGAGGATTAACTGAGATAATAGATGCAAAGCATTTATAACAGGTTCTGATACGTAGCAACTTCTTAATAAGTTTTGGCAATTATTACAGGTCCACTGTAGTCCCATATCTGAAGCATACAGAATGTATACTGTGTGTTCCACAACACCACCAGCAGGGGCTGGGTGGCCCCTCATAATCAAATACACTCAAATTTCTGCAGTGAAATCCACTAAGAGGAGTAAATAAAGACCACAACCTCCTATTAGTTCAGGTCAGTTTTTGCCACCAAATGAGTTCAGGAAAAACTTGGTTTCCAGAGCTCTTTAGATTTTGGAATTGTGGCTAAGGAATTGCAGACCCACATCATACGATAATGTTTTCAAGATCCCCCAAAACAAGTCGGCTTGCTGGGTGAGCTTGTTTAATATTTTCCACTTGAACACTGGAGCATGTCTATCATAAAAATAATTTTTGTTTAGGCATAATTGGTAAAGAGCTATTTTTTAGGACTCAGCACTGATATGAGTTGCTTCTGGAGACTGCTCCTGGTTTGCCAGATGAAAGCTGTGCCCTCAGGGTAGAGAGGATACTTGTCTCCATGCTGTGCTGTTTGTCACAGGGTGGAGGGTGTCCTTCCACTTCACACCAAGTCCTCCCTGTTCCTTACACAAGCTGCTAGACTGAGAGACCAGACCTGCCATGTGCTGGGAGGAAGCCAGGCTCTTGGTGGGATGTGGGAGAATTAGAATCATACTCCTTTACCCATTCAACATATATATTTTTGAGCACTTGCTCTGTGCCAAATATTAGAAGCTCTGTCTATATAGCATTTTATTATTTATCAAGAGCTTTCACATTCATTGCCTCTTTTAGTAATCTGATAAGGAAGATATAGTCAATGGGGTTATCCTTGTTTTATTGGTGAAGAAGCAGAGTCTTAGAATGTTTGTGTCACTTTAAGGCACAGATGTAGCTGACCTGAGACATAAAACCTGGTTCTTTACTTTCTTCTTGCACTTTGTGAAAATAGGGGTGAATATATATTTTTGAACCCATAAAGAGTAAAATGCTTGGCAGCTGTTGGTGCCCACGGTCAAAATAGGATTTGAAGAGCTTTGGCAAAACGTCTCATGGAACCTGTTTCAGCTTAAGGTGGATAATCAGATATTTCATGTTATATGGGGTTACCTTGTGCTTTGGATGGTGTGCTGCATCACCCAGATCCCCTCTTCAGGACGGAAGGGCTTAGTCCCTTAGCTACTGGGAAGGTTGTTGGCTAGTGTCTCTCTCTGGGAATTGCCATCAGGTGGGGAGAGAGCCCCACTCCCCCTTTGGGGGCAGCCTGCATCCCGTGATGCTGATATAAAAGCCCCGTCCTCTTCCCCTGACTGGGGACAGCTCTGAAGGGCCATTCCTGCTCTAGACTTCCTGTGGGGTTGGCTGAAACCTTGCTGTGAAAGGTCCTTATTGTATGAGAAAATACCCACTTCTGAGATTTCCTGTCTTTGTTCATTAAAAGCGAAAGAAAAAAAAAAAAAAAATGACCCCTCTTGAAAATTACCAGGTCTTTTGGTTGAACTAGGCACTGCCGTTTGTTGTCTCTTTTTATTTATGAACATTCACTCTAGTTTTAGTTTAACTCAAAATACAAATAGCCAAGCCTGCTTGAACCCATTTCACCACTGAAATTTTTGCAGAATGGAGAATTACAAGAGGAACTTAAAGGACAAGGCATTAGTTGGAACAGGAAACACAGAACATAATAGCAGACTGGAGTACTTTTGGTAATGATGCACAGGGTTGAAATGATGTGAAAGGGAAATCATTTAACCATGGAAATTGAACAAAGGAGAATTCCATGATAATGATTCCAGGCCTCAGTTTTCAGGAAAAGAAAATGGTAGGCATCAGAGTAAGGTCACCCTGGCACATGTGGCATTTTGGATCCATTAGTCCATGTGCGTTTGGCAACCTGGTTTATTCTCTGCCAGAGCATGAGTTAGTTTTTTATCTCAACAGTTCCTCTGCTCCTTTGAGGGTAAAACATAGGCCCATTTTATAATATACTGCAAGATACCTCAGGATAAGAGCTATCTTACGGAAAGAGCATTTTCACCAACAAACTGGCGACTCAGTCTGAACTGGAGTTTCCAGGTTAAAACAGTTGCATTTGCTGGAGAAAAGGAAAAGGAGGCAGGGCTGTTCTTGTGATTGTTTTTTCTAATATTTCCTACCAAGCCACTGCTTTGGGATAATAACAAAATGATTTCACTATGGAGAAATGCAGAGAAAAGAAACTGGGGCTGTTTGATTGGCTAATAATGAACATAAAGGACTTCATGCTTGTTGAATGGCAGATTGAAATCCAGTGTGTATTCATGCAGATCTTATGGGGGTGGTATTGGATTGGACCACAAATTAGTGCTGGCATTAATGAGATGAAAGCTATAAAATACCGAGAGTTCCACTAACCATGATCTCTGATAGGGCCCAAGTGAAAGCACCCTGACCTTTCAGACAAGTCTTGTGTGAAAGCAGAGCAATCAACAACAAAGAGACGTTCAAAATGGGGGAAAACTGGGGATTATATAACGGACTGAAGTGGTGTTAGAAATCTTGGTTAAAAGAACAGAGCACAGCTGAATGACAAACATAGCCTTGCCTAGAATAATGATTTTTAGAAACAGACACTGTTTAGATGCTACTCAAATGATCAGGGAGAAAGATTATGCCCCTCCCTCATAGAGACGTTAGTCTAAACAGGAACCTCTCTGTGATAATACCACTATTGCTACTACTACTACCTATACACCTTATATGTGATATGTATTGTGATTTAGTGTTTAGTGCACCCTTGATATTTGTCATCCTGTTTAATCCTCACTATATTTTCACATTGATAGTTGAATCCATGTCTGTGCACCCAGTTAGCGTTTGAATTCCATGACTGCAGGAACTGGGTCTTATTCATTTTATGAAAATCCTCCTCTTTCCGTTTAAATTTTCACGTATAGGTAATTTGTTTCAAAGAACGTTGCCAGGTGGAAAATCTCTCTTTCCCAGAATTTTTGGGATTATCTGGCATATAGAACAAATACTGTTATGACAAAATTATGTCGTATGATTAAATTAAGTTGATAAATGAGCAGAAAATACCATGTCACGTTAACACGGGTGGATTGAATTTGCACACGGAATTCTTGGATGACCTCAGTCTGCAAAACTCATCCACAGCAACTGTCACTGTATTCCCTTTCTCAAGTACGCTAACAAGGTCTTGGTGAACATGTGTGCATCTTTATTCAACCTCCTGGTGTCCTAGAACTCCATCAGTAAGTTTTCAGGAATTCTTCTCAGTTTTGTCTCAGGTGAACCAGATGGGACCTCTCCTGTTGGTGCTACCCGTGCCTATTTGTTGCCCATCATCCAGTGTTTTATATCCTGTCCCTCTAGGGAAGCCCTGGGTCATGAAGTAGCTATTGCCTGTCCAGCATGCTTTTTGTTCGAGGAACACATAGTGGTTGCTGTGTTGCTATGGGAGACAGGATTGGGTGGGAGAATTTATTTCATTTCCCTGATGGTCACCATCTTGGCTGTGTCCTTCCACATCATTTTCCCATATAGCTTGAGAGTTATTTCAGTGCCTGTAAGTCCTTCAAGGGTCTTACACCATCCTTTAACCTGCTTTCTGTAGTCTGTCCTTTCTACTAAAGTTTGATGTATTTGTGCCCAGCACAGGGCCTGACATACAATATATGTTTATTTAGTAAATGTTGACATGAATGGAACTACTACCCTGTGAGAGAGAGGCCCTTCCATATTCATTGTACATATGAGGAACAATTAAACCAAGAGAAGTTATAACAACAATCTTAGATAAAAATTTACAGCTGGGAAAACCCTTAGAAATGAACTAAGCCTCCCAATCTCATCTCCACTCTTTGTGTTGATAAGAAAATTAAATTAAAAGGGAGTTGACTTTCCCAGTATCTAGTAGTTAGGGGGTGGTTTAGTAAAGTCTAGAACCCTGAGCCATGATCAGTGTCTGTCTCCCCACATGTCTTTCTCAAGGGTAAAGACAGTAGACGTAGAGATGCTTCTGTGTGCATCATATCAATCTTATTCCAACATCTTTCTGCCAGGTATGGCATGCCGATGGATTTTTATGTTCCTTGATGACTGCTTGTCTTTCCATACAGAGAACTTAAGAAATGTCAAGGAAGTAGAGGCTGGAATGCTTCCTGAACTGACTGGTACAGAATCATAGAATCTAAAGGTCAGAAGAGGCTTTACATGTTCCTCAGGCCAGTCATGCTATGAAGTTTGAATCTCCATCTACGACTTTCTGCCAACTGGTGAGCTAGATTCTGTTGGAGCATTCATGGCCTCTCTCTTTGGGCACGGCTGACTCTTAAGATCTGACTGAAATTCATCTGCCTGGAGCCTTCACTTGAGGTACAAGTCTACCCCCCTAGGGACACTCAGAACAACTGAATTTTGGTCCCCAGCGCTGCTCTTCTGATCTGGTGTATCCGTGATGTGTCTCCTATATGAGCGACTTTTTTCTACCAATGTTTCCTAGGCTTTTGAATTCCAAGGCAGATGTCGAAAATGATATTTGCATGACACCCTGGGGTGAACCCGAAGCGAATTAGGGATGTCTGTCTGGGGATTAATGAAAAATTCATTACATTTTCTTTATAGCAGTACATAATTATGATAAGAAAATAAAATATAAAATATTAGGGAGGATGTTAAATATTGAATTTGTACCTAGCTTCCAAATAAAATCTTTTTGAAGGGTTGACAGCAAAACTTAGCTTAATTCCATGAATGTAACCTTCAATATCATGTTTTACGTTTGAAATGGCTACATGTAATTCCTGATCAAGACTTGTTAATGACGGTTTCTTCAAATTTTTGGTAGTCGTGATGGCCAAGAAGCTGTGATTTAAAATTTAATACCATTTTTACAACCTTCAAAAATGTGTAATAGTTGAAGTTACAGTTAAAGACTCTCATAGCTTTTCCTTTACTTTCATTGACAAATATAATGTTGAAGTTTCTCATGTTGGTGAGAAAGGACTTCTAATCCAATTGAACTTTTTAAGTATTTCAAAATATGCGGAAGCTCTACTTTGCAGAATGCAGGTGCATTGTTAGAGCGCCCACCCAGTGGTACGGATGTCTCCTGCAGGGGTACTTAAGCTACCCAGGGAGGGAAGAAGTTGTTGTACGTAAAGAAAGGCTCTGAACAGCACCAGAAGCACATCCACAGGGCACCTGCCAGCCTCCCTCCCCCACCTCCAGCTGGCAGCACCTAGGGTCACACACTGTGCTCTTTGGGCATCTGGAATATGAACTACTTCAGCAGGAGGTCCTCGGTCCCTCTTTCAGGATGGACAATAATGTGCTCTGCCTCTGTCTGCCAAGGTAGATGTCTCAGGTCGTAGAGTACCTTCTTGTCTATGCTCAGTATATCCAGGCTGAGAGCCAGTGCCAAGAGTCACTTTTTGTGCTTTCCCCTGGGGGACCGTGAAAGGCATCCTCAGGCCCACTGTGCTTGAACAATGCAGAACTCCTACCAGGGCTGTCTTGGCCACAGCTGGCTGGCATGGGGTTTTTAGCTGTCCCAAGTCCTGCTCAAGGGCTGAGTGATTCATGTCCAGGTACAGCTTTAAATGATTCGGAGCACACTGGGATGCCAAGGCACACGGATTGGGAAGATAGGCTTTCAGCCATTGATTCCATGATGTAGATTCAAGTTCTTTCGTCCTCATGGCCTCTCTCTGATGGTTATGTCAGGCTGATTTCCGTCCTTTTCACAGCATGATGCCCAGACCTGAACTCCAGGTGCAGTCTAATCCACAAAGGAGACCCCAGGGACCTTCACCTCTCTAGACAGAGATACTATTAAGACAACACATCTGGGCTTCCCTGGTGGCGCAGTGGTTGAGAGTCTGCCTGCCAATGCAGGGGACACGGGTTCGAGCCCTGGTCTGGGAAGATCCCACATGCCGCGGAGCAACTGGGCCCATGAGCCACAACTACTGAGCCTGCACATCTGGAGCCTGTGCTCCGCAGCAAGAGAGGCCACGATAGTGAGAGGCCCGCGCACCGCGATGAGGAGTGGCCCCCGCTTGCCGCAACTGGGGAGGGCCCTCGCACAGACACGAAGACCCAACACAGCCATAAATAAAAATAAATAAATAAATTAAATAAACCCAAAGTTAAAAAAAAAAAAAAAAAAGACAACACATCTGGTGTCTTCATCATGCCATTGACTCCTGTGAAGCTTCTTGTAGCCTTTAAATGAAACCTAAGCTTATTTTAACCTTTAAGTGGCTTAACTTGTCTCAAACAAAGCCTGCTCCCCTGGCTACAAACGACGGGGCCAGTGATTATTGTGTGAGTCAAAGGCAGAAACCATGGTTGAATACAGGGAGAGCAGCTGTCTCTGAGGTGACAAAATTCTGCCACATGGATGGTGGCATCTGTCTCCTTACCTTGATAGAAGACAGTGAGTACAAATGCTAGTTAGGTGAAGAGAAGGCATGTTACTCCTTGCGAGCTTAAAGGACCTTCTGATATTCCATGCTAAGGAGCTTAAACTTGATTCTATGGGCAATGGGGACCATTCCAAGTGTTTGAGAAGGCAAGCAACGCAATCCAGTTGTGCACTTTTATTTTGCTTTGGGTTAGGATTCTTTCTTGCAAATTCTCTTCTTTCTCAATGAACCATTTATATCTGAAGTATGTATAAATAAAAGTGCACTGGTAATAAATGTACACCTCAGTGAATTATTACAAAATGAACACACAAGTCAATAAATAGACCATTACCAGGACCCTAGAAGACTTCTTACTTCCCTTTCCCAATCACTTCCTCCTTCTCCCTGTCCAGAGGTAAACCACTCTCCTGACTTCTAACGCATAGATTAGTTTTGCCTCTTCTAGATTTTGTAAATGGAATCATACAATATATGATTGGCCCTGACAATATATTACAACTTTTAGAGCAACTCCAGATATTCCAGATTGGTTGCTCAGTGTTGACGAGCCAGCTGAAGGATAGTATCAGCATCCAGAAGCACAAAATGAGTTAAACTAACAAAAACCACATAGCTAATGCTAATTTAATTTTTCTCTTGGCCAGGCAATTCTATGTGTTTACATTTAGTAATTCATCTCATCCTAATAACAATCTTGTAAGGTGTTATCATTTCCATTTTCAGGTGAGGAAATTAAGTCTCCAGCAGGTTAAGTAACTTACCTAAAGTTAACCAACTAGAAGGGCAAAACCAGGATGGGAACCCAGGCAGCCTGGTTGCAGAGCTTGTATTATAACCATTGCTTTACACTGTTTCTGCTGAGAGATTCATAGGAAAGAAATACCTGTTGGTTATTTTCAGCGGGGATTATTCCCGCCTTGTGTCCTGTTAAGGAAAATTTCCTATGTAAATAGTTCTCTGGGTAAGTCCACACATATTCCTAATGGAAGCCTTGCATAGTAGTTGGGTGCAGAATCCTAACCCACGGTGGAGAGGTTGAGAGCATGGGTTCTGGAGACGGAGGCCATGGATTTGAAGCCTTGATCTGCATCTTATTCCTTGCAACTTTAACAAGTTACATAACATCTCTGAGCCCTGGTTTCCTTATCTGTAAATTAGGGATAGTCATTTTTACTTTTACAACATTTTGAAAGTGAAAAAATGTAGAGCACAGGGAGATCAGCTCGGTGCTCTGTGACCACCTAGAGGGGTGGGATAGGGAGGGTGGGAGGGAGACGCAAGAGGGAGGAGATATGGGGATATACGTATATGTATAGCTGATTCACTTTGTTATAAAGCAGAAACTAACACACCATTGTAAAGCAATTATACTCCAATAAAGATGTTAAAAAACGTATATAAAATACTTAGCGTGGAAAAATAATAAATACTCAATAACTGGTAGTATTAGTACTACTAGTGGTAGTATTAGCTGTGGCACTATGAAGTATCTTCTCTCTTTAGATATATTTCTTTTTTGAAAAACCGTTCATCTCTAGCCCTCTACAATGAGAAACTTTTTCTCTTTTGGGCAGTCTTGAGAGAAAACAGACTCCTTTTTCTCCAATACTTACTTGTTTTTATTACAGCAAAATATACAAAACATAAAATTTACCATTTTAATCATTTTAAAGTCTACAGTTCACTGGCATTATATACATTCACATTGTTATGGAACTATCGCCACCATCCATCTCCAGAACATTTTTCATCTTCCCAAACAGAAGCTCTGTACCTATTAGACAATAACTCCCCAGTCCTCTTTGCTCCTGGTTCCTGGCAACCACCATTTTGCTTTCTGTTGTTATGAATTTGACTACTGTAGGTGTCTTACATAATTGAAATCATACAATATTTGTCCTTTTGTGACTGACTTATTAGCATAATGCTTTCAAAATCTGTTCATGTGGTAGCATGTGTCAGAATTTTCTTCCTTTTTAAGGCTGAATAATATTCCATTGTACATATATACTATGTTGTGTGTACCCATTCATCCATCAATGGGTTGCTCCCACCTTTTAGCTATTGTGAATAATGCTCGCTAAGAACATGAGTGTAAAAATATCTGTTCGAGTCTCTGCTTTCAGTTATTTTGGTATATACCCAGAAGTGGAATTCTTGAATCATATGTAATCCTGCGTTTAATTTTTTTGAGGAACCACATACTGTTTTTCACAGTGGCCACACCCCTTTATATTCCCACCAATAACGCACAAGGATTACCAATTTCTCCACACCGTTGTCAACACTTTTTAGTTTCTGGGTTTTTTTTTTTGTGTTGTTGTTGTTGTTGTTTTTGTGATTGTTTTTAAATAACAGTCATCCTAATGGTTGTGAAGTGGTATCTCACTGTGGTTTTGATTTCAGTTTCCCTAATTGTTGGTGACATTAAGCATCATTTCATATGCTTTTTAGCCATTTGTTCTCCAATACCCATTTTTTATTATTTATGAAAAGCACATGCTCCCACTCAACTCTAACATTTCATAAATTCACACTAGGCAAGTCACAATATAATATACCAGTAATTTCCTTTATATTTTCATGATACGTCCATATCTTCCTAATCAGCACATTTCTGGACTTGTTACCTCTGAGTTACTTGTGATAGATGTCCAATCTCAGATACTAGATGTTGATCTTTTCTACCTTCAGTTTCAGAGGGTGCTTTTTCTTCCATCATGTTGCCATAGTCTGATGAGCAAGAAAGCTTTTGGTAGGGATTACAGTGTGAAAGTAGACCCCACGTGTTGAATGAACTCATGATGCCTTCTCAAAAGAAATTTAATGAGTATACCTCGAGCAGCCCTTGACAATGTTGACCACTTTGTTCTTTTTTTTTTTTTAGTATTTATTTATTTGGCTGCATAGGGTCTCAGTTGCAGCACACAAGATCTTAGTTGCGGCACGTGGGATCTTAGTTGCGGCGCGTGGACTTCTCTCTAGTTGTGGCGTGAGGGCTCTAGAGCGCGCAGGCTTAGTTGCCCCGCGGCACATGGGATCTTAGTTCCCTGACCAGAGATCGAATCCCCTGCGTTGGAAGGTGGATTCTTAACCACTGGACCACCAGGGAAGTCCTGACCACTTTGTTCTTTTTGAACCTTTCTTCTCCTTTGGCTGTCCTAACACCATTCTCCCTGGTTCTCATGCTACCTCTCCAACATTCTTTCTGCGTCTCATTCTTTCCTCATCCTTTGTCCATCCATTACAAATGGTGTTTTCCATTTCTGCTTTGGTGCTCTTTTCATCTGCATCATCTTTCTCCCACACCCACCATTTTAACCTCCATTTATATATGGAGAATTCTCAAACCTGTCTCCTGTCTAAAACTCTGAGCTCCAGGTTCACTTATCCCATTGTCCATTTCTACTTGGAGGTTCCCTAAGCACTTCAAACTCAACATGTCTTAAATTGAACCCATGATATTTCCCCCAATAATATTTCTTCTCAAGTCTTCCCTAAATTGATGAAAGACACTGTCATCTAAAGTCACAAAACAGGGGTATCATCCTGCCTTCTCTCTATCCCTCACCTCCCCACATCTGGTAAGTCACTGTTGATCCTGTCTCCTGTATATCCTTCAGTTCTCCCCTCTGGTCTTGCCCTCTGTCTCTGAATTCAGTAAGATAAGACTTGCAGTGTGTTGGCTCCACTCCTGGAACACTGTAGCATGTCATACACGGTAGCTATTCCTGTTGGTAGGAGTTGCTTCAAACCCTTGTTACCATTTACGTGGATTGTGGCAATCATCTCCTGTTCTCTTGCATCCAGTCTGGTTCCCATCAAATCCATTCCTTAAATACTTTCAATCAGTATGGCTTTTTCTCACAGCACGATCTTATCATCTCACTCCTCTGCCCAAAACACCTTAGTGGCTCCCTATTGCCCACTGATTACGTTTCTAAGCTCAGCACACAAGGTCCTCCAGGATCTGGCTCTTGGCTCAGTTGAATCCATCTCTGACTGCTTCCTCACTGAGCCCCATGTTCCAGAGCAAATGCCTTTGGTCCTCTGAACATACCACCCAGGTGCATGAGTCTGTGGCTTTGCACACACCCCTCCCTATATATAAAATGTGTTCTTACCCCTTGTCCTATGACCACAGTTCATCCTTTGAGACTCACCAGGTGACTTCTACCCATTGCCTTCCCTGACCTCAGGTTTTCCAGAATGGTTGATCATCCCCTCATTTGTGATACTGTAACTTGCACATTATCACAGGCAGTTCAGGGTTCAGGTCTCCAATCAATAAGACAGTAACTGCTGACAGCGTTTTAGATGGACGTTTTTCCAGCATTGAAAATAACATAAAATTGTAAGGTCCAGTCCTTACTGGCAATTCTGTCACAGTACCATTTTTTTTCCAGATTGCTTTATAATTATCTTTTTAAATGTCTGCCTCCTGACTAATGTGAAATATGGGGAAAGGCCTGGGTCAGAGTCTTCTTTGCCTTTGCAGTGCCTGGCATGGCACCTGATAGCAGGTATTTATTGAGCACCATCTGTGTGCCAAGCACTGCTCTAGGGGCTGCGGGAATCATAAGGAACAAAATTCCTGCCCTCCCTGAGGGGAGCCTGCACACTGCCCATCATTTTCCAGTCTCTTTCCTACCCAAAAGGTGATGTTATTCCCTGAGTTTTCTGTGATTAGTAATATAAAGGGGGGAAGAAATCACTCAGAGAGAAAATATGAACTGTCAGATGAGAATGAAATTATAAGTGGTAAGAGGAGAATTGAATTAAGAGCAGTAAACATCATGGATTTATAAAACCAAGTCATGTCAGACAAACTTAATTGCTTTTCCTGATGGAATTGCCAAATTAGGGGATGGCGGTGTACAATATCCTGAGAGCAGTTTCCTTCAACGACCAGGTAATGAATATTATTTTTGAAGTTAGCAGAGCCCTTTGAAATAGTATCTGTTGAAATTATACAAAATGAATTCAAACTGACTTTGATGTGAGTCTGGTTCTCTGACTTGATGGCAGATTAAAGAGGAGAAGAGCTAAGGCAACTACAAGCAATATGGCATTAAGCTTAAAGATATTGTCTAGCAGGAGCTTGGGGGCCTTTATGCAGATGTGTTTATCATGATCATTGTCAGGGTCAAAGTATGATTTTATGGCATTTAAAAGACAACAAGAGAAAATCACAATACTTCGGGGAAATCAATGCGTGAAGCACAGAAATGAGGTGGTTCTATGTCATCATTATAATGGTATGGCCCTTGGAGTGATAATACCCAATATTTTGCGTAGTGCTTCAAAACCTTGCTACTCAAAGTGTGGTGTGCAGACAGCAGGAGCCTGGGGTGCATCTGGGAGCTTGTGAGAAATGTAGAATCTCAGTCTCCACCACAGTGAATCTGAACCTGCATTTTAACAAAATCCCCACGTGATTCGTGTGCACGTTAAGGTTTGAGAAGCACTTCTGGGTTTATTTCATATTATACTACATCTATGACTTGACTTTTAGACCCTTCTCAGAGGTACAAGACATTAGGTTGTCCCCTTAACCAGGATTAAGCCCCAGTCTCAGTAATTCCACTATTTGCCCCTTTTAATTTCCTTAAGATCAAGCATATGAAGCTGACGAAGTTGCACCCTCAGGGAAGCTATTTCAGCTCAGTGGGCCACCCTGTCTTCCTTTGTAAAGAGGGGCTGACAACCGCTCCCTCCTCATATGTGCCACACATGCTCCTCATCTGAGAAATATATTATTATTCCCATTTCATAGATGGGGACATTCATGTTTGGAATGTTAATGTAGTTGGCCTAAGTTCATAGTTTTAGTAAGTGGCAGAGCCGGGATTTAAACCTATGTTCTGTGTGACTCCCGAGCGATTTCATATCTAGATGTGACGAGGGTTCTAATACAATATGTGAAAGGAACTTCAGAAGCTGGGACCAAGAAGGGGACTCAGTTAAGAAATTTTTATTGAGCACCTATGACGTTTTAGGAACTACAGAGACTATTCATTAGGGAATAAAATAGACCTGAGACCTGCCTTTGTGAGGTTTATAGCAGGGATGGGAAAGTCTGTGTGTGTGTGTGTGTGTGTGTGTGTGTGTGTGTGTGTGTTTTGAAGTGGGAAGAGTATGGGGACATTGCTGTGTGTGTGTGTTTGTGTTTTTTGAAGTGGGGAGAGTATGGGGACATTGCTTACAAACTTGTACCTTTTGTTGGGATAATGCAGATATCAAAGATGTTGGAAAATTGCTCTAAATCTAAGGTCAACTGGATAATCGGAAGACATGAGAGTATGGAAACATATATTAAGATATGTAACATACTATTGAGATATTAATGATAAACTTTTAGCCAAACATTTTGCCTTTTTAGAGTTTATTCCAACCTTGTAAAGAACCTTATTGGGCCCTTAGAGAATTCTGTTATTCAGTGTATGTCGATGAGAGCTTTGGAAAGGAAAGGTGAAAGAGGAGATTAAAATGCCATCTCTGTTATCACTGACCTTGGCCTAGTGTCTAGGTCCCACTCTCTTTTGGTATTTGACACTGAACTAAGAGAAAGAGACTTGTTTTCGGTGTGAATCTGGTCTCCAGAAAAATGCTGGGTGACAAGTATTACAGAAATCCAGAGCCCAAGGGTCCTTAGTGGGGAGATGGTACACTGAGAAATGTGGGATAAAGCATCCCTCAGATGTTTTTCTCCTATGAACTCTCCTTCATTCCTCAAGTTTCACTAAACGTCTCTTCCTCAGTCAGGAAAGGCTTTTCTGTTCCTGCAGTCTAGGTCAGGGGGATGGTGTCCGCCAAAAGGTCCTGCACAGCTTTCAGTTTTCCTTCAAAGTCCTCATCAAATTGTAATTTTAAAAAATATTCATCTCTCCCCACTAGCTCTCAGCTCCATGGGCACGGAGCATGTGTCTCTCACAGTAAACACTGTATCCCCAGGGCCTAGCAGAGTACAAGGCATAGAGTAGGTGTTAAATCAATGACTCAATAGTTGTTCTATTAGAATTTGGAAATATGATATTTTTAAAAGTTCTTTTTACTTTAAAAAATGTGGCTCAATAAATATCTTTTATTTTTTTTGTGTGGTAAAATACACATAACATAAAATATACCATCTTAACCATTTTAAGCATACAGATCAGTGGCATTAAGTACATTCACGATCTTGTCCTACCACACAACATCCATCCACAGAACTCCTATCTTGCAAAACTGAATCTCTGTACCTATTAAACAGTAACTCCTCATTTTCTCCTCCTCCCGGCTCCTGGCATCCACCATTGTACTTTTTGCCTCGAGGAATACAAGGTACTCTGGGTACCTCATACAAGTGGACTCTTCCAGTATTTGTCCTTTGAAGACCTTTTTACTTTTATCATCCTGAGTTAGCAAAAGGTACACAAACCACGTGGTCGTGTTTGTGGGAGTGAGTCTTTTTCCATCTAATTTAAAGAGAAATATGCTTATTCTTGGCCTGCTTATATTGCTAGAGTCAGAGAATAATAGAGAGGAAGAGTCTTCTTCAGGCTCCTGGCTTTTAAACCTCAGGCATAAGGTTTGTTGCTGGACTAAAATTCGAGTGGTGCAGGAATAGACCAAGTATTTCCTCCCTGAATGTCAACCTACTGAATGTGAAAATCCAAGGCAGTGTAATTAAAACAGTGTTTCCCCTACACTGCTTATTTTCACATCTTACTCAGACGTCCAGCATAGTATTGGAGGGAGAGCACAGAGTCAGCCTAAGAAACACAAATAAGAAATAAAGACAGAATGAATCTGGCAGAGATCCTTGGGCGGTTGTTTAATACCTGAATCTGGGGGACAATGAAGGTACGGGCTCTAGTCTCTTTGCTCGAACAAGGCCGGGCAAGTTACACGATTCCAGTTTATGCTTTGACTGGAATATACTTACTGAAAAACTCTTGACGGTTTGGAGATGGCAGAAAGGGTTTGCCAAAGGTCAGATCTACACATGCAGCATCCCTTGACAGGACAGTGAATTGAGACCCATGTTTAGGTTAGCTGTCCGTATTACTCAAATTGTCCTTTCTGTGGTACTGGGAGGAGGAGGGGGAGAGGGAGTGGTTGGTGGTCTCAGTGCTCCATGGGCTGGGGCTGGAAACAGGAGTCTCCTCTGCGGCTTTGAACATCATGAGATTCTCGGGGACACATGCAACAAAGAGCTAAATAAGACACCAAAGTCCAGTAAGCCAGTTTAGGAGGTCTGAAGGGTTGCAAAATGCGAAGGGGGTCAGAGATCATTGTCGGAACCAAGAACTTGAAAGGTGAGGGTTTATAAGCAACAGTTAAAGCACAAGTGAGCTGAGGTCTGGGGCAACATCGAGGGTGGGGTGATTCCTGGGACCATGGCCCATGATGAGGGTAATCCAGGCCAGCGTAAAGGGCTAGGAAAAGTACAGGCATATAGTGCCCAAATGGCTAAACAGGTTGCGTTTATTTCACTTGTTATTTATTTTATTATTGTCCAAGGTGTCACGTCACCATGTCCTTTCCCTGAAACCTGCCTCCTCCACATCTGAAACCTTAGCCACAGTCTTGTGGCCAGCCCCACACCCCTGTAATGGATCAACCACCCGGACGCCAAACAGTGTACTAGTTTAATGGGGGAAGGTTGTTCTAGCAAGATAGGTTCTCTACCTGCCACGATTCTGCCTGCAATTATAAATGTGCATCCCACTTTGAGAGCCCTGCAGTTGTCTGAGAAGCTTTGGGTCTTACACAAAACCATCTTCATGTCTTTAACACACACATTTCGCTCTTACTTGTGCAGAAGTGATAATGGGCTTCCATTTATTCTTTCAACTTCCTTTGACTATTGAAAGAAGTAGTTATAGAGTTTGCTGAGAATCTTTGCAGCCCAAGTGCAAGTAAAAATACATATATCATGAATAATATATATATATATATATATATATATATATATATATATATATATATATATATATATATATATATATATATATTGCATTTATGTTATCCATGATAAGATGGCTTCAGAAATCAGCAGACAAATGTATCTTAGCTTTTGCAACCTCAGGTCCTACTGCTGGACCAGGTGATGCTTTTCTTCTTGGGTCATATGATATGTGCTTCAGTCTGAATAACATTAAAAATATTTCTCTTAGCAGGATGTGGTGGGTTGTTTTCTTTTTTAATTTCAAATAACACCACTCCTTGAACTGGGAACAAACAATTCACTTGCAGCTCGGCTCTGCATTTATTTGTAATTTTCACATAAATCAACTTATATGAAAATGTATTCATAATTTGAGCTTTCTCTATAGCGATAAAATGTTTCTGCTTCTGTGGTAGAAAATAGCTTATTATGCAAACAACATTGCCACTCTTACATTATGCATGGGATTTACCTGGAGAACATCACAAAAGCTTCAAAAAAAAAAAAGAAAAGAAAGGCCGGGGGAGGGTGAAGGGTGCTTCATTTACTGCACCATTTACCTATAATATTAGCTACAAATGAGCTAATATCTGTATTTAGCAACTTATTTAATATTGCTTTGGTTAATTCAGTGAGACAATGGAAGGAAAAGAAAAAAATACAAGGGAGGTCTCCTGACAAATGGTGCCTTTCAGGATGTCAGCCCAATGAAAAATGAGATCTGGTGGTCTCAAACTTAGGCCAGTGGTGGAGAGTAATTAATGGCCAACTCATTTGAACCTGGGTGCTTGATCTAATTTGGGATATTGAGAGTTCACACTGATTTGCCTTTAAAAAGACTGTCACTGTCAAATAAGGTGATTGTATAAGATTGATATGGAGAGCTCTGACTTGGATGTATAGCACATTTTATATTTAGAAAGGCAGCAGCAAACAGTATTCTTCCTAACTGTGTGTGCAGTGGGACCACCATTTCTGGAGGGAAAGCTGTTGTCCTTTTTATGTAGGATCCAAGCAGGGATCACTCCAGGTATAAATGATGTATGGAATTTATTTTTTCAGTCACATAACAAACATATTTTGAATGTCTTTTCACTGTGTTCAGGCCTGTGGATAAAGCAATAATACAATATGGCCTCTTCTATTATGTTACCTCCATTGTAACTGGGGAAGGCAGTGGGTAGGGAAAGAACTAGTAGCACAAATAAATAAAATAATTGCAATAAGAGTGATAAATGCTATGAAGGAAACATACAAAGAGCACGATTTAAGGAGTATGGGGTGTTCCATCACCTTTAAGATATAGAGTATAATCTTTGACAAATGATTAACCTCTTTAAACTTACTCTTTGTAAATTATTAAAGAAGATGTGTACATGAATTATCATTACTTTACATAGTTATATACAACCCTACACAGGTACCCCTCATGGATCTGCCATCTCGAATCACTGTTCGTGTGGTCCATTTGCTCCATCTGGATGATCCCATTTCAAAGGACCAAACACCAAGGAGATCATTCTGTGGTTGTGGCTCCCCAGCAATTCATAGCTCTTCTTTGTAAGGCTTGTGACTGTTCCATTGGGTGTTCTCCAAAGGGTGACTTTCTTTTGTTGGTCCTGCTGTAGGATTTCTGCTCTCTTTTGTTTAGGTCAGGATTTCAGGCTCATCCCTCAAGAGATGATGTGGTACATGGTAGACCAAGGTCCAGGCTTGGAATCAGAATACTGGTGTTCCATTCCCAGCTTCGTACCATAATAGTTACTTGACTTTAGTCAACCTGTATACTTTTCTGAACATCTACTCCTTGCCATGTTTAAAAGTTGTATAACAATAATACCCTCCCTCCAAAAAGCAAACAAACAAACAAAAAATACCCTCTATCATAATATCTAACAATACCTTTCTTAGTTTATAAAGTAAAATTAAGAAGTAAAATGAAAATTCCTATGGTATTTAAATAATTTCAGGCCATAGGAAAAAAAATGGGCAGTTCCTGAGTTCATTTTATAAACTAATGTAATCTGATAATTATATATTGATTTCACTTATAAATATGGATGCAAAAAGTCTAACTAAAACATTGGTTTACCAAATCTAGCCCTGTATAAAATGAATAACACACCATGACTAAGTAGGGTTTATTTCTGTAATGTAAAGGTGTTTTAGTATCAGAAAATCTACATGAAAGTTCTTTAAATCAACAAACTAAAAGAGGAAAAAAATCACAGGATTAAATCATTAGATACTATAATATAATTTTATAAAACTAAATAATTATTCTTGACAAAACTATAAGCAAAATAGGAATATAAGGATATTTACTTAAACATGAAAAGACTATCAAATCATTTTAGCAAATATAATAAGCAGTCCAATGTTGCAGTTATTTTGTTTCAAATCAGGAACAAAATAGGGCTCCCCTCTATGAACACAATTATTTACATCGATTTGGAGGTACTAGTTAATGTAATAAAATGAGAAAAGTAAATAATGGATACAAATATTAGGAGAGATAAAATTGTTGTATTTGGGGGTGATATGATTGGTTAACAAACCCAGGAGACTAAAAAAATACTAGATTTGATAAGAGCTTTTGATAAGGTGTTTGGATATTTGATAAATATACAAAATCTGTAATTTTTCTTTTTACTAGTGTCAGTCAGCTAGAAACAGACTTTGAAAAAAATGCCATTTATAAGAGCAACAAAATTTAAAATACATAGGAGTAATTTTATAAGATTTGGACCCCCCCCATTAAAAAAACCTAAAACAACTATTTAAATAAATGGAGAGATGTACAATCATCTATATGGAATACTTAACGCTGTACAATTTTCTGTTCTTTCAAATTCAATAAACACATATTTGCAATTTCATTCAGAACTTTAATGGATTTTTTTGAATAAAATAATTTAACTTCAAATGGAAGAGTAGGTGTCTTAAAGTACAAAATGCAAAAGAATAATAAGACATACTTACCTCACTAGATATTCAAACTAACTTTAGAGCCGTTGTAATCAAAATGGCTTGTTATCGGCATCAAATCAGAGGTATAGAATAGTGAAACAGTAGAAATTCCAGAAAAAGATCCAGGTGTTTATGAGAACTTCCCATATGTCAAAAGTGGCATTGCAACCTATGAAAAGGGTGGTTTATTTAATAAATGATGCTGGCAAAATTGGCTAAACATGTGGCAGAAAGCAGAATTTGTAATCCCTACCTCCTCATACAAAAGGTAAAATCCAGATAGATTAAAGAAAGTAATACGTCAATATCTATTAAAATGAGTAATGTACCTAAGCTCTGACCTTGCAGAGTGAGTGGGATTCTAGCCAATAGAATTAAAGCACCAGTATGTAAGGACATGTGTACTAATATTTATTACAGCAGTGCTTTTATTGGCAAACAAACAAAAAACTGGAAACAACCTCACTTTCCATCAACAGAACTATTGAATAAGAAAATCCATACATTGGATTTTTACGCAGTCATTTAAAAGAATGAGTTCCACTTCTAACTGTTGGCTTGGAGGGATGTCTACAATGTAATTAAAGGAGAAAAGCAAACTGCAAAATCATGTGAAGGATATGAGTCAATTTTTGTATCTATATATACATACAAAAAGGTTTAAAAGTGGAAAGCTGGCTGTTAATATTGGTTTTCTCTAGGAAGAGAGTGAGAATGGAGGAGAATGTAAAGAGAGACGCATAATTTTTTCTTTAAACATTGTTAGGTTGTATCATTTGTTGCAATGAGCACACGTTCATTTCAAAATTTAAAAAAATGATTTAAAGTATTTAAATGACCAAATGAGATAGTGGATGCGAAGTGCCCTGTCTGACTGGCATTATTTCTTGCCTCTGCCTAATTTTTTTCCCCCAAGAATAGAAAATCAACCTATGGAGAATGGGCCAATTCTCCTCTCATTAGGTAATATTTTTCCAAACACACTCTATGAAGTAAGACTTCCCAAAGAGTCCTAAAATCTCAGATCCTCAAATCCCGATTACTTCCCTTCAGACTCAAATTACTAATGTTAAAAAAAAGTACACTGGACAATAAGAACAATTTATAAAAGGTTTAAAAGCCCTTTGGTTGGAAAATGATGCAGGGTCAGTCTCCAAAAGGATGAGTCCTAGGGCTTGCGAAGTTCTGAAGGGACGCTGGTGTCCCAGGCCGTAATGCTGGCCCCCCTCACGCCTGACTTAGAATATGGTGTTCTTTCCACAGCTCCACGCTGCCTCTCAGTCTGCACAAAGGGCACCAAACCCATTCCAAATGGAAATGTTTTTATCTCCCACCAATTTTAGAAGACCTTTGAACCATAAGTATCACACAGCTCTGAGAATGGTCGGCTTTTTTGAACTCTTTGGTTTTTGAGACACTGAGTAAACAGAAATTTTCACAGGCTGGCCCTGACCATTTCCTTCCAGACCTGGCATGACAGCTACAGTCAAATCGATGCCAACTTCTGCCTGTCTTGTTCATTTTACTGCCGACCCAGGGAAAGTTAGAGATGGTTTGCAACCTGCTGAGAACTGGGAGCCTCTTGGTCCAACACCACAATTCCCTAGGTTTCTGACGTGGGCCAAGTTAGCTAGGAGAGGCAAGCTGGTGGAATGGACGAAACACATGCCCGGGAATTAGAGAGCACGGCAGCCCAGGCTTTTGTGTGTGTGTGTGTTTGCAAGGCTTAGAATTGCCTCGATAATGATCACAAGCACTTCCTGATGTTTGCAACCTGTGAACAGATGCCAACAATTGACTGACTGGCTGAGCTGGATGAGTGTCCCAGAGGATGGGCCGCTGGCAGCTGTTCTTGGTGTACCTTCAAGCATAGTTACTTGTGAGAAAAGAAATAAAATTGGATCAAGAGAACAGCTTGGCTTCGTTCCTTTAGTGGTGGGAAAGGGTTGTGACTCAAACTCATCTGCCTGTATCCTGATGTTAAGAGTAGCTCAGATGTAAATTTCAAATTAAATAAGAAAGTCTGAGAGAATGCCTTATGAGCTCAGTGCTCAATGAACAAAATAGAAAAACTCCCTTGGCCAAGGGAGTTAATTTTATTCTGGGGATGAGTTTCTATTTTTCCTCTTTAAGCAGGCTTGGAATTCAGTCCTGAGGGTCAAATATTGGCATTTACAAGATGACTTCTTGTATTATACAGCATTGGGAATGAATAACTCTAAGTACAGTCATCCCTCTGTATCCACGGGGGATTGGTTCCAGGAGCCCCCTGCCCTCGCCCCAGCTACATGCAATATTATGAACAAATCGCACAAACATAATGTCAGCCACGAGAAGCCAGACACAAACGAGTACACTCTATGATTCCATTTAAATAAAATTCAAAAACAGGCAAAACTCATCAGTGGTGTTGGAAGTCAGGAATGTGACTGTCCCTGGGGGCAGGAATGACAGGAAGGGGCGTGAGGGGCGTGCTGGTCCCAGTTTCTCGATATGAGTGTGTTCAGTTTCTGAACATTTCATCGACCTGTATACTTCTGATGAGTATATTTTTCTTATATGTATGTCAATAAAGAGTAAAAAGAAAAATCAATTTCATGTGCCTTTCTTACCTGCCCTTCCTTCAGTTGGCCTACTTAGTGTCCTTGGTAGATGGCAACTGTTCTTCTTTCCCCATGACACTCCCATCCTATGGGTAAATCTTTAATAAGGGCTACGATTGACTAGTATTCCAGTCGGCCCTCTGTATCCTCTGCATCCGAGGAGTCAACCAATGTCGGAGTAAGTACGTTTGGGAAAAAAATTCCAGAAAGTTCCAAAAAGCAAAACTTGAATTTGCCCCACACCAGCAACTATTTACATAGTATTTACATAATCAGCTATTTACATAGCATTTACATTGCATTAGGTATTGTAAGTAATCTAGAGATGATTTAAAGTATTCGGGGTTCGGGGGGGACTTCCCTGGTGGCGCAGTGGTTAAGAATCCACCTGCCAATGCAGGGGACACGGGTTCCATCCCTGGTCCGGAAAGATCCCACATGCCGCGGAGCAGCCAAGCCCGTGCGCCACAACTACTGAAGCCCGCTCACCTAGAGCCTGTGCTCCGCAACAAGAGAAGCCACTTCAATGAGAAGACCGCGCACCGCAAGGAAGAGTAGCCTCTGCTCACCGCAAATAGAGAAAGCCTGCGTGCAACAACGAAGACCCAACGCAGCCAAAAAATAAAATTAATTAATTAATTAATTAAAAAAATAAAGTGTTCGGGATGTGCACAGGTTCTATGCAAATTCTACACCATTTTATGTACTGGGACTTGAGCATCCTTGGCTTTTGGTATCCGTAGGAGTCCTGGAACCAATCCCCTGTGGATACCGAGGGATGACTTATAAACTGTTTTGAGTCGTTGACTACTTAGAATGAGTTCATTTATTACAATCTTTTCCACCTTATATTTTACTGAGGGAGCAGCCTAATAATAGAGAGAACAGGTGCAGACAGCTTGAAATAAATGTTAGGCATGAGGAAAATAAGACCCATTAGCCTCACACAGTGAAGGGTGCTGGAATCGTAGATAGAAAGGCAGCTTTCATCCTGTTCACAAATTTGCCTAGGGCCTGGTCACCTAACGAAGCTCTTAATCTTTGTTCTGGGTAGTTTGTTCATTTATTCTCTGTAGAGGCACGGCATTGACTGGGAACCCTCTGAAGATCTTTTCTGCTTTTTCTTTCAGATAATTAGTCTATCAGGGGCAATAATCATGAATGGTAAAGCTGTAGAATCCTTCAAGCAAGGTTAGGAGATGAGGATAACCCTCTCATAAAAGTAAGACCTCCAGCATCCCCGGGCCGTGAGTGGACCGCTTCTGCTGTGGGTGGTCCCAGGCAGGAATCACATAGGAGTGAATGAAGGCGGTGATGAAATCTGGTTGGCTGCTAGGTAAGGACATCTTGCCTTCAGCTCAGAGCGTCGCTTCAGCGCCTACCCGAGCCCTTTCCTCCTGAGTCCACCCAAGCTGCCATGGCCACACTCACCTTTGGCTTGTTTGCAAATCTTATTTAACCCCTACTTCTGTTGAGATCTCCTGGTACTCACTCTGCACGAATCCATCTCTCACCACTGAATTATGTCCCAGGCATCATTTTGAGCGGCTCCTGTCTGTGAGGGATGGCCATCCACTTAGCGCTTGCCTAACTTTATGCTCACTTCTTTTCTCCAAGAGGACTCCACCCCAGCTTACCTTGGAATGTTTCTTCACCGGGGCTCGTACTGTCCCTTCCTCATCTATCAATGACCCTTAGCTGGCACTAAACAGACAAAAAAGAGAAGGAGGAGGGGGTGAGAAGAAGAAGGAGAAACTGATAAAGGATGCTAGTCTGTCTTGAGGGTGCTTTAGTTCAAATGTTACTTTCTTATTGAAACATTCTCTAACCTCCCTTTCTAAAGTGATTCCATCATTTTCTGTCATATTACTCTCTTTTGTTTTCTTTGTTACTACCGAAATTATCTTGTTCATTTGTTTACTTGTTTGCTGTCTAATTCTCTACTTCCCCATGACTGTGATCTCTGTAAAGAGATACTTACCTTTCTTGTTCACTGTGATATTCTAATGTGAACAGGTAGGACTTAACTAATATTTTTGAATGAATAGATGAATCACTAAAAACAGTCTAAAACATGAAGAAAGTTTGAGTTACTCTCACTCTGAGTATAACATATAAAAATTTAAATAGCCTCGATCAGTGAGATAGTCTTAGTGATTTTGTCTTGCAATATCCAACTGGCCAAAGACTGTAGAACACTCACTTGGGTTAGTTACACTATGATGCTGACGTAGAATTTCTTGGGATAAATTGTAGATTATTGGCCTATGGTGGAGAGGTTGCTTCTGACTTTGGAGAAGAGTATGGCTTTTAGTTACCGAGTTGGGAAGGCATGCAAGGTGAATTCTGAGTTAACTTCAGGATTTGACTCCCTAGGGAGACCTAGAAATGGCTAAGATCTTACATTAATATGTAACCAAAATTTAAACTCATATTTCAGCAAGGAGGAATAGTAAATAATGCATTGCTTCATGAAGATTTGCTTAGTTTATTTACTTACATTATTTATAGGTTATGTTGGGAATAGACTTGGCCTGCTCTGCTTTGTTCACAGTAACATTCCATAAATATGACAGCAAGCAATAAAATAGCATTGATTCAGAAGTGAGCTCATAGCTTCGTATAACATCAAACATAAAAGTTGTGTTAACAATGATAAATACTAAATCTTTAAAATATCTTTAAATTATCATTGGCTTTTTACTGCCATTACTTATGCAGTGTGTATTTCAGATTTTCATATTCAGTATTGTATATGAAATGTACCATACTATGAGTTATATCCTGAGCTTTTGGTGCAACCTGTACAAAATAGGCATTTTGAAGTTGTGGATGGGTGGCAGAAGAACTTGATTCAGGTTCAAAAGACCATCCTAAATTGTCCAGGAAAGTCTCAGGAAGAGAACAAATGGCAATAAAATATATTGGCTTTTTTTTCCCCCTATGAGTGTGAAGTTTAGATTCAGGCAAAAAAAAGCGAGAGTTAATAGAAGTCTTTCATTCTTCCTGTGGTAGGAGATGTCCTTGTTTTCCTATTTGGTGTCTCCTTGAGTTTTCTCAATATTCTGGAGTCTCCGCATGGGCTCATGTCGGTCTGAGGTAAGCCAAGATGGTGCTTTGCAGACCATGGGAGATGGGTTTGTAGTAGTGCTAAGATCTGGACCTTGCAGTCAGGTAGATCTGGTGCTGGCTCTGCTATTAACAAGCTGTGTGTTCTTGGGCAAATGACCATTTGAGCCTCAATTTTCTTGCCTGTGAAATAGAGATGATACCATACTCCTAGTAACGAGATTATCCAATAAGGTAATGTTTGTAGAGCATAGTGCCTGACACATAGTGAGGGTCTGTAAATACTGCACTGCCTTGCAGATGTGCTCATGGAGAGGAGATGAAGGTATTGTGGCTGTGTAACCAAACTAGAACTTGCAAATTATCTGGTATTTATGACAGAAATGAATTATATGAAATGGTCATAATTATACACTGAAACCTCACCTTAACACTGTTTGGCATAAAGCATGTCTGTCTTGGACCCTTTTTAAGGAAATTTTTTAAAACTGGTATAACAAAAAGGCGGCCTGTCATGCAGTGGATTTATGCATGTCTATTTCCGTGGCAAAGGCCTGAGGGCAGTGTGAATATATTTTAAAAACACAATCTGTGATATAGCTGAATCTGAGTGTTGCATAATTTTGTGATTTTTTTTCAAAGCCCTTATGAAGGTGCAGCTGTGTTTTTGATATAGTGAAAGACTGAAATGGGGATGGAAAAGATGGAGTGGAGCAAGCCCAGGGAGGGACGAAAGGTGAGGAGGGCTGACAAATGGCCCCCAAATAGAACCAGTCAGGGCAAGCCTCAATATTTATGGGGCACCCCTTTCTACCCTGCAGTCGGATAGGTCTGTTTTTGACATGCAGATCGGAGAACAGTGGCTCCGGTGGTTAGATCCCATTGTGAGGTGATCTGAATTAGAGCTTCCGTACACCGAGACACGGGGGATTTGTTACAAAATTATCTTCTATCTCTTATGGAATCCTCAAGATTTACTTAATCCCCTCTCAAAGTTTGAAGAATACATAGGAGTTATGATATCTTGTTGGGAATATCTTTGTAAAAAAAAATTTCACCTTTTAATTTGCAAAGTTTCATCTACTGCAAAGTTCAAGAGTGATGCAGTGAACTGCCACATGTCTTCACCTGGGTCAACCTGTTGTTATTATTGCCCCACATTTGCTCTGTCTATGCATATCTATATGATATATGATATGTAATTTATTTTATATATTTGTTTCTTGCTGAACCCTTCGAGAGTAATTTGCAGAGGTCATGATGGTGGCAGCGAGTGTTTCCTAAGAACATTAAGTGCATCAGTATCATGAACCCATCATCTAGGGGATTTCACACTGATCCAAGGCTATTATCTACTACACTGTCCATATTCACATTTTTCTACTTGTCCTGAAAGTGTCCTTTCTAGCAACTGTTTTTCCGCTCCAGGGTCACACATTGCATTTAGGCATCATGTTTTTTTAGCCTCTGTTAATGTGCAACTTTCCTTGGACTTTCTTTTTTATTTCCTGACATGGACATTTTTTGAAGTGTACTGGCTCGTCATTTTGTAAAATGTCCCCCAGTGTGGGTTTGTCTGATTGTTTCTTTTTTATTTATTTATTTATTTTATTTAATTTTATTTTTTTTGTTTCTTTTTTAAAAAAATATTTATTTATTTGGTTGCACCGGGTCTTAGTTGCAGCAGGCGGACTCCTTAGTTGCGGCTCGTGGTCTCCTTCATTGCGGCTCACTGGCTCCTTAGTTGTGGCATGCGAACTCTTAGTTGTGGCATGCATGTGGGATCTAGTTCCCTGACCAGGGATCGAAGCCGGGCCCCCTGCATAGGGAGCACAGAGCCTTAACCACTGGACCACCAGGGAAGTCCCCGTCTGATTGTTTCTGTATGATCTGTTTCATTTTTGTCAGGAATACCCCTGAAGGGAGGCTGTGTCCTTGTCAGTGCCTCATCACAGGGGATATGCAGTGTCAGTTTGAAAATTTTCATTGGCATTAAAAAATATTTTTAATCGTTTTACTTCTTATTCATTCAAATGAAGACTCCGGAGTATTTCTTAGTTGGAAAAATCTTGAAAATTTTAATACATGAAACATTAGAGCCATAAGACTTGCCACCGTTTCTTGGAAAAATGGTTGTAGGTTCATCCTTCTGGTCTTTATCACTAGAAATAATGCTGATGCGTTTGAATGCTTAAATATCTTAGGGACTTCGCCAAGATGCCTTGTTATCAGGAGAATTTCATTGTGTTGGAAGTCTGAGGGTGCTAATTAATCCCCCTCCCCCTCCTACAGGTCCTTAACACAAGGAGTAAAGTGCTGATCAGCTTTTTTACTAGTAAAGCTGGAGGATGTGGCATAGCCTCTATACCTCCCTCTCCAAAGCAGAATCTTTGATACTATCCCAGCCCCGACCTATTCATGCTCAGCTCATATTGGAAAGGTTGAGACCTGGCTAGGCTCAATTTGTCCGCCGACTAGTTGGGAGAGGAAGGAGCTATCCATCTTGCTGAGCACGTGCAGGTCTGAGAGGCCGAGTGCAAGTGAGAAGGGTAGGCCAAAGCTAGCCCCACTCCCGGGAATGGCCCCGGCTCCTGGATAGTGTGGCCCATGAGCGTTCTCAGGAGTCAGTAACAGAGGAGAGAATGATGAGATATGCCTCAGTTCACACTGATGGGGCAGGAGGTCGTGACTGGACTCACTTTGGCAGGTCTGTGCCCTCTGGATGCTGGGCAGCGCTGGGCAACTGGGAGCCTGCCTCTTCCAACCTTCCTGCTGAAGCCCCAGTCAAGGTGCTGCCGTGCACTTACCTCCTCGACTTGGAGAGATACCCCTCGATCGGGTGTGGGAGGGGATTGATTTGGGACTGAGGCCAGTCTCTGAGAGGAGAGGCTCGGGTCTCCAGGAAGATGGGTACTTTAATAGGAATGTGCAAACCTGAGGGTGCGGTTCCCGGGAAGGACTTAACCCGTCATATTATCCTCTGGAGGTGGCACCTGAAACCCCTTAGCTGCCTTTTGTGCAACCCTTCTTGCTTCAAGTCAGAAGAGAGAGTATCAACATTAAAACTCTTTTTCTTAAGAAGAGATGCCAAGGATCACAGCATATACGCTTGTATTAAGGAAGAATAAATGACATAAGTGGATTTGTTATTAGGAATTCTCCTCTCTTGATGCCTCTTAATATCGTTAGTGAGAGACTTATTCCTTTGTTTAAGATCTAATGGGATTTTACCTGGCCAAGCTTTGTCATGGGCTGAAGCCTAATGGGATTAGGCCTTGGGGAAAGAAAGGTTCCCTGTGGGCCTCTCAGTTTTTGTATCAGGAGAGGTTGGGGGGTGGGAGGAAGAGAGAGAGAGACAGAGGGAGAGGGAGAAAGAGAGAGAGAGGGAGAGAGAGAGAGGGATAAAGGGAGAGAGAGAGAGGGAGAGGGAGAAAGAGAGAGAGGGAGAGGGAGAAAGGGAGAGAGGAGGGAGAGGGAGAGAGATAGGGGGAGAGAGAGAGGGAGAGGGAGGGAGAAAGGGAGAGAGGAGAGGGAGAGGGAGAAAGGGAGAGAGGGAGAAGGGGGGGGAGAAAGAGAGGGGGAGAAAGAGAGAGAGAGGGAGAGGGAGAAAGGGAGAGAGAGAGAGGGAGGGAGAGGGAGAGAGATGGGGGAGATGGAGGGAGAAAGGGAGAGAGGAGAGGGAGAGGGGGAGAGAGAGAGGGAGAAAGGGAGAGAGAGGGGGGAGAGAGAGAGAGAGAGGGGGAGATTGGGAAAAGGAGAGTCAGTGGTAGATGTAACAGCCTATTTTTTTATTGGAGTTTAGTTGATGTACAATATTATGTAAGTTACAGGTGTACAATGTAGTGACTCATAATTTTTAAGGGTTAGAGTTGTTATATAATATCGGCTCTATTCCCTCTGTTGTGGAACAGCCTTTTTAAGAAGGGGAGATACATTTTAATGTCTTCTTTGTGACATTTCACATATATGATCTTATTTATTCCTAATGACAATCTTACGATGTCAGCAGTATGATTGCTTCTTTTCTATAGAGAGATAAACAAATTAACCAAGAGAATAAGTAAATCTCCAAAGTCACATAGCTGGGCAGTTGTGGAAACAGTCCCCTGCTTTTAGTCTTGTACCTCCCAAGTCCGTTCTTTCCACCGCTAGAGAGAATTAGAATGGAAGGTTGCTGGGAACTCACTTGTGACATGGAGGAGTTCTCCTTTTCTTCCTATTTGTCTTGGCGTTTCTCTGACACAGTAGACTCTGTTCTGAAGGAGCTACCAGGTGAGAACGAAGGATTGATGGGGCCACTGAGCCCAAAAGGGGTGGGAGGAAAGGAGTTGGTTCATTTGTGTTTCACACTCTAATATGGTGAACACAAGATCTGTTTTGGTTTAAGAAAAAAAATCTTCCTTAGGAAATAAGAGAGAGTGAGTTTGTGTGAAAAATATCTTCCTAACCTAATAATGTCAACAATGATTAGGAAGCAATATGGATAATGCACTGGTGGGTAATCAAGAGTGAATATTGCACAAGTCAGTGTAATGATCATCATTTCTTTTTTTAAAAATAAATTTATTTATTTTTATTTATTTATTTTTGGCTGCATTGGGTCTTCGTTGCTGCACGCAGGCTTTCTCTAGTTGCAGCGAGCGGGGGCTACTCTTTGTTGTGGTGCGCAGGCTTTTCATTGCGGTGGCTCTTGTTGTGGAACATGGGCTCTAGGCTTGCGGGCTTCAGTAGCTGTGGCACGTGGGCTCAGTAGTTGTGGCTTGTGGGCTCTAGAGCGCAGGCTCAGTAGTTGTGGCTCACGGGCTTTGTTGCTCTGTGGCATGTGGGATCTTCCCGGACCAGGGCTCAGACCCGTGTCCCCTGCATTGGCAGGCGGATTCTTAACCGCTGTGCCACAAGGGAAGCCCTGATCATCATTTCTTGAATTTCAAGGAGAGAGTACTTTCTTAGAAAACATGGGAATATTGGCTCAAAGGGTTCTCCCTACTGCATGCTGGTTTTGCAGTCAGAGAATGCCCTCTGTGTAAAGGAAATTTGGGGTTGGGGAAGGAGAGGACTATGCTAACCCAAGATCTTTCTTTATTACTGGGTAAAAATAAGAGAGCATGAGAGGAATAATTGTTGACAGAAAAGTTTGTTCAGGAAGAAACACGAAGCCACCCCTAGCTCTATCTGGACCATATCATGCTTAAGATGTTTAACCTTCAGACTGACAGGACATGGGGCAAGACAAGCTAGCCCGTGTATAATAACACTCTTGTCCCATGCTCAATCACATTTTGAGGTCTTTGAGGTTTAGAGAAGATTCCACCGCCCTGATAACAAACTAAAACAGCACTATACTTACTAGTAGACTTCACTAATGCCTACTGATATTTCCAGTTTCCTCCCCTCCTTGGACATAGGGAAGACTATGTTTTCCTGCCCCTCCATAAGTTGGGTGGAACAGTGTGACTAGTTCTAGCCAATAGGCTAGGAATAAAAATGACGTTTGTCCCTTCTGGGAAAAGCATTAAACCCTGGTGTGTTATTTTCCATCTTCCTTCTCCTAGCATGGTGAACCAGGAAGCATCATGTGGAGATGGAGGTGCCCAAGATTGAAGCCTGAAATGGTGAGCCACTATGTGGAGGACAAATGTGCTGAAGAGACACCTGGGTCTGCAGTGGATTTAGTGTGAACCAAAAGTAAACTTTTGTTGTGTTAATGCCTGGAGATTTGGGGTGATGCTTATTACTACAGCCTAACCTAGCCTATCCTAACTAACATACACACACACAGAAGTCAAGAATAAAATACACCATTGGTTCTGTGTCTAATTATATCTTCTAATTCAGACAAATTGCCCAGATGATGGGGTTTCAGGTGTGAATCCTCTCCTCTGCCTTTTGCCATCCACTACTCAGCTGGGGTACCTGTAACCTCAGCTCTTAGGGCCACCTCCTGTGCTTACTTCTCAGGTTATCATTGCTTGCACCCAAACTCTTTGTTCTAACTCCCCTCACCCAAGGTCTGGCAGCTTCTCCTTCTCGCCTCTGGTGTGCATTTCAGTCATTGCATTTTGTCCTGAGGATAAGACAGAAGGTACTTAGGATTCTCGTGTGAGGATCATCTTTTTTAAAAAAAAATAAATTTATTTATTTATTTATTATTTATTTTTGGCTGCATGGGGTCTTTGTTAGAGAAAGCATGGGCTTTTTCTAGTTGTGGAGAGCGGGGGATACTCTTCATTGTGGTGCATGGGCTTCTCATTGCGGTGGCTTCTCTTGTTGAGGAGCACGGGCTCTAGGTGCACAGGCTTCAGGAGTTGTGGCATGCGGGCTCAGTAGTTGTGGCTCGTGGGCTCAGTAGTTGTGGCTCACGGGTCTAGAGCGCAGGCTCAGTAGTTGTGGTGCAGGGGCTTAGTTGCTCCACGGCATATGGGATCTTCACGGACCAGGGCTCGAACCCGTGTCCCCTGCATTGGCAGGAAGATTCTTAACCACTGCACCACCAGGCAAGCCCAGGATCATCTTTAGGACAGTCAGAATTTTCCCGTCAGGATGTCGCCTCTTAGCAGGGATTCTAAGAGTTCTGAGGCTGAAAGAATCCAGTATCTGGATAGTCTGCACCTTGTCTGTACTGTGTCTCAGGAAGAGGTGTTTGTGAGTGTGAGGAGAGATGGCAAGAGCAGGGAAACAGACCACCTTTCCTGCCACACTGAGAGACAAGGAAATGAGGCTCATCTCTGGTACGATTCTATGGATGCCCAGAAAATGCTGATAATGATGACACCCGGCTTTTCATATATAAATGATTTTCATTCATTTTCTCTTTTTGTTTCTGCTCTAACCTGAATGTGGTGTCAAGGGAACTATTAATGACTGCTCTTCAGGGACATGTGACTTGGTATTTATATATTACCTGCCCACTTTATGAAGTGCTAATGAATGTTTGCAAAGCTCTTTGAAATCCTCTGGTGAAAGGTGCAACGTTAAGTGAAAAATATTATTATTATTATTAGAAGGTAATAGACGGCTTTGAATGATTGGTCATAAGAATAATTGACATAGCATTAGAAGAAGCGCCAGAAATCATCCAGACCGTTTCAGCTCCTCCAGCCCCATCAGCCTCCACATTACATATATTACACTGTTTCCCTGACACCCATCCTAATAACCATATAATTCACACATTAAATCACCACTTCCAGGGAAAGGTTGAGCTCACTCATAGCTCTATTGATAGTGACACTGAGAGGGTATTAAGTGTTGAAAGGTCTAAAATGGAGAAGTGCTTCTTAGATGGAGAGGCCAGATCTAGCCACTGAATGGCTACCACATTTAAGAAGAGATGAGAACGGAATGAGTCAGAAATACCTTGGAAACGGAGAGGAAACTTTAAAATAGGTGGGAGACTGGAAAGCCATGAAAGCAATAAAAATCTAAAGCAAGATTGCCTATTCATAGCAATATTCTTTATTGTATGCCCTCTCTGGTTTGAAAAATAGTGGCAGCACAAACTGATTTTGGTTTCCTAATTTCTTTAACTTGGAGTTATTTAGAATTCCTGTCTTCTGAATAAAATGCGGTCTTGGTCAGAGTTGGCGAGTTGGGTCCAACTTACTTGCTAGCTCTGGTTGGATGGTAGTAGCTGCCTGAAGTACAGTGTTGAGAAGAATGATGGGGGTGCATGGCTGGAAAGCGTGCTATGATCCATTAGCAATGTCTGCCCCTGGAGAGGGAGGAGGAGGGGTGGCACATATGTGGGCCAGGCATGACCAGGTGTGAGGATGGCTAAAAAGGACGGCTTGGATGTAGTTCAAGGTTGCTTTTATTCTGACTTTTAACCAAAGGTGTTAAAAAGCAGTCTAAAGGCTTTACTCTTGGTCAGGGTGTAAGTGGGAGGAAATGGCTTCTCTCTGCCACCCGTGTCTTTCTCATAGAGCACTACTTCAGTTTGGTGGCCTTGGCAGCCATGTGGAGGAAGACAACCCCAGGTCACTCAGAATAACCCGTTGTCTTTTATGCCCAGAAACAGCTTATGCTACCTCCTAAGGCTGTAATTCTGCCAGTCAGCAAGCTCGTCTCCCAGGCCTGGTGTCTGGGTTCTGGGGCCTCGGCTGCAGCGTCTGGGCATTTTCCACTTACGTCCGCTACCTGTGGGGGGCAGGCCTGACTGTGGCCCCCCCCACTGTGCACCACAGAGTGTCTGTGTCACAGAGTGGCTTCCAGAGTAGCCTCCGGGAGATCTGCGAGCCTCCTTTGGATGACAGGCTGCTTCTTGAGGACTTATTATTCATCATGAAGGGGTTTATAGTGCAAACAACTTTGTTTTTAGAAGATTAGAATTCTCTGATTTCCATCTGATTTAGAAAAATGGAGGGCTGCAACAATGTTTCATCAGTAGAGAAAGGAGCAGGGGAGCAGGTGGCCTTTGGGGACCATTTGCTCAATAACCTTTATAATAATAGTAACAGTTAACATTTATTGAGCACCTAACTGTGCATGAAGCATCATTTTTCTAAATATTTGTTTTTATTACCTCACTTAATCCTCTCAACGGCTGGACTGCCCATTTTACAGACAGGAGCACTGAGGCTTGGACTTTCTCAAGCTGCATAAGCAGGGAGTTATGGCTGGTTTTGAACTCAGGTCAAGTGAACTGTCACTCACTGCAGTGCACCCCTCCCGTGTGCTGACCTGAATCCTGTTGCAGCAGATAAGGCTACCTCCTTCGACCCACCACCGGTGGTTATTAAACATTCTCCATAGAGAATTAAAATAAAATGTTTTAGTTGTCTGTTCTCTTCCTTTGAAAACTTCAGTCTTACATGTAACCTTTGGATAATGTGACTACTGAAAATGTCACATTTACAGCTCGTCCCAAAGGGCTTTGGTTTAAAATAGTGGATAACATTTCCCTCTGTTTTCCATTATTTGGTTTAGAAAAAATCATAACAAGACAAAAAAAAATTGGTAACATCTATCATCAATAAACTTTTACTTGATGCCAGGCATCTCTTTTATTTAAGTTAATACATAGAAGCAATATAGATGTTAATTCTCTTCCTTCTTTAGGTGACATATTGCCATTTAAACCAGCATGTAGTTCCATATCCTTTCTTATTAGCATCTTAGATTCTTGTCAACCAACTTTGTTGCTTCAGTGAGCAGACTCTGGGTTTTGGGGTTTTATAGCTAGAAAAAGCACTGAGTCCTTTTATAGTTTTACTATGCATTCTCCTCAAAGCAAAACTGTTATGCGTATACTGACATGCACTGACTATGGGACATATCATTAAAAATCACTAGTCACAGAGGAGCCAAATCTCAGAATAGAGTTGCTAATTTATCCAGATTCTAGTGAGGATCATGGAGTTGCCTTAAGTGATTTCATAGGTAGGTTATGGATGCCTTTTGACTGTGCAAGGTTAAAATGGTTGAAATTTTTTTTCTTTAATTTTATTTATTTTTGGCTGCATTGGGTCTTCGTTGCTGCGCGCAGGCTTTCTCTAGTTGCGGCGAGCAGGGGCTACTCTTCGTTGTGGTGCGCGGGCTTCTCATTGCGGTGGCTTCTCTTGTTGCAGAGCACAGGCTCTAGGCGTGCGGGCTTCAGTAGTTGTGGCACACGGGCTTAGTTGCCCCGCGGCATGTGGGATCTTCCCAGGCCAGGGATCAAACCCGTGTCCCCTGCATTGGCAGGCAGATTCTTAACCACTGTGCCACCAGGGAAGTCCCAAAATGGTTGAAATTTGATAGCATGAAAGGTCATTGGCTTACTGAAAATTGGCCTTTTCTTGGATTCTCTCAGGTTCCCTTGAGCCAATTCCACTAGAAAATCATTAGCATGTTTACATGAATAATTTCAAACCACCAGCAGGTAATGTGGAGATCTCAATCCAGTTTCTTTTTTAAGTGGAACTTAAAATGTATGTCTAGATACATTCTTCTCTTATTTTCTCCCATCCTGATGCCTGCCCTGTTTGTCTCTACCGGACAGATAGCAGGAAGAGAAACAAAGACAGAGGAAAAGAAAGGGAGCCAGTTCGTTCTTAAAAACCTTGCAGGGCTGCAAAGAAGCTGTAACTCACAATGCACAGAATGTAGTTGGAAAGCCTCTTTGACTTAACTCTCGTTACTGAACTCTGTGTGGCATCAAATAATTTAGAGCAGGAAGTGATCTTAGAATTCTAGAAAGATTCAAGTGATTATACAGTTGGAGAGTGAGGGTTCACGCTGGACCATTCATTTCAGGTGAGGTCCGGGGAGTCACTTAAGTCCCTGCCAAGAGCTTTAACAGTCTCGTTTGGGCTCCTTGAAGACAGGAACCAGGTCCTAATCTTTTCTGCATCTACAGCAAATCGAGTACTACAGTAGTAGGTGCTTCATAAATATCTGTTGGATGATTGAACTGTTGGCTCCTAATGTCACCAAAGGATGGGTGTCACTGTTCCCACACAGCTGTGGTGCCCATGGAATCAGTGATAACATGTCACTCTAAACCTGGCTCGTTGGATGCTCTCAACTGTGTATTTGGAACCTCCTTTTCCTGTTCAGTAGTGTCTCCCATAGGACTTCTCGGCCTGATTCCATAACTTATGAGCCACGTTTGGTTACTAGAATAGTTCCTATTGTATTATTCAAGACTCAGGGCTCTTTGTTTAAAAAAGTCAGGCTTGCATGTGATTCAGATCTTATGCCCTCCCCTCTCTCCAGCATAGCCTAGAGCTCTGGCTAGTGACTTGGAGTATAGGTAAGGGTGTACGTGTGCACAACTGTGTAAACTTGTGTAAGTTTGTATGAGTGTGTGAGTGTGTAAAGGTGTGAGTGTGTATGGATGTGATAAGCGTGTTGTGTGTGTGTATTTATGGAGGGGAGTTGGTCTTGCTCTTGGACATCTCTTCATCCAAGAACTCACTTCTCCAAGGTGCTGGGGGCAAGGGAAGGAAAAGGCCAAACACCTTCCTGCCATCCTGGGCAAGTTTCATCCTCTGCTGACCACGGGCTCACTCCCAAGCCGTTCCCTAAGAATTAGCAAATCCTTTCAAGACACAAGTACATCTTGCAGCAGACCCCTGGCTCGTGGCATTCCATTGCATTTCCCTGATGCATGCACCTCATTGTCCTTCATGCCGTGACCGTCCCCAGTCCCTGCTACCAGAGCTAGCTCTTTAGCAGTGCAAGTTCTACCCTCCGTGCCTTCCTCCTCCAGGGTCCCAAGGGGGTGGTCCTGGCTTCCTCTCTCCTGGCAGTCTCATGCCTGCCTCTCCCGCCCTGCCATGTCGCATTTCCATAATTCTCCTTCTCATGGTCACAAGCACTGGGGTCAAATCACAAGTCCCCTAGCTAAGCAGTCATCTAACTTGGAAATGAAAGCTTGGTTTCCGCTTCCTTCAGGAGCCCTTTTCTCGGCCAGTGAGTCTCTTGAGGCCCCTGTTAGGATGAATGGGGGGAACAGTGTCAAATACTTCCCTCTCCCTAATGCCACCTCCTCACTCTTAAAATCTCCCCTTTATATGGACTAGGGTGATGTGAAGGGAGGCAGTCAGGGGTGGAGCCAGTCCAAAGCTACTTCTTGGCGATTCTTGTAAGCCCTGAAGAGAGGAGACCATCCCTAAATAACGGCATATGGACAATGTGGTGTATTGGGCCTTAGCTCCAGTTCTAGGACAGTTAAAAAAAGTTCTAGTGTATTTTTAAAAATTAATTAATTTTTGGCTGCGTTGGGTTTCTGTTGCTACGCGCGGGCTTTTCTCTAGTTGTGGCGAGTGGGGGCTACTCTTCGTTGCAGTGCGCAGACTTCTCATTGCAGTGGCTTCTCTTGTTGTGGAGCATGGGCTCTAGGTGCACGGGCTTCCATAGTTGTGGCACGTAGGCTCAGTAGTTGTGGCTTGCGGGCCCTAGAGCGCAGGCTCAGTAGTTGTGGCGCACGGGCTTAGTTGCTCTGCAGCATGTGGGATCTTCCCGGACCAGGGCTTGAGCCCATGTCCCCTGCATTGGCAGGCAGATCCTTAACCACCAGGAAAGCCCAAGGGAAGCCCAGGGAAAGTTCTAGGGTATTTTTGCATAGACTTCAGATGAGCATTCTAACTCTTTATTTACAGCCAAACTACACTTACCTTTAAACTTAACAAAGAGCACAAGCTAAGAACTAAAATAAGAGGCAAAAGGTAAATAAAGAATAAAATGAAACAAATTCAAAGTATAAAGCAAAATGTTTACTACAAATATAACTTCTTTTAATAATAATAATAATAATAATAATAATAATGGCTTACTATGTGTCAAGCACTGTTCTAAATTGACATTATCATCTCATTTAACCCTTGCAACAATGCTATAAGTTCTTTTATTATTAGCATTTTATAGATAAGAAAATGGAGGCATGGAGAGATGATCTGTACTTGGACACAAGTGAGTGCACCAGCAGCAAGTGTATTAAAAAGATATTGAGCTGGGGACTTCCCTGGTGGTGCAGTGGTTAAGACATCGCACTCCCAATGCAGGGGGCCCAGATTTGATCCCTGGTCACGGAACTAGATCCCACATGCATGCCGCAACTAAGAGTTCGCATGCCACAGCTAAGGAGTTGGCGAGCCACAGCTATCGAGCCCGTGGGCCACAACTAAGACCTGGTGCAACCAAATAAATAAATTAATTAACTTAAAAAAAGATACTGAGCTGATTTTTGTAATTAGCATTCTATGTGTGCCAATTACAAAAACAGTTTTTAGGCCACTGTCGCAAAATCTAGAAATTTAAGGTGTTTAACATCATATCCTCCCAAGAGGCAGCACAAGTGTAGTGGGTAAGCACACAGATTCTAGAACCAGATTATATAAGTTCAAATCTTGGCTGTCCTTTTTACTAGCTGGGTGGCCATTTACAGCTGAGGTCCCTGTGTCTCAGTTTCCAGTAAGTGCTATTTAACCTAAAAGGTTACTGGCAGAGTTAAGAGAGCTGGTATGTCTAGAGCAGCACTGTCAGATAGAATAGCATGTGAACCATCTATTTAATTTTAAATTTTTTAGTAGCCTCATTAAAAAGGGGGGAGAAGGAACAGGTGAAGTTAATTGGAATAATATATTTTACTTAACCCGATATGTCCCAAACGTTATCATTTCAATGTGTAATTAAAATAAAATTATTAATGAGATGTTTTACATTTGTTATTTTTTGTTCAGAGTCTTTGGAATCTGGTGTATATTTTACACCTATAGCACGTTCAGTTTGGACCAGCCTCATTCCACGTGCTTAATGCCCATGTGTGACCAGTGGCTCCCGGAAGGGGCAGTGCAGCTGCAGAGCACTTAGAACAGTGCCAGGCACATAGTAAGTGTTATTCAAAGGTTACTGATTATTTTACCTTCCAAATATTTTTCAAGTCAATCACTTCTCTCCTTCTCCACTGACATGCCTTAGACCAACTTATCATCATCTTTGCCAAAAAAGATGGATTAGCTTCCTAACTTGGCCTCCCCGTATTCACTAGCCACAGCCCTCGGCCGTCTATTCTTCATACTGAAGACCAAGAAATCCTTTCAAAATATGTATCTGATCATTTCCTCGCTCCATGACCCCTGAGCCTTCCCTGTACCATATTCCTGCCTCTCTGTGCTTCAGCCACTAACCTTTGTTCCGTTCCTTGGACCGTCCGGTTACTTGCTGAGCCCTTGGACATGAAGCCCTTCCCTCCGGAACCCCCATTCGTACTTCCTCTGGCATCCCTGTTTGTACTTCCTCCCTCCTTTATATCTTCCTCAGGAAGCCTTTTCTGGTGGCTTCCAGTCTCTGTCAGATGAGTTTGTTAAAATGCTGTCATAGAATCATGTTGTTGTTGTTGTTTTTTCCAAAGCTCTTATCTCTGTAATTTTGCTTTCATAGTGCAATAAATTAATTAACCTGGCTGCTGTCCCAACTAGACTGTAAATTCTTTCAGGGCAGACACTACATTTGTTTTTGTTCACCATTTTGTCCCCTATACCTAGCCCAATGCCTGGCACCTTGCTGACCGTCATGAAATATTTTTTAATAAATTACTGAAGTAAGTAAATATGCAGTTATTGCTCTACGAGACCCTAAAAAATCAGAAGGAAGGGAGTTTAAAACCAGGAAGAAAGTGCCGCAAGGCCAGCTTTTAGTTTAATTTAAATTCTTTTTTTTTAACGTCTTTATTGGAGTATAATTGCTTTACAATGGTGTGTTAGTTTCTGCTGTATAACAAAGTGAATCAGCTATACATATACATATATCCCCATATCTCCTCCCTCTTGCATCTCCCTCCCACCCTCCCTACCCTACCCCTGTAGGTGGTCACAAAGCACTGAGCTGATCTCCCTGTGCTATGCAGCTGCTTCCCACTAGCTATCTATTTTACATGTGGTAGTGTATACATGTCCATGCCACTCTCTCACTTTGTCCCAGCTTACCCTTCCCCCTCCCCATGTCCTCAAGTCCATTCTCTAGTAGGTCTGTGTCTTTATTCTCGTCCTGCCCCTAGGTTCTTCATGACCTTTTTTTTTTCTTAGATTCCATATATATGAGTTAGCATACGGTATTTGTTTTTCTCTTTCTGACTTACTTCACTCTGTAGGACAGTCTCTATGTCCATCCACCTCACTACAAATAACTCAGTTTCCTTTCTTTTTATGGCTGAGTAATATTCCATTGTATATATGTGCCACATCTTCTTTATCCATTCATCTGTCAATGGACACTTAGGTTGCTTCCATGTCCTGGCTATTGTAAATAGTGTTGCAATAAACATTGTGGTACATGAATCTTTTTGAATTATGGTTTTCTCAGGGTATATGCCCAGGAGTGGTACTGCTGGGTCGTATGGTAATTCTATTTTTAGTTTTTTAAGGAACCTCCATACTGTTCTCCATAGTGGCTGTAACAATTTACATTCCCACCAACAGTGCAAGAGGGTTCCCTTTTCTCCACTAAATTCTTAAAGGATAAGAGCAGAGGAATTCTAGACTAGGATAACTCCCCATGTAATAAGATTCAGAAAACTTCACAAATATGGAAATAACGTTTAGACTGACATAAGACAAAGACAAGCATAGATTGTGTCCTTAACCACCCCAAGCATGGAAAACCAGCCTAAAAAAGTGAAAAAAGTAGATGGGGAACAGGAAGGAATATTGTGAGCCACGTTCTACTTCTCACGTGCCAAAAAAATTAAGTATGAGTTGAGCATGGAGAAGCATTGGTCGTAAAGGAGGCCTGGGAGCCAGCTTTTATGTGATGGTCCTGTACTATTTTCTTGCAAATAGTTGAAGTATCATGGAAATTCTACTATCTCAGCAAATAGCAATTAAATGAAGTTGGTCGATGAATCAACAACTATTTGTCTTCCATATTCTATGTGCTGAGAATACAGAGGAAAACAAGGCAGCTGTGGTCTCTGTATTATAGATTTAGGGATGCCATCAGTTCTTTCTTCCTTCCCTCTCAGTCCTATGTCAACTGAGCCCAGATCTGAGAACGAGATTAGGATTAAAGTACAGTGTCAGGACATGTAAAACAAGTGACAGTAATGGTGGTTCAGTGAATCTCACGAATAAGGTAGGTAACTCATTCATCCCACTCACCTTCTAGGAGATGGTGGAGAAACTGAGTCGAAGAGTTCTCCAGCACTGCTCCCTCCTGGAGTGTACAGTGCATGACTCCTCCTCTCTAAGAAAACATGAAAAGTAGATGAGCATATCTACTCATTGCTAACACTGAGTTTCTAGCCTTATCAGTTGAGTGGAGAGAGAACACTAGAAAAAGCAGCAGGTTGGAAACGGGAGGAGGAAGAGAGATCAGATGACTTCCATTCTGGATGAGCTAAGTTATTTTCCGGTAATAAATTAGTCACAAAATTCTCAGCGGCTCACCTCAGCAAAGTTTTAGTTCGTGCTCACACCATGTCTGCTGTGCATTTGGCAGCTTGCTAGAGCAACTCCCCTCCAAGCACTGAAAGAAAGCCGCTCTGTGGTCTCCCCATGACTTCCAGATTTCCAGGTGATTTCTAGATTGCAGTGGAAGAGAGAGCAGGCATTCACTGCCTCAGCCCGGAAGTAACATTCATGTGTGTTCACAGCCCATTGGGCAGAGATAGTCACGTGACTTTCCCTAATTGCAAAGAGGGCTGTAAGGTGCTGTCTTCTATGTGCCCAGGAAGGAGGACAACTGAACGTTCACATACATTAAGAATGTCCATCACACAGTTGATGCATTTAAGGTACCCCTGAAATGTTCAAGTAGAAATATCCTATAGGCAGTTGAATACATGGGTCTGGAACTGCGAGTCTCAGACTTGACTGTGCATAAGGGTCATCTGAAAAAGACTGTCAGAAATTCAGATTCCTGGGTCCTGCTCTCAGAGGTTCTGCTTTGGTCGGTCTGGAGTTAGACTATGGAATATGAACTTTAAAGGCTCTGCAGAGACCATAATTTGATAAACACTAGTCTAGACCTTTAAAAATTCAGCAGCATAGAGATGGTACTAGCTGCCACTCGGGGAGATGAGATCACCTTGAGAAAGAATCTTCAGAAGAAGGTAGGGTGAGAAGAAGAGAAAAAGATCCAGCCTAAAACCCCAGGAAATTCCAAGGGTAGAGACTGTTTTGAGAAAGTGAGGAGCGAGCGGGGCGGGGGGGGGGGGGTGGCATCCGTTTATGGAAAACACTGCTGAGAGCTTGTGAGGGATGCGGACTGAAAAGATTCGTTGCGTTTAGTGACAAGGAGGTGATTGATACTCTTAGCAAGACCTGGAGGCTGACACCAAGTCTGTGTTCACTGAAGAGTCAGTGGCAATAGAGGAACAGTGTGGACCAGTTTTTGAGGAAGTTTGGCTGCAAAGAGGAAGAGAGGTTGGTAGCTGAAGGGGGTGGGAGGGCTCAGGAGAATTAAAAAAGTAAAGGTGGGACTGAACATGATTAAATGCTAAGCTGGAAGGAGCCAATAGTGAGGGTTAAGTTGAATAAAGAAGAGACAAGAGGTCATCAGTAGATTTCCTGAGAAAGTGGGAAGGGATGGAATATTGAAGAACAGTTAGGAAGGCTTTGCTTTCGCTCGGCGGAGGGAATAGTACTTCAGGAAAGATGGGTACAGACTGGTTGTCCACTTTGGGTGTTCACTGGGGTCACCTAAGAAGCTCAAAAATATATACCGTTGCCCTGTCCCAACCCTGAGGTTCTGTTTTAATTGGCCTGCTGTGCAGGCCAGGCATCGGGATTTTAAACACATTCTCCCAGATGATTCTAATGCACGACCAAGGCGGCCGAGGTTGTCACTGGATTCGGAACAGGCTTGCTTATAGTTCTTGTAGATTCTTAGGTCACAGCTTAGACAGCACTTTTTAGAGAAGACTTCCAGGACACCCACTAAGTTAGGATCCTGGATGTATGTTCCTATAGCACTGTACTTATATTCAGGTCTTTCACTTTAAAAAATGTTTTATGGGAATATAGTTGATTTACAACGTTATGTTAGTTTCAGATGTACAGCATAGTGATTCAGTTGTACATATACATATATTCATTCTTTTTCAGATTCTTTTCCCATATAGGTTATTACAGAATACTGAGTAGAGTTCCCTGCGCTATATGTAGGTTCTTGTTGGTTACCTATTTTATATATGGTAGTGTGTGTATGTTAATCCCAAGCAAGACGAATGGAGAAAGAAGATGTGGTACATATATACAATGGAATATTACTCAGCCATAAAAGAGAATGAACTAATGTCATTTGCAGCAACATGGATGGACCTAGAGATTATCATACTAAGTGAAGTAAGTCAGACAGAGAAAGACAAATGTCATATATCACTCATATGTGGAATCTAGTTTTTTTTTGCAGGGTGGTTGGGATGTGTGATGCTGGGTCATAATTATATAACCCAGGGATTTGCAAATTTTATTTATAAATGCTTAATGTTTTGTGGGCTATACAGTCTCTGTTGTAACTACTCAACTCCACTGCTGTAGCCCCAAAGCAACCATGGACAATACTTAAAAAATGAGCATGGCTGGTGTAGTGCTTTTATTGCTGTGTAATAAATTACCACAAACTTAGTGGCTTAAAGCGACAGGCATTTATTATCTTACAGTTTCCATAGGTCAGGATTCAGCTTAGCTGGGTCCTGTGCTCAGGGTCTCACAAGGTTACAGTCAAGGTGTTGGTAAGGACTGCAGTCTCATCTGAGGCTTGGGATCCTCTTCCAAGTTCAAGCGTTTGTTGGCAGAATTCATTTACTTGCAGCTGTCTAATTCATGGCAGCTTACTAATGATAGACAAGCTATCTATCTCATCTAACTCATCTCAGCAGGAGGCTTAGGAAAGGCCTATGCCATCTTTTAAGTGCTCACCTGATTAGGACAGGCCCACCCAGGGTGGTCTTTCCTTGGTTACCTTGAAATCAACTGATTAAAGGCCTCAGTTACATCTGCAAAATCCCTTTATCTTTGCTATCTAAAGTAACATAATCATAGGAATGATACCTCTTCGTATCCACAGGTCCCACCCACAATTGAGGGGAGGAGAGATTTCACAAGGCATGTATATGATAGGGGGTTGGGAATATTGGGGGCCATCCTAGAATTCTGTCTACCACATCTGTGGTCAAATAAAACAGCCAATGGACACTGAAATGTGAATATCAGAAAATAATATTTCTGATATTCCGTCACAAAAATAATATTTTTTGATTATTTTTTTCAACCCTTAAAAACAGTAAAAACCATTTTTGTGGGCTGGAAAAATTAAAAACCAAGAAACAGGCAGCTGGCTGGATTTGGCCTGTGGGCTATAGTTTGCCATCCTCTGATATTAATCCGTAAAATGAAGTAAGATAGCCCTGGTAGCTTGGTTAAGAAATGGTTTCCAGAACCAGTTGCTGGGTCTAGAGGGTATGGCTTTGCAATGTGTGGGAGCAATGCTGGAGTTTAAGGGTGACCTGCTGGGTTATAAAATGCTAGATCCCTTCTCTCAGAGGTTGTTCTTCCTGTGACTTGGAAAGATTTACGCCTGAACAGACCAAAGACCAGAGCCACTGCCCTAAGTGCACATCCCATATGAGGACATGGGGAAACCTGAGAAGCTGGGCTACCAAACACCCCGAAGCCCCATATCTCCCAGTTGCTTTATGAAGGTGTCTCCTTTGTGCTTATCCATGCAAAGTTCTTTGCATTTATCTGTTCAAGTGCCCGATCGAATCCTCTATGGGGCTACTACAGCTTCACACAGTCAATCAAAGAGCAGCATGCTTTTTAGTGTTACTGAAAATGTAATTCTGCTGAAATGGAATTTATGGCATAGGAAACAATCATTTGCTTTTCACATCACAAGGCACAATTATAGTTTCAGATAGTTGGGTTGTACATCTAGGCTAATTTTCATATTGTTCAAATCCAAATTTTCATCTGCACAAACCAAAAGATTAAGGATGTGAGAAACATTCTTGCTGCAGAAGCTCAAGAAAACTATAATAGTACTGTGTGAAACATTACATCCTAGAATCATGATATCCTGGTGTAACCACAAATGTACTTCTCAAATGTTTATATGGTGCTTACTGTGTGCCAGGCACTGTTCTAAGCATGGTACAAATATTACTTTATTTAGCCCTCATACTAACCCTTTGAAGACAGTATTATTATTGTCATTACCCTTGATAAGGAAACAGAGGCACAGAGCACAGTTAAGTAGTAACTTGACCAATATCTCCTGCTTAGTAAGTGGCTGCCCTGGGATTTGAACCCCAGCAATTTCATTCCAGAGTCTGTTCTCTCAACTACTATCCTATGCTACTTCTCCAGCATATAATAATAATTTTAAAATGTTTCTGGAATATGCTGATGTAATTCATGGTGTACAAATAATTAATAAGATATTTTAATGAAAATACTGAAATTAGTGTGAAAGTTCTTGAAGGTGACATCCTGCCAGGTGACTGAAGTGGCCAATTAAATGACCATCTTCCCTCTAGTCTAAGCCTCAGCAGGCTTGTTGATTAGCTTGTCAGCATGTCATCCAATATTTCTAACGCCAGCTTTGAGATTCTTTTCCAATAATGCCAATATCAGAATCTCAGTAAGGATCAGTTGCATGGCACACATTTGCAACAATTGTATTAATAATTCATCAGATTTTTTCAATTGATGTGGAAGTTTTTATTGTAAAATTATTCAAAATTTGCTACATTTCTATAATACGAGTGAAGATACTGAAATAACCATGTGATTTTATCAAAGACAAATTTGGTTCTATTCAAACAAGATTTCTGATAGAGATGCCTGTTCTCAGAAGAATACTAATAATGTTTCAACTATCAGAGGCTTAGTTTTTATCAGTTGAAAGAGTTCCATTGTCAAGACATTTTCCAAAGACCCTAAATCAAAACAATGCCATTGCAATTTTCCGTGACACTTTTTTCAAAATGAAGGCGCAGAATATTTCTCCATGTGAATTTTTGCATTTTAATCAGAACTGAAGAGAAAGATAAAAAGTGAATGGTTTAATTCTAAAAATAAAAGAATTTTATAAGAAAATTACCAGTAATGTTAAATATTCATCGTGATGTGGATTTAGTGAGACTGATAAGGGAATAGGAATTAAATTACCTACCTTTAGAGGAGATATATTGAAAAGCCTTTAACAATTTTGTATTATTTGGAGAAAACAACAAAAACTTGTTAAAAAGAATGATCTGAAGAAAGCATGGAATAGTTTCTAGAATATTTTATTTTCTATTATTATGAAGACTTTTCAAAATGAGATCCTTACCTTAAATTATTGCTTGAATACTTGTTTGCTGAGTAGAAGCAGAAGAAAACAAAATTCCTCAGAAATATTTTCATGGAAAAACATATTAATACTTCAAGATTTCACACTACCTGGTATGACTCCAGTTCATCAGATAATTTTTGCTAACAACTTTTGGGAATTACTAAAGTAATTGATATAAAATCTCTCTTGATAATCCAAGTGAATTACTCAGGCTTTCCAAGAGATGTTTGAAAAGATAAAGAATAAGTTCTAACTTCACAAGTTGAATTCTACAAATGAGCGTAAAAATGGAAAACTCTGTCAATCAGCTTCAACAGGGATGATGAAAATGACAAAAGTTGTATTAACCAAACTATAATTTTTGGCAGAATTTTGTATTCATTCTCATGTACATTTACTCTTGTCAGTAAAAGGGGATAGGTTAAATGTATAACTTACAAAATTTAATTTTTCTAATTTTTGAGACTTTCTAAAAATAAATTCACAAATAAAAAGCATAATTTGTCAGAACATGAATTCAAACTTGGGGCTTGTTGTAAATATGGTCACCATATGAGTGTTCTGGACCAGAAAGAATGAAGCCAAGAAGGAGTCACAGTGAATAGAAATGAAAGAAAAATGAAGTGTGGGTGATTTGAAGATTAATGGGTCCTTTTTTTCTGTCCAGAAGAAAAACATTGCAGACATAAGACGATTCTTGATAAGGTAATAATCACTTACTACAATCAAACTCTAAGTACTTCAGCTAGAAACTACTGAGCACTAGGAAAGAGCTATTAGGCATTGTTAGAGCAATTGATCACTTCCATCATTGTTTGTACGGCTGGAACTTCACAATCAGAACGTATTGTACTGCATTCTGAGGCCTGCTGAAATTCACAAATTCGGAGGGACAAATTGTCTGGATGCTTACAAAACTGTAAGGCTGTCATTTCTGAATTGAATATCGACAGAGAGTAAAAAATCATCATAATGTACATACATTATCTAGGCACCCCGTGTTGGGATAACGCTTATAAATCTGACATTAGGCATGAAGAAAAGAAGCAAATAGTCTAAAAGATCTGGTAGTTAGTGTTTTGGAACAATCAAAGGTTTCTGGCTGGGGCGGTGGAAAACACTCCTATTTCCTGAATAGAAAGTTATGAAATGGTTCATTCATTTGTTCAACAAATATTTATTGAGTGTGCGTATGTGCCAGGCACCATTCCAGGCGTGAGAAATACACTAGTGAAAAAGATGAATCATAGGGCTAAGGGTCCAGCAAAGCCACAGAGAGTGAGATAAAAATATTGTTGTGTGAAAGCTGGATTGACTTTGTAAAAAAGCAACACAGACTTTATTTACCCTATGTATTGCCACTATTAAGTACTACTGGATGTCATGTAAATACAGTCAAACTTCTAATTAAAATTTCTTTTGCATGGAAGTTATATTTGACTAATACAGGTTATGCCACAGAATTGCATGTGCTTCTTTTTAAAAATGTAATATTTAACTATTGCACAATCCCAGAATTCTGTTCATCTAGTTTTCCAAGAGAATTGTAGGCTGTTATACATGATCAACCAACTTAAAACTGATCTGCAAAAAAGCAGATTTAGCATATATGACCTAGGAAAATTCCAACTTTGAAGAAAACACAAACTCCATACAGCTCCACTTTATACTTTCCTATAGTTGAAAGTGTTTCCAAGGAATCCACACATTTGAAAAATATTTCTAATGTACTAAATTTAAGATGTTTGCATTATTTTTCACGTGTACCAGGAAAATATTCTGATAGTTTTCTACAGACTAGTCCTGAAAAGCAAATAAAAATTTCCAAGTATTTCACACAGTGCTTGGCACATAATAAGAACTCGTTTAATACTTATAGACAAGAGCAAGCAAATTGGGTATGACAAGTTAGCATCACAATAATTAAGTAGTAGGGTCAGATCCAGTTTTATGGAATCTGAACCTTATCCAATTAGGGGGTCCCTCTTTAAAAGAAAGAATACAAAATCATACATATAAAATTAGCCATGAGAGTGAATATCTATTTAGAATAAGAAAATAAATTACTACAAATTATAATATTTAAAATGATAGACAATTCCAATGAATTTCTAAAATATGTTTTTGGCTCCCACCAGAATGTTTCATTTCATCACATTTATCAATAATCTACGAAATATAAAAAATGAATCTGAAATGAAGGCACACAAAACCGGAACACAAATGCATTTTTTAGAAGGCTGCTATGTTGTTTTGAGCTACATAATTGTGTAACCAAATTATTCCTATTACATGTAGTAATTTAAGAATTTTGTCACTGGAACACTTGTTCTGCCATTTTGCTGTGCTAGAGGCAGATTTGTGCGCCACTTCATATGGAGCTGCCAGACCTCATGGGGACAAGATGTATCAGATGTGGTAAGGTCTGATCTGGTAGACACTGGGGTACGTACAACATGTGACTTCACGCACAGGTGTACTCACTGCTTATCGTACCACTATAAGCTTGTACCCTACGAACACGGGAATTCTATTAAGTTCTGTTTAATGAGATCCCATCAAAAGGTAGAACTATGTATGTTGTGTTTATAATTGCATATACTGCATTATTGAGCACATGTCTAACAGAATGGAACTCCCATTTTGACTAGGCACTGTTGAGAACTGAATCCTCCGCTTAAATTAGACATGTCTGACAATTAGAAAGCTTTTCCACAGACTAGCTATATTTTAAATCTTGTTTTTCCTGCACTAGCCACAATCTACCAGGTCTGGATGCTCTAGGACAGGTTTCTCTCTCTCGCTCTTTTTTTAATATTTATTTATTTATTTGGCTGTGCTGGATCTTAGTTGCCACAGGCAGGCTCCTCAGTTGTGGCTCACAGGCTCCTTAGCTGTGGCATGCGAACTCTTCATTGCGGCATGCACGTGGGACCTAGTTCCCTGACCAGGGATGAACCTGGGCCCCCTGCACTGGGAGCGCGGAGTCTTAACCACTGCGCCACCAGGGAAGTCCCGGACAGGTTTCTCTTAAAATTCTACCCTTGAACCTGGACTTTGCGTCTGACACTAAGTGAGCCAGCACAGTGCAGGTGGAGTTGGAAAAGGGTCAAGTGGCCTTCTAATTTTAGGTGGACCTGTTTATTCATTTGTTTCCAGACTTGGGGCCAGGTACCAATGTTTGGGTTTCATAGCATTCGGCTGGCTGCTTGTAAATGGTACCAACTGCTGTTAAGACTAGCTCCCTTCCCCAGACCTGCTCACTGGCCAAGAGAACTTTACCAATGGGTTGGCACCTAACGTTGACAACGATTTGCACAATGGTGCAATAAAAGGCATCCTTCAAGTCCTTTTTCTTTGTAGCTTATCAATAAAGGGGAATCAGAGCTGGTGGCAACTTGGAGATGGAGACAGCCTGTCAACAGGGATTGTACCTGGGACCTTGATGCAGACTCATGCAAGAGAGGGAAGCCGTCAGGAGGGCTCTCATGCCGAATCACCTCCCACCCCTGGTACTACTGTTATGCCCTGAACCCTTAGGCCCAGACCTGCCAATTCTCTCCCTGTCAGGGCTGGATCCTACTACACATTTTCCAGTGCCTGACTGGGGCCCTGTTCCATCCTGAATGCACAGCCTGGACTTTAGAAAACGATCACCCTCTTGTGCAGCAACTCTTTTAGCTCGCCCTAACCTCCAGATCCTTCCAGAACGGATGGAGCCCCAGGTCTCTGCACCCTTGGGCACTAAGATCAAGTGGCGCCTTTTGCCTCCCTGTAGAAAGCAGACCTACGACTGAGCTTGCCTCCAAGCTCGGGCACTGCCCTTCTCTTCCTCACCGGGCACTGTTGAGGTTGTGGGATCCCTGGTGTCAAGATTGAGTGGGTTGTCATGGGCTTCCTGGCGGATTCCCTAACTGCTCTCCTCACACACAGCCCGGGGGGCTGCGCACTGAGAAAGATGACACAAGACCCCCCCAGACCCAGGCTTTGCCTTCCTGAGGTCTACGTGGACAGGAACAGGCACGTGCGCGGGCACAGGAGGACCGAGGCTGGGGAGGAGGCACCTGCCCAGGGTGCCGAGGGCTGAGGATGGGCCCAGAGCCATGGGCGATGCCCCCTGGGAGCTGGTGAGCCGTGATGGTGGTGATGGCACTTTCCTGGTCCCCAAGTGGTTCAGGTAGGAGGGACAGGACCAAAAAACTCCGGGGATATCCAGCACTCCTGTTTCCGTGGTTCCTGTGATTACACGTGGTGTGTGCACCTGTCTTATAGTTCAAAACCGGACTTTTTAATATACCTATTATAGTTACACACTGTTTAAAAAAAAGTGCCGAGAAGCAGTGTGATTCTTTCGGATCCTTGCTTCTTCTCCTGACAGTAAGCAACAGGTGCCCCTCACTTGAGACTTTCCCTGTCACTCTGCCTGGATTCCAGGGGGAAAAGCGTGTCCTCATGCTGCATACTAGCTTTCTCTCCTGTGTCTTCCTCCTCTGCCTGGGGTACACTTTGTCCCCTTCTTCATCTAGCTAATTCTTCATCCTTCAAAACACTCCTCATCTATCACCTCTTCAGGAAAGCCTCTTCTGACACCCCTGAAGTCTGGATTTGGTCCCAGCCTGCATGCTCCTGTGACAGCCCTGCCTGCCTCTGCCGTGACACTCAACCCACTGCCTTTCTAGGCTGACTGCCCACCCATCTGAGTTCCCAATAACTATGACATCTTGAAAAGAGGAATTACATCTTTTATCTTTATATTTCGATGCCTAGTGTCCAGTAAATATGCAGTAGGTGTTTGTTGAATGAATGAATGAGATTTATTGACTTTTGGGGGCATCAAACCATTCCAGACCCTAGTGATCTCAAATCCATCATATTCTGCAGAAACTGATTGAATATCGATCCCTTGCCATTGCTTCATATTTTAAGGAAAGGTCTTTTGAAAATATGATATGTAGCTGTAAAACAACAAAACTGATTCTACAAGCCACACATAAATATCAGTCTCATTATTTTATAATCATCCTTTGTAAGTGACTAAGAAAATTTGAAATGATTGAGTTGCACTCAGATTTGAACACATGCTTCAAGAATCATAACTTTGCTTAGTATAAAACTTAATAGTTTCAATTAAAATTGTTGGGAAGAATCAGACTGGCAAAGATTTGCAAATAGGGTTTAATTTGATTTCTATCATAACTTTACCTGGTTTATTCCTATGTCCTAACTTTCAAATTCTCTTTCTCAGTGAAATCTACACCCGTGTCCTTGGAGACTCTTGTCATTGATATAAACCTGCTGCACACAGAAGACTCTATGCAACTTATTCAGTTCCACAAAGTGTATTGAATACTTGCTACTCACACTGTGCCATTACTGAGATAAGGTCACGGAGTCTGCATATTTGTATACAATATTTTTTGGTTTTGAATCCTTCATTTCTTAATTCCACAAACATTGTCACACTTTCACATGAGTTCATCAGGCACTGCTGTAAATGCCATGGTGGTAGGGACAGGGGAGATCAATATGTTCCTGATTTCAGAAAAATTACAGTTTAGCTTGGGAGATAAAATACACAGATGTAACATGTTTAACATCAACACTGAAGTTTAATAGCAACGGGAACTGATAACATAACAAACATCCTACGATTAAGTCCCATCCCTCCTGGCTCTCCCTGGCTTTCGGGGTTCACCCTCACAGCAAGCCAGGCTGTGCTAGAGAGACAGGGGTTTCAGACATAAGCTGGTGTTTGAAAACAGGGGCAAGTTACTGGCTTCAGTTGCTTCACTTGTATCTAGTGTGCATAGAATTATTGGGAAGAGTAAACGTGGAAAAGCAGGTAAAAGTGGTGGTAGAAAACTCTCAATTCCTGTTCTCTTTCTTCTTCTAGTTTCTAGACGAACTAAGTACAGCCTGTGCTAAAGCAAGTTCCCAACAATCCAGGTGCCTGCCACGCCTTCCCCAGGGTTACAGGTGACACCAGCACCAGCCCCGACACAGTCAGCCGAAGACAGCACGGGTTGGGGGTGAGAGAAAGAGTGGCCAGATTCTTCAGTCTATAGAGAGCGGTGTTGGCGACAAGATTTCCTCTCTTCTCTGTGGAAGAAGGAAGGGGGGCCTTCGCCCACCCCTAAGCCTAATTGGAGGGCAGGGGGCTTTGAGAAACTCTTGTTCAGATTGGGGGTGTCTGCACTACAGGAAGGAAGGCATCTCGCTGCCCAGCTGAGCTGTCATTGCTTGCCCTGGAGCTACTACTGGGGCAGGATGGGGTGTTTGAAGGAGTCCTCAGGGGACCCTGAAGGTGAGGGTTGTATTCAAACATGGAAATCAGTGCCACTCTCTTCACGAAGTAGGAAGAGTCGTGAGTAAACCTGGGAGGGAAAGGATGAAGGCAAGCCCACTCGCGTTCCCAGAGGCCTCTAGAGGGTATGGAGGAGATGGAACAGGACCACACTGCTGCCCACGGCCCCCAGGAAGGGGCGGGAAGTAGAGCAGGGGCCCCGGTGCTTCTGGGGCCAGCCAGGCAGTGTCTTTACTCAGAGAACTGGCTGGAGGCGTGGATTCCTGGTTGGGCCAGGTCATGACTGCCTCTTTGAGATAGTCCTGGGGATAGAGGAGCTGGGGCGAAACTGAGCAGCACCCCAAGAAATCTACTTTCGTCGTCTATAAGGAAACTACCATATAAAATCAAACCAACTCAGAATGAGGTCTGAGAGCCACCCTACAATGGTACCACCCTCCCACCAGAGAAGACAGCTTTGATGGGGAGGAGGCTGGAAGTGTCTCAGAATGACACCAGGCCAGCACCCTGATGCTCTCCCCCTGCCAGCGCTGGAAGAAAGGGCAAGAAGTGGGATTTAAAGCACCTTTCAGATAAGCCCGAAACTGAACTGGGCTTTTATAATCAAAAAGGATTGCAAGTTATAAAAATCTGCCCTGGACACCACTGAGGAACAAGGAAGGTGATTTGACATAGCAGAGCTGGAGTAATGATGGGAAGAAATGAAATGGATTCATGTTTATCCCACTACTAAGAGTCCTTAACAAACTCCAGGCCCACGCAGGGACACATGTGAGCAGAGATGCTCGTCCCCAGGGAGTTAGACAGGAAGCTCGTCTTCAGGGACAGTGCTGGTGCCCTCCCTACACTCACCCCCTTCCCACGTCTGCTCAGAATATGACTCCCTACAACTCAAGCAGGAGGAACAGGAACCTCCAGCTTAGGAGGATGAGGGCTTAGATCAAATTAGATTGAGTTGAAAAGGGCTGCCTGCATAGTGTCTGGAGCCAGAATCCTGTGTCCTCTTGGTTAATTTTTTCAACCTCAGCTTCTCCACCTATAAAACAAGGATGAATAAAAAACCTGCCTTTGAAGGTTGTTTGGGGTTCTTTTGAAAAGAAAATGAGTTTATGATTATAAGGCACTTAAAACAGTGTCCTGCATGTAGTAAGCATTAAATATATGGATATATATTTTTGGGATGTTTCTTGACTGTCCAAATTTATGAAGTAAAAATTATGCCTCCAACTTCCAGTTTCCTGTTTGGCATGGAGGAGCTTAGAAGTTACCACTCCATCCTAATAAGTAAAAAACGAAACAAACTGGAAATTAACAACTCTTCTTAGGTCTGTCAGAGAAGTGAGGTCAATGGGCAAGCCACAGTCCCCAAAATTGGAGAGATAGGCAGATGCGGAGAATCACAACTTACCAGAGCAGGAACCCACAAACAGAAACTTCTGCAGGAAATTAAATAACATGAATTTAGTAAGCAGCACAGGTTCATTTTGAACCCAGACTGTCTCTCCGCATAGCATGCTTTTTTTCACGCAATGAACACATATTATGTGCATAAGTGCCAAGCTCTGATACAAAATAGGTTAAGATGGCTATGCTCTTACCTTACCTGTGTGGTTGGTGACCTTGATGTCTATCTGGGGAGATCCTAGAGAGGCTGTGTTTGGGAAGACAAATTCCCTGGAGAAACAAGAAAAGCAAGTGGAGATACTGGCCATGTGCTCCCACTACTCTTACAGGTGAAATCGGCCTGATTCCCAGGGCTGCAAGTACACAAGCTGATGTCCTTGTACGAGAGGCTTCCTCCTTCCACTTGTGTCACCTAACCTAAAAGGCATGGCTATAATGGAGAAAATGAGCATCTGCCCTGAAGGAGCCGAGATAACCTTGAAGAGAATAAATGATCGTGCATATTGATGGACCAATTTGAGTACTTATTGATTCCTGGTAGCTGGTGCCTGGATTCTTAGCTCATATAATAGGTGGGAAGGGTTACTTATAATTAAGGCTACAGAATACTTTTTTCTAAACCCAATAAACCCTTGGGGGATCTTTTTATTTTTGTTTATAAATACTCAATTGATGGAGAATGCAGCGTGGCCTATGACTTTGTGGTTATTGATTTACAGGCCTAATTAACAGAGCCTCAAAACCGATAGGTGGCTACAGAGGCAATCCTGAGCAGAGAGCAAACATGATTCCCTTTTGGGAAATTGATAATGCAAAAAGGAATTCTCCTAATGGGAGTGCCTATTGGAAAGGAACCCTGTTGATTTTTTTCTTCCTGAAGGAGGGGGATTCTTCCTGGAAGAATTTACCTCACTCTAAACTGGATCAAGTGCAAAAACCAGGATCAAGAGTGAATGTGATATGTCTGGGATTCTGCTTCTCTTTCTACTCAATCACACACAATTGTTAAGTCACTTGCATTTATTTAATGTCTGGCACTCTCAAAATAGGCTTCCAAGATCTTCCTTCTTTTTTTCCATCACCATCATGCCATGAGGCAGACAGAAAAATCATATTCTTGGCTATGTAAGAGAGCAGAATGAGGCTGAGAGTCCATCGGTGGATTCCAAGGAAATGGACACTTAGTACTATTGCAGTTGGAACATCCATTTATCTGTCCGTCCATCCATCCATTCATCCATCTATGCATCCATTATACATTTACCAGACATTGTGTTTATATCTGGAGATACATAGATAAACAAAACACAAATCCCTGGCTTGGGAGCTCACACTCTCGTAGGGAAGAAGAGAAGACAACTGTGCAAGCAAATGTAGACATCCTCCTTATCCAAATTTAATTTTTTAAAAAAGTGTTGGATTGCATATTTTCAAATAAGGTATATTTCAATATACTCTATTGTTTTAAATTGGAAAAATGATGTGTCCCCATCCCATTCAAAAACCCCAATTAATTTCACCAAAAATCTCTTAAAACACTTGCAAACACCTATACAACTATCCACTAAAGATTTCTGATTTAATGTAAAACATCTAAACACCAATCATCTAATTTTTTAGTACTTAATGAACCCCTTATGGTTTTGTGTAGTATACAGTGATATGGAAGAGCACTGGATATGAATCATGTTTTACTTCTATTGCTAAGGACAAATCCTCAGTGCATCCCATTCAGATTGTGGCCATCAGTCCATTGTATGTGGTCTTTCTCTAGATTTAAAAGAATCTTGCCATGTCCAGTGAAGCATTCCAGAAACAACAACACTTGCAAAGTTTTTCTGCATTGGTCGGGATTATGATGGTGGAGTAGAAAGATTCTGAGTTCCCTTCTTCCCATGGACACACCAAAACTACAACTACGTATAGAACAACTATCTGTGAGAACAACCTGAAGACTAGCAGAACAGATCTTCTACAACTAAGGATATAAAGAGAAGGCCACACTGAGATGGGTAGGAGGGGCTGAGACTCAGTCTCATCAGAACCCACATTCCTAGTGCAGTGGCCCGTAAGCAGGAGGGATATCACAATCTTGGAGGTGCCCCCTGAGGCGTGAGTTGTCTGAGCCCCACATTGGGGTCCCCATCCTGGGGGACCTGCACGGGGAAGATGAACCCCCATTATGTCTGGCTTTATAAAACCAGTAGGGCTTATATCTGGGAGAGCTGAGGACTGTGGGAAACTGAGATTCTGCTCTTGAAGGACTCATGCACAGACTCACTCACTCCAAGTCCCATCACAGAGGCAGCAGCTTGAAAAGTACCTGGGTCGTACAAAAAGGAAATTCATTGGTTAATTTTAGTGCATGTGCTGGAGGGGCAGGGATCTGGTGGAACTTTCTCCAGGGATAGAAGTGCTGGCAGTCACCATTTTCTTTTTACTCTCCTTCCACCTAGTTGGCCTGGTGCTGGTGAATGCCATTTCTAACACTCTCCATCAACCTAGATAACACTGTGTGCCCCATCCCAGTGTTCCCCTGAGGACTCACCCTGTCCAACCTGCCCACCCTAGCTGGCCCCTACAAACACTCCTGCCCTACTCCACATGGTGGGCTGCCCTGGCTGACAATGGTGCCCCTCCAAAGTGGGCACTCTGGGGGCCTAGCCCCACATATGAGCACACCCACAACAGTTGCAGCTGGGCCTTGTAATTAGTCATGTTGAGGGCCAGTCCTGCACACCCACACACCTGCAGCAATTGCAGCCCAACCACAACAGGACACATAGCCCACACAGAGGATACCCCCAGAGCACCTGGCTCTGGTGACCAGGGGGATTGTACCCTTGAGCCCCACATGATGCCTCTACATAAGACCATTTTTTCAAACCAAAGACATCACTGATATACCTAATACATAGAAACAAACACAGAGAGGCAAAATGAGGAGACAAAGGAATACTTTCCAAACAAAAGAACCATACAAAACCTCAGGAAAAAAACTAAATGAAATAGAGATAAGTAATTTACCAGATAAAGAGTTCAAAGTAATAGTCATAAAGATGCTAACTGAACTTGGGAGAAGAATGGATGAACTCAGTGAGAACTTCAACAAAAAGACAGAAAATATACAAAAGAACCAACCAGAAGTGAAGAAACAATAACTGAAATGAAAAATACACTAGAGGGAATCAACAGCAGATTAGAGGATGCAGAAGAATGGATCAGTGATCTGGAAGTCAGGGTAGTAGAAATCACCTAACTGGAACAGCAAAAAGAAAGAAGAATTTTTTAAAATGAGGATAGTTTAAGGGACCTCTGAGACAAACATCAAGTGCTCTAATATTCATGTTATAGGGGTCCCAGAAGGAGAAGAGAAAGAGAAAGGGACGGAAAACCTATTTAAAGAAATAATGGCTGAAAACTTCCCTAACTTTGACCAAGGAAACAGATATTCAAGTCCAGGAAGCACAGAGAGTCCCAAACAAGATGAGCCCAAAGAGACCCACACCAACACACATTGTAATTAAAGTGTCAAAAGTTAAAGAGAAAACCTTAAAAACAGTAAGAGAAAAACAACTATTTATGACAAGGGAATCCCCATAAGACTATCAGCTGATTTTTCAGCAGAAACTTTACAGACTGGAAGGGACTGGCATGATATATTCAAACTGCTGAAAGAGAAGAACTTACAGCCAAGAATATTCTACCAGGCAAGGTTAACATTCAGAATTGAAGGAGAGAGAAAGAGTTTAATAGATGAGCAAAAGTTAAAGGAGTTCATCATCACTAAACTGGCCTTACAAGAAATGTTAAAGGGACTTCTTTAAATGGAAAAGAAGAAGCCATCACTAGAAACAAGAAAATTATGAAAGAAAACATTCTCACTTTGTAAAGGCAAATACATAGTAAAGGTAGAGGACCAGCTGAGGTCAGGAAAATTCTGGGCTGAAAATGAGGGGACCCCACTTCAAGACCAGTCTGGCTTTGGGACTATAAGGGAATAGAGGCTGTAGGATCATGATACCCCTAAAGACTCCACCAAAAAACTATTAGAACGAATAAATGAATTCAGTAAAGTTACAGGATACAAAATCAATATACAGAAATCTTTGGCATTTCTGTATGCTAATAACAAACTACCAGAAAGAGAAGTTAAGAAAACAATCTCATTTACAGTTGCCTCAACAAGAATAAAATAACTAGGAATAAATTTAACCAAGTAAGTAAAAGACCTCTATAAGATATTGATGAAAGAAATTGAAGACTACACAAATAAATCGAAAGATAGGCTGTGACCATGGATTGGAAGAATTAATGTTGTTTAAAATGTCCATACTACCCAAAGTAATCTACAGATTCAGTGCAATCCTTATCAAAATAACAATGGCACTTTTCACAGAACTGGAACAAATAATCTTAAAATTTGTATGGAACCATAAAAGACCCCATATAGCCAAAGCTTAAGCAAATCTTAAGAAAGAGGAACAAAGCTGGAGGTATCATGTGCACTTATTTTAAATTATACTACAAAGCTATTGTAATCAAAACTGTATGGTGCTGGCACAACTACAGACACATAGATCAGAGGAACAGAATAGAGAGCACAGAAATAAACCCATGCTTATATGGTCAATTAATTTATGACAAAGGAGCCAAAAGTATACAGTGGAAAAAAGACAGTCTCTTCAATAAATTGTGTTGGGAAAACTGGACAACTACATGCAAAAGAATGAAACTGGACCACTTTCTTACACCATATACAAAAAAAAAACTCAAAATAGATTAAAGACTTAAATGTAAGACCTGAAACTATAAAACTTCTAGAAGAAAACATAGGCAGTATGCTCTTTGACCTTGGTCTTAGGAATATTTTGGCAGGATCTGTCTCCTCGGGCCAGGGAAACAAAACCAAAAATAAACAAATGGGACAACATAAAGATAAAAGCTTTGGCACAGTGAAGGAAACCATCAACAAAATGAAAAGGCCACCTACCAAATGGGAGAAGATATTTGCAAATAATATATGCAATAAGGGGTTAATATCCAAAATATATAAAGAACTAACAACAACAACAAAAAAAGAACTCACACAAGTCAATATAAAAAGAATCTGATTAAGAAATGGGCAGAGGACATGAATAGACATTTTTCCAAAGAAGACATACAGATGGCCAACAGACACATGAAAAGATGCTCAACATTACTCATCATCAGGGAAATGCAAATCAAAACCACAATGAGATATCACCTCACACCTGTCCGAATGGTTATTGTCAAAAAGACAACAAATAACAAGTGTTGGTGAAGATGTGGAAAAAAGGGAACACTTGTGCACTGTTGATGAAAATGTAAATTAGTGCAGTTACTATAGAAAATAGTATAGAGGTTCCTAAAAAAAATTAAAAATAGAATTACCATAAGATCCAGCAATTCCACCTCTGGGTATTTGTCTGAAGAAAATGAAAACACTAATTGGAAAAGATATATGCACCGCTATGTTCACCGCAACATTACTTACAATAGCCAACACATGGAAGCAATCTACGTTTTCATCTATAGATAAATGGATAAAGAAGATGTTGTATATGCAGACAATGGAATATTACTCAGCCATAAAAAAATAAATCTTGCCATTTGCAACAATATAGATGGACCAAGAGGGTATTATGCTAAGTGAAATAAGTCAGAGAAAAACACAAATACCATATGGTTTCTGTCATATGTGGAATCTAAAAACAAAAAAAAACCCAAGCAAACAAACAAAAAAACTAAAAACAAACAAACAAAATCCAAGCAAACAAAACAGAAACAGACTCATAAATACATACAAGCAGGTGGTTGCCAGAGGGGAGAAGGGTGGGGGGATTGGATGAAATAGGTGACAGGATGAAGATGTACAAAATTCCAGCTATAGAATAAATAAGTCACCACGGGGTTATAATGTACAGCATAGGGAATATAGTCAGTAATATTGTAATATCTTTGTATGGTATCATTGCATATCAAGTATACTTCAATAAAAAAATAAAAGGGAAAAATTTTTTTCTGTATTTTTCATGCATAGAAAAAATAGTATGCATAGTAGATGGGGATGTATGCACGACCAAACCTGGGTCCTTTGTGTGTTTACCTCTCTCAATGTTCTTTGTCACTTCTAATGTATGGACTTTTCCAGGCATCTTACATTTATCTACTCTCTCTGATGCATCTTTGGTGACATTTTCACTTAAGATTGGGGGATACCTGAGAGCAACAATGCATAGTACAGAACAATGGAAGGTTGAGATAAGGTTGTTTTGGGAGAACAGTTGACATATGACCACAGGGCACTCTGTTCCCTGTTGCCTGCATTTCCATGCAAGCTAAATATGCAGATTTATTGTGATGGGTTTCTGATTTGGATGGAGACCGATGGGTGAACATTTTTGCAAGTCATTACAGTAAACGTTCATATGATGAGTCCTCAGATAACAAGGGATACCTGTAATTTCAAGAGGGGTGAGTATAAGGTAACATGGTCACACAGAGGAGAGTGATGGGCTCTGCCTGGGAGGGTCAAGGAGGGCTGCTCCAAAGGGAAGCAGGGCCAAGGAAGAGCTGCAGGATGGCAGTTCAGCACATAGGCCAGGTGGAGAGGTCCAGTGGAGGGCATTTTAGGCAGAGAGAAAGACATGAACAAAGTCAGAGAGCTTAAAAAAAAAAAAACCAGACCCCAAACCCATCATATTGTGTTCAGGGAACTGAAAATATTTCCATATTGCTGAAGGGTAAGGAAAAAGGAAAATGAGACTGGAAAAAGTGGCATCAATCTGAATGGAAAGGGCTTTGTTTGGACTTTATTCTGGAAGACACGGACCATAACTGAAGGCCTTTAAGCAAGAGAGTGTTGGCATCATTTTTGAAGTTTAGAAAAATACTCTAGAAACAAAACAGAAACAGAATCTGAGGACCGAGACCTGTAGCTAGAGATGACAAGGATCTGAGCAAGGGTCATTGCAGAGACGATGATAAAGAGGATGGGGTGGACCGCTGAGGGGGCCGGAGAGGCGGGGTTGATAGGAATTAGTGATCTCTGTGATGGAGAGGACAGCTCTTTTTATCTCAGTGTCATAGATTAAGAAATTAAGATCAGGGGGCTGTGTCTTTTACATTAACTATCCCAAACCTAACACAGTTCCTGGCAGGTACCCAATACATGGTAAATGGATAAATTCCATTGTTTAACCAACACGTCCTCAGCGAGGTACTGAGAGGATGAGTCAAATAATGAATCAGTGAGTGAGTTAATAAACGAAAGTCTGCTTTCTTGGTAAGGTCTGATGGTCTCCCATAGCATTCTGGCTTCTCTTTTTAATTTCTACCACCATCCCCGTCACATGGGAGGGCAGAAGTCTCAGTGGAATATTGCAACATCCTCCAAATTGAGCCTACAGACTCTATTCCCTTACACTCCCAAAGCCAGACTGGTCTTGAAGTGGGGTCCCCTGATTTTTCAGCCCAGGATTTTCCTGACCTCAGGTAATCCTCCCCCACTCAACTCTTTTCCTCATTTCTCTCTTCCTGATGGAAATAATGATCCTTATTCATCCACCTCAAACAAATGTTGGACAGACTGATTAGTTAATGTGCAGAAATTGCTTTGAGGATGAAAAGTGCTGATTATTATTATTATGTTGTCTAAGAGAAATTCTCTGCCTTTTAAAGGGAGCCGCAGAATGGTCACTGACGTTTCATTTGAATGCTCTGCATCTCACATGTGGAATATTTATTTATCAATAGAGAAAAATATCTCCACCTAGAATAGCTCTCTGAAGCTTGTTCATCTGGTTTTTTTGTTTTTTTTTTTTTGTTCATCTGTTTTTAAAAGACGTGACCAAATTGCCATTGTGGAATGCAATTGGGGCGACTTGGTTAAGATCAGCGTCTAAGCTGTTGTCAGCAAGGGGTTTGCCATCTTATCCAGAGGCACTGATGCTTTGCCTTTTGTCAACTACCTGTCACCTCAAATGCTACTGACATCAACCTAAATCATATACAGGGTCTCAGAGATGTATATATAATTTTTCTCCCTTCCAGAACACTTTGAACTTACAACCTTTCACCTTGGCCAGGAGTGAATAGTGGTTTCTCAGGGACATCTTTTTTCTTTTCTTTTTAAAAATTTTATTACATTTTATTTTTATTTACTTTATGTTTAAGAGCTATCATGTAATAATTTAGTTAGATGTAGAGGTGACTATTTACAAATATTGAGATGATGAAAACAGAAATTGCAAACTTGAGTTTTAAAATTTTTTACCTCTCAAAGATGATAACATTATTTCTATGAACCACTAAATTAATTAGCACTTTAAGGTTATATACTTCTACTATATTTAACTTCTAATGCAGTTCTCATCTTGGTTGCTTCTTCTTTAAATTCTCACCAAACCCACAACCAATTAGATAAGAATCTCTGGGGTGGGACTCAGGCATCAATATTTTTTGAACCTCCCTAGGTTACTACAGTACACTGGTTGAGGACCAGTGTTCTAATTCAGGAGCATCTTTTTTCATTTGTTTCTATTCTGAGGTGATTTTTATACATATACCTCAGAAAGTCCAGTATTGAATAACAGAAAAAAGAACAACAGAACAACAACAAAAAACAAGTGAATATTTTGAGTTTCCTTTTTTTTTTTTTAAAGTTTGGGGCTTGATATAAAGTCAGGGAAAGTTTTAAGAAAACTTTAAATTATATTTAAACAACGGAAAAAAACCTTTAATTTGAGGTGTGTGAATATAGAATTGATAACTGATGCTGGTGGTTTGATATTCTAAGCTTGATTTGCTGCTACTTTTCTTCAGCAACTTGGGCTTTTAGCATGATTTATGCCTAAACTTTAAGAGTAAAATTTATGAACTGCATTAAGTGCTAAGGAAAAAACATAAAAATCAGTAATTTGAGAGTCCGGAGAAGTAGAATACTGTGTACAAATACGCTAAATGGAAATAATAGGCTAATAGAGGCATCAGAGAAAAACAAATGGCTTTCTGACATCAAGGAACCAGAGTTTTGGGAAATTCTTTAATTACCATCTAATTGGCTGGATGAGATAGTGTTGCTAAAGGTACATGAAATCAAAGAGCTCTCATTTAAAACTGAAACAAGCTTGGGTAGGGAAACGGTGAAATGTATGGCAGAGTTTCGTGAAGGTGGTCAATTGGACCAGAGTAGAATATCAGAGAATCCCCATCTTAGGACTTTGCCAGGCAGGTGGCAGAAGTGAGACTTCAGGACCAGGTATGTGTGCTGCTGGGCCAGGATCTGTCTTCTGAACCTTGTCCCTGTGGCTGCAGATGCATTATCCAGACGGTGGGGTCTGGCTGAGCAAGCCTCTGGAGCCATCTTCCTAAGATAATGAATGTCATGTGTCAGGCTGGAACAGCTCTTATTGGGCCTGGTCATCCTGCACCTTTGTTCTTGCCTTTTCCCAAATGTGAGCCACGCTCCTCGTTTTCCCTCTGTTGCGTTTCCCAAGATTCCTCTGCCAGCCATGTGGTCCCCTGGGCATATCTATGCAGTTTCCCTCCAGCCTTTTCTCTTTATTGGAGAGCAGTTGCTCTGGACACTCTCACCTCTATTCTCTTTGCTGTCCAAAAGTGCTAATAGAATGAGCAGAGGATGGGGGAGTTAGTGTGTCTGGTGCTGAGCTAGGAGTTTCATGCCCACCCTTCTCACAACCCTATGTGATAGATCCCACTTTCCCTTTTGACTGATGAAACTGAGGCTCGGAGAGAATAAGGAGCTTGCCTATGGTCCACAGTAAGTTTTGAAGCTGTAACGTGTTTTTTCCTCTCAATGTTTCTTGATCCTTACACCAATTCCTGCGGCACCTAGATTCCCTGGCATCATGAACATTCACGATCTCAGGAAAGGGTTTTACAGGAATCGGACAGGGTCTCAGTGCATAGAAAAACTTGATGACTCAGGGCAAGGTGAAACCCTTGCGCCAGTCCTCTCAGGCTAGGTAGAGATTCTCTGGGTATATTAGTCAAGGTTGTCCAGAGAAACAGGATAGATAGACAGAGGATAGATAGATAGATAGATAGATAGATAGATAGATAGATAGATAGATAGATAGATAGATAGGGATTGGGTGGTGCCCACCCATCCTGGTGAGGCTGATCTTCTTTACTCAGTCTACTGATTCAAATGCTAGTCTCTTTAGGAGACACTCGCAGACAATCCCAGAAATAATGCTTCACTAGCTTTCTGGGCATCCCCTAGCCCAATCAAGTTGACATATAAGATCAACCGTCACAGCTGGGGTGGGGAGAACTGGAGAAGACCGGAAAGTGAGGAGTCGCGGTGGGTGCCTGAGAAAGGAAGGACCTTAAGCCTCATCCTCCAGGTGGGCTGGGGGTGAGGATCAGGGGGAGACAAGAGCCCCTCTAGTTTTGCGGGAGCAAGGTCCAAGTGCAGAGCGATCAGTGATCCTCCTTCCAGATAGGGGTGAGACCCCCCCCCAGGAGCATGGCTGTGGTGTGCCTTGGCATCTGGGCCTGGGGCAGCCTCGCTGGATTCCTCGGCAGCAGAGTGACCTCCCGGGCTCAGGAGAGGCACGGGTCCTGCAGGGGAGGACCGGACCGCAAGGAGTCTCCGAGAACACAGAGGATGTTCAGCAGTGACTGTGTAGTGACGCAACTGAACACCGGACGGGAAGGGGAAGGCTCAGTGGAGGTGCCAGAGGGCAGGTAGCGATCAAGACGAGCCCCCAGCTTGCCGTGCTGTGACACCACACAATCCCCTTTCCGTCCCCATCAGGTGCCAACGTGGAGGAGCTGTAATTTACTCAGATCACGTTTCTGCCCGCTGGTGGAACAGGAGCTCATTACAGAAATTAAGCTAAATTAGAGCAACTAAAAAGTTCGTTTCCTGTTTGTGGTCTGGGATGTGTACCCTCAAGCAGCATCGAACCCAGGGTTTTCTGGCTCCGAGAATGGGTCATTTCAAGCAGGAAGCGGCATTGACAGATCCAGGATTTGACATAATCAGAATCAACTGCTATCTCTGAATTATCTAGATGCCTAATATTATTTTTAAAATATTCCACGGTTCAAACGATGTCAATCCAAGGCTCATTTTCCCCACATCATTTCCATTCAACTTAATTTTTATTTATTTATTTATTAAGTTTTGGCCGCAGCGTGGGGCATGTGGGATTTTATTTCCCTGACCAGGGATTGAACCCACGTGTCTGGCAATGGAAGCTCAGAGTCTTAACCACTGGACCTCCAGGGAAGTCCACATTTCCATTCAACTTAATGAGATTTTACTCAGTATTTTATAGAGGCAAATCACCAGGAATCTCTCTTAAAATAGTTTTGGTGTGTTATACAAAAAGAGGTACTCTCTATGAGTAAAAAATAATTTTTTTTCCCATGAAGACGTGAATAACTTCAAGATAACACATAGTTTCCAATCACACCATACATCAAGCCTTCTCACATAAGAATGATTCATCTATTTGAAGTGAATTTTCACACTTTAGTGTCATTCAATTGTTCTCAAAATTCAGCATAATATTCAAGCACAAGGAAGAGTTCAAAAGGCATTCATAACAGGATTTTATTGGCTTATGCCCCCCTAACCCCCAAGCTGCTGGTGCAACATTTCCAGGATATCCTCAGCCTTCATTTTAAAGTTACCTGACTTGCCCAGGGTCCTGCGGATTGCTGGTGGCATTGATCTTAAATGGCATTGATTGGTCCTCTGCCATGGTTTGTGCAACCTCGGGGTAAGGGGAGTGAGGTGGTCTTGTAGGGGTTACAGAGATTCACCTTTTGGGCAATAATGGTTCTTACCAACACGGAAGTGAGGACCAGCCACACCGTGGGTTTGCAAAGCTTTTTCCTGGTTGAATTCCTCCGCAGGGGCTGAGCTGTCCTCTGCTCTGGGGTCGTCCCAGGAGAGAGAAGCATCTTCACAACGGTTATTAATGCTCATTAAACTGCATACAGCCCAGGTCTTACTATGATCAGCAGTACTGGCTTCAGCTTTGAATTACGAAAAAAAAAGAAGCCGAAAATGGACCTAAACTTTGCACACATATCCTGAGAAATTGATGCTCTCCAGAATTTAGCCCGGACAAGAGCGGCTCTAATGTACCCAATTCTCCTGCGTGTAGCGGCAATGGAGACAAAATTCCTCTAGAGGGCACTCACAGCTTCTCCATGAATCGAGAGCTCTCGAAATCGCAGTTTTACAGAACGGGCACAGACTGCAAAACGAGATTCATATAAACAGATGACTGTGGTTGTGCAGATTTTTTTTTTTTTTTTTGATTAGCAAATAATACCTCTTTGTCTTTTTCAGATCGGCATCAGTGAAAATCATGCACGTGTGGGAATGTAAAATACGGACAATTTCTTTTGGTTTCCTTTGTGAAAGAATACCGAATCCTCACCTCCAAGGGAGTTTGCTGTAGTTCACTGCTGTGTCATATTTATAATTATCAGGAGAGGGAGGGGAATTGAAAGATTCAACTGCTTAACTCTCCAGCAGCTGAGCTGTCAGCCCTGGGGACACGCGGGGAACTTCAAGTTCTGGCGGAGCTCTGTGGAAATCCTCAGGAATGGCCCTTTGACCTCTCACTTGGCCACCTGAGGAAATCAGCTTTGGTTAGATTAGATGGACCGTAATTGGCTTTTGAGTTGTTGAAGCACATTCTGGGTGCGCATTTCTCCGTGTTTTGAAAGGTGTGTGTTTTCCTTGGATCAGATCAGTGTCGAGGGGAGTCAGTCACTGCTTGGGCGGGTGGATGGACAAGAATGTTGTTTCCCGAGACCTGCTCTGCCTCTCAGCTTCCCCAGGGACAGGGTGCCTGCTCAGCCCCTCCATCCCCTCTGCCCCCTGCCCTTCAGGGTCAGGGTGAGGGGTGAGTCACTGTGGGTCTGCAGTATAATTTGCAAGGGAAGTTTTGGTCTGGATGGTTTTTAAGGGTTCTTTTCAACCCTTAAGGTCTATGACTCCATGAATTTGCAGACTCTGAAGTGAACATAAAAATGCGTCAGTGTGACTTCAACATTATAAATGGTATGACTATTTTCCTTGCCTCTAGTCATGCCCCTCCCAAAACCATTCTCCATGTTTTTCATGCTTTAGGTCTCAGCTTGGGTGCTTCTTCCTCTAAGAAGCCTTACTGTTGCAGGAAGGGGGACCCCTTCCAGGGTCCAAGAGTGGGCTCTTATCTAACACTCAGAAACGAATTGTCCAAGGAGACACACGTACTGACAAAGCAAGAGACTTTATTGGGAAGGGGTACCCGGGCAGAGAGCAGTAGGGTAAGGGAACCCAGGAGAACTGCTCTGCCATGAGGCTCGCAGTCTCAGGTTTTATGGTAATGGGGTTAGTTTCCGGATTGTCTCTGGCCAGTCATCTTGCTTGGCCCGTATTTGATCTGACTCAGGGTCCTTCCTGGTGGCACACACATCTCTCAGCCAAGATGGATTCCAGCATGAAGCATTCTGGGAGGTTGGCAGGACATATTATGGGCTGGCATGTCCCTTCTCCTTTTGGACCCTCCCGAATTCTCCCGGTTAGTTTTCAGTAGCAGCACCGTGTTCCTTATCGGGACCTCCTGTCGTGAGACAACTCATGCAAGTGGTTATCATTGTGTCTGGCCAAGGCGGGCAGTTTCGGTCAACGGTTCCCTAACGTTACTGACTCTCAAAGACTGGGTTGGATACCCCTTCCTTTGTTACCTTTGCGTTCTGTTCTATCCTTAACCCCGTGGACATAGGGTTTGCCCTCAGAAGCTGAGGATGCCTCGTAGTGCTCTCTGAATATTCAAACCTATCTAGAGCAAAGTTCAGACAGTCTTCTTAGCTACCTCAGAACCAAAGCTCTCTACCCCTGCACTCAGCCTTGACTCTGAGAACTGGAAGCACTCTTTCCTGTCTCCATGAACATGACTTTGTACTACTCCTCTGCCTTTCTTAGCATGACTTTATTTTTCCAGGAGTCTCCTGTCTGGGCAAATATATTGATTGTTCACCACAGGAACTTCCCCAAAAGGTCTTCCAACTCTTCAGTGGAAAACATCAACACACAGGTAGCGCCCTGAGAGTCTTTGAATCTCTTGCCTCAAAATTCTTGCCTTGCTATTTCCACCAATCCTGGACTGTTGTGTCATGATCCTTACCCAATCCTAACAAGCTCCCTGCTTTGGGAGACCCGCCTCAAAGTTCTAATTCTCAATAAATGATACCATGCCTTCCTCCCTCAGAAATACTGCCAAACGGTTGCAAGATGACATTCTCCCTTCATGTGGAGGTGACAGACTCAGCTTTGTCTTATTGACAGGTTGTGTTAGTAATGTCTGGTGAGCCAGCTTTTGGCAAACCTCTGTAATCGGGAGGGTTGGGCGCTTACCCCTTGAGAAAGGATAACGAGCCCTATTGAGCTTCTGAAAAGCAGTTTGGCTGGATTTGGGTATTTGAGTTCTGAACCTAAAACTCCCAAAGGATGGCTCAGGAAATAATAATCTGGTAAAGCCAAGGGTGCATGGTCTCTGTCACCTTCAGAAGCTTGTTCTCTACTTACTCACTAGCTTACTATACCTGTAATTTTTTAAATGTTCCAGTTAGAGATCTTAGTAAGGGGCAAGAATTCATCCACATAGCTTTATTGAAAGTATGCGGTACGGGAACCTCTTGCAAACCAAGGACAGCCAGCCTTAATGGACCTGGAAACTTACAAAAGAGCCATGCCGGCCATGTGTCACCCACCAGGACCACGTGGTCTTTGGGCTTTGCTTTTCTTGCGGCATGTGTTCCATTCCTTCTCCACTTCCTTGTGGTTCTGAGGCAAGTGCCTGAAGTTGTATCTTGCTAGGATGCTGACATTGGGCCTGACTCTACCTGACGTCTGGGGACCAGTATCTACTGTGGTCTGGCTCTCATCTCCATGTCTTTGGTTCATATTCATGAGAACCTCTGATTAGTCAGTGACCAGCCAGTAGAAGCTGGCTGGAAAGGGATTTGGTCCAATCATATCTTTCAGGGGTTTAGGGTCACCTGACCTTTTACCCTCCCGGCAATGGTTGCAGAAGACAGCAGAGTGTGAAGGTTTTATGACTTGAATAGTCAAATTTGCTGATGTAACAGGGATTCTACTTGTTAGAATATATGAATGTCTTGTTTCCTCTTCACCCCCTTGAACGGGCCTTCCCCGTATTCAGCCAGAAGCACCCTAGCAGGAATCTAAATATAAAGCAGGAATCGGTGTTCAGCTTTGACTTTAAAACAAGGTCTTGAATTCCATAATCAAACAATAGTCTTGAAAGGCAGGCTTTGTTGAGAGAAAAAGGATTTGTCAATTACAAAAGCTCCTTTTACATATCAAGAGTAGAAAAGGGGATGCATTCGAACTGCTGATCTGAACAGAGAGTTTTATTTTAAACCAAAGACGGAGACAACTCAGGATGTGCCATAAGCAAAGTCCTACCAGCCTTGGGGGCCAGAGGGCAAAAGAGGGATATGTGAGAGGGAAAGGGAAAAGCTTGAAATTCCACGTGAGGGTCCTGGCTCCCCTCTGTGGGGGAGGAGCAAGGGGTAATAAAATACAGTCCAGAGAGGAGTGAGCTCCTAGTGTAGCAGCTCTTGTTCCTTGTTTCTCAGGGATAACATGGGAAATTGTCAGCCCCTTAGAGGAGCTCTGTGTTTAGCATGGAACTGGAGCCTCATGGAGCCACTCAGGGTGCAGTTAGAAAATGGTTGAGGGAGGTATCAAGGTGAGAAGCCAGGGAATACGTGCAAGCTGTCTCTAGTCCTGGGATGCTGGGAAAGCGTGATGAAGAAGAAAGAGTCTAGGATCAGAATGGGCCTGCAGCAGTTGGGGTCACACCACGTGATACTCAAGAGAACCAGATGGAACCCGTTGGCCTCAGTGAGGACCCACAAGGTCCGAGTAGACCAGCCGCACCACAGCAGGGGCCAAGAAGGACTGTGGGACCATCATGGGGATATGTGAGCTTCCCCTGGCACTCAGGGTGGACCTTTGGAGAAAGGATATAGCCCTGAGGGAAAATTCAATCTTTGAACCGAGTGAACATTCAGGGGAGGACTGAGTTAGAGGAACAGAGGAGAACGAGTTAGGTTGAGAGGGTCTGTTTTAAATGAGAAGGGATTGAGTTACTTTTAATTTGCAAGTTTCTTTTCTACAATCAATAGGAAAGGGGCTCAAGATCACGATATGAACAGTAAAAGAGACAAAACAGATTATTTCTTTCACTGAGTCATCCTGTAAACTTTGCTTTTATTAGAGTGTTGGGTCTACTAAACCCAAATCCTTCTACCCATCATTATTTAAATATATATAATGGGATAGGCAAGGAGTGTGTACTCTGGCTTATTTTTTCAATCAATCTTTGTTGAACAAGTACCATGTGCTGCCTGTAGGAGCATAGCATGGAATGAGACAGGTGTCAACTGAAAAAAAAAGTACAATGTGAAAGCTGTGAGTTCAGTTTTATTTGGGGCTCACTGACTATAGCCCAGGAGACAGCCTCGCAGATAGCTCTGAGGAATTGCTCCAAAGAGATGGCGGGGCTGGGTGGGTAGGTCAGTATATATGTGATTTTGGTGAAGGGGGTACATGCAACCATCTCAGTCGAAGTGATAGGGACGGAGTAAAGGGACAAAGTAGGTGATTAAATAGTTAACCCCACTAGGGGATTGTAAGTAGAGAAAAAGTATGGGAGACTCCTGTAAATTAATGATTACTCAAGAAAGCAGGCTTGCTTAACAACAAAACCAAGCAACAGAAGCATGAGACATGCCCCCAAAACAATAAAACAATGGTGGAATGAGACCCACATCCTGCCCAGTGAGGTCAGTAAGTTAATAATTCCTAGGACATGCTCTTCTGTGCACGCTAAAAACAAAAACATAGAGAAAAGATGACATTATACTGAAACCTGAGATGATTTACCATATTTTAGTGTATATTACCACCCTTCTGCTGATTTGAATAGCCATGACAGTCCTAGTTTGACCCTATAGGGACAAGAAAACTCCCCTGCCTGACGACGCGGAGGAGGAACTGATAATGGAAGCTTGATGTCTACTCAAGAACAAGGAAGAAGGTGGTCTTCTCTCCCTCCCCACTTTTCCTTTGATTATAAAACTATAGCCCACTAAGTTCTTGGGGTGGCACTCCCTTGCCCACCTGTTTGTATCTCTCGCAAGCATCCTATACTAGTAAACTCTTTCCTTACCTGTCACTCTGCCTCTCTCTGAATTCTTGCTGCACCGAGACAGAAGAACCTATGCTTTACTAAGTCCTGAGACGCGTTCTGCAATTTCAGAAGGCTACTGCTAGTCACAAGGAACAGATGCCTCTGTTAATGATTTTAACGCTTTCTAGGTATGAGAATATGCAAGAATTTGGGCTCATAAAATTTTCTCCTGAAAATATCTAACTATCTGAAGGCCTGTTCTGCCAGTTTTTCCCCAGAGCACAGAGGGCCTCATTCCTGATCTTCCCCTTGAACTCCTTTCAGGGTGCATTTAAGATCGGTGACTGCAGTGGCTAACGACTTCATGCTTGTAGAACCAGATGGAGAGTGACATTCTTTAGTTGGCACAGGGATAGTCCTTTCCCTAAGTAACTGGTTTGGAATAGAGGGCGGGGCAGGTCATTCTTCTATCTGGGTGAAGATTTGTCATTGTTCTTTGCACACTGTGGCCACTTGGAGGTATTTTCTGACCACACTATATTAGAAGGTAGTACAATTTATATATTGGGCAATGTGGGAAGGCAGAGTTAAAACTCCAGTTTAAAATTCATTCCCACACGAATTTGTTGGAATTCATGCTTTCTGAATCATTCCAACATGTATTTGTTGATTGATCATTATTTGCCCAGCAAATATTTGTTCTGCTCCACTTTATAGGTGCTCAGTTGCCAAAGATACAGAGGTAGATGAGGCCCGTTCCACCTTCAGTTTTTGACTATTTGGGGACATGAGTAGATCAATAAACATGGAAATGGGAATGCAGCTACCTCTGCCTGAGTTGTGTGGTGGGGAGAAGGCAGGTCTGCCATTTATGCTGTGCAGGATGTGCACTGCACAAGTGTGCCAAGCCAGGGGGACAGAAATTCAGTCCGAGGACCCTGGTACGGGGCTGCATACACCCAGCTAAAGGTTGTATTTTTATGCAAACAAGGTGCTGTGTACACCCAGAGGAAGTAACTCCTTTCTAATTTGCACAATCATGATTTCCACGCAATTCTGAGAGAAGAAAGGACGTTTGAACTGAGTTTAAAAGATTGAATAGAGTCACAGATGTAGAAAACAAACTTATGGTTACCAAGGGGGAATGGGGGGGAGGGATAAAGTGGGAGGTTGGGATTGACATATACACACTACTATATATAAAATAGATAACTAATAAGGACCTACTGTATAGCACAGGGAGCTCTACTCAATATTCTGTAATGACCTATACGGGAAAAGAATCTGAAAAAGAGTAGATATATGTATAACTGTTTCACTTTGCTGTACACCTGAAACTAACACAACATTGTAAATCTACTATATTCCAATAAAGAAAATTTACCTTGAAAAAGAAAGATTGGCTAGAAATTGGTCAAACGACAGAAGTGCAGGAGACTTTTCCAGGCAGAGGGAGCAGTGAGTGCAGATGTAGGGGGGATGGAGAGAAGACGGTGTATTGGAGGAACAACAAACAGTTGGGAGAATTCTGGGATGCTAGACCACAGGATGGACAGAGGCCGCTCACGAGGGGGTGGGTGTGCTGAGGAGTTTGGCATTTGTCCTGCAGCTTTGGGGGCCTTTGAAGGATTTTAAATATCACCCCCAAATCAATATATTCAGTGTGGCTTAATGCTTCCTCTCCAGGCAGCCCCTCTCTCCCACCGGCTTCTCTGTTTCTCTGACCTCTCTATTTCTTCCCTGCCTTGGCCACATGCTTTGGGATTTAATTACAGTCTGCCTTGTTCACCATCTATCCGCTTCCTGTGAAATCTTCCTCTCCTTTTATCTCTCACCAGATGGAAAGCTTTGTGACTGTGAGGGCTGTGCCCTGTACTCCTAAAGAAACCTCTCTTTTAGCAGCATGTCTCCAAGTACGCTATATGTCCCATCGGTGGTAAGTGCAGCGAGTTTAAGGAGAATGCTAACAAATATTTTTCTTTTAATATATTTATTTTATGGTATAATGTTTTACCAATATTTTTATTTTAATGTCTAATAAGAAAAAAATACCACAGGCACTCCAAATCCGTGATTTCACTGATGTGTCTATTTAGAATGAGGCTGAAACAAAGTTGAAGCTAAAGAATTAGTTGAGGGCTTCCCTGGTGGCGCAGTGGTTGAGAATCTGCCTGCCAATGCAGGGGACACGGGTTCGAGCCCTGGTCTGGGAAGATCCCACATGACGCGGAGCAACTGGGCCCGTGAGCCACAGCTACTGAGCCTGCGCGTCTGGAGCCTGTGCTCCGCAACGGGAGAGGCCGCGATAGTGAAAGGCCCGCGCACCGCGATGAAGAGGGACCCCCGCTTGCCGCAACTAGAGAAAGCCCTCGCACAGAAACGAAGACCCAACACAGCCATAAATAAATAAAGTAGCTATTAAAAAAAAAAAAAGAATTAGTTGATTTAAAGAAAAAAAAAATACTGATGACTCAGACATAGGAAAAATTGTAAAAGTGGTGTGCAAATGACTGATATTTGAGATCCAGCTCAGCGTTGCACCTGCCAAACAGCTGTTGGAAAATTGACGTGATTTTAGTTAGTTTAGTACTGCATATTCCGGATATGTGCGCCTAAAAGGTAACAGTCAGTATAAGAACTTGGAAAGAAGGAAGGAGAGGGGGAAAGAGAGAAGGAGGAACAGGATGGGAGAGAATGAGGGCTAGCGGTGGGCCTCATGGCCTGGAGGAGCTTTGGGTCCCCACTGCTAGGCTCAGCGCTAGTGAGAGGGGCTCAGAGTCCTGGGGGTTCAGGGGGCCCCAGGTGGCCAGGAAGAGGTGGCGTTTCATTCCTCACGGGTGAGAAGTTTACCCAGGGCAGGGGCCAGAACTGTGCTTATCTTCCCCTCGTGCAGCTCTGCTTTGCTGTCTCTTCCACCCTCAGAGGCGATGCTGTTCCCCCTCCTCCCCAAACCGCCCCCCGACACACACCCCCTCCTTCCCAACGTCTCAGGGTGTAAGGGAGCTGACCCTCCGAGTCTGACCCCACCTGAAACCAAATTGTGATCATTTCAACAGGTTTCCTCTATTTTTAAGTTTTTAATGTCTGATCACCTAATCGAACACGGTCTCTTTGGTGAAAGTAACTTCGGGTAATAGCTCAGAGGTGGGAGAGAGTGTGGGTTTCAGGAGCGGGCCTCGCCCTTGGCTTTGAAATGATAGTCCATGTAAGATGACGACGGGGTAAATGCGCTTTGGTAGGTCTAGGATGCCCAGCTACGGTGTCACCCCAGCCCTCTGATCCTCTCCCTTGGTTTCCGTGTCCACAAATGGAGGGGCTCCTAAACCCATTTTCACAAACCTCTTGTATCAGTCAGGATCAACAGGGGACACATGGCACACTCAGAAGGTCTAGTTAAGGAGGGTTTAGTGAAGGGGCTACTTACTGAGGTTCCTTAAGGGAACCCACATGGATGGTGACACTCCCCAGAACTGGCAACGGTGGGACCCATTACCGTCCCCAGGCTTGAAGAAGCTGGGGTGGGATGGTGTTACTGAGCCCATGATACAGGAACTGTGGCCATAATGGAATGCAGCCACTGCCAAAATTCTGGCTGGGCAGGGAGGAAGCAGAGGGCTAGATCATTCTATTGCTTTTTCTTCCCATCCTTTGGGCAAACCCAACCGGAAGCCAGAGACCGGGGAGGCTGGGTGCCACATCCATACAGGTCAACCTCCCGGGGCCCAGAGATGGTGAGGGGAAGAGCTGGGTGGGGAATGGATCTGATGGCAGAGAGAATAGCTGGCATCCCCCTGTCTGACTGGTTCTTAGAAACTCCCAGCCCCACCCACAGCTTGGAAATCATGATGCTCTGCAGAAAGTCAGATTTGCAGGATTGGGGGGGGGAAAAGGAAGAAAGGAAATAGAGGACACCTTTATATTTTCTGCCTTACAGAGCTCAGTGACTTTTTTGCACCTTTTGTTTATCTCACAACAACTTTGTAAAGTACCTATTACAGAAGTTGATAAGTATTTCTTGCTCAAATCTTATGTACTGGAATCAGGCCTTGATTTGACCTTCTGTCTCTAAACTCTTCTCTTTGCTTTGGGCGAGTGTCTTTCAAGCTGTGGGTCTCAAGGCATTGGTGAGCCTTAAACCCATTCAGTGGGTTATGACCAGCACTGGAAAAATAATGAAATAGGATGGAAGAGAATAGATTAGAAGATTTCAGAGTTTATTACCTGCAATAGGGGTAGATATTGTTTCTTGAAACTCATTTCAGCTGTGTACACACACACACACACACACACACACACACACACCCTTATATGCTTATGTGTACTAGCTTGTGATATTACATATGTTTCTTCCTGGGGTGTCTGTTTGAAGAAGTCTGAAAACACTGCACTGGACCATCCTACCACTCTTCCCACACTGTGATAAGTTTGTTTTTTATTTTATTCACTTGTTAATTCATTCCCATTTATTAAACACCTTTTATGTGCCAGATTCTGAACTCACTATCACCCTCAGGTGCTCATCTCTTTCGGTGCAAATTCCGTCTCCATTCTCTCCTTACTCTTCTTTCTTCACTACTTTCACTTCCCTGAACAATCCACAGTCTTTCTTCTTAGGGGTCTTTGCCAAACTTCACTCATCCCTCTCTCCTCTCTCTTTGAGGGAAAGAGTCCTGCCTCTGTCCTCAAAGACGGGCTTTGGTTCTTGAAGCAATTTTAAAAGAAGGCTACAAATTCTTTGATACTTGCTCCATAGAAGGGATGAGACAATGTCACCTCCCCTTGAGTCTGGGTGCGCTGGTGACTGATTCAGCCAATAGAATAGGGTGCAAGTGACTTCTAAAGCTAGGTCATAAAAGGTGATGTAACTTCCACCTTATTTGCTGGAAACACTCACTTTTGGAGCCCTGAGCTGCCATGTGAGAAATCCAAGTATCCAAGGCCACCATGCTGGAGAGGTAACATGTGAGTGCTTCAGTGGACAGTTTCAGCTGGACCCAGCCTTCTGGCCATCTTTGCCAAGGTGCCAGGCATGTGACTGGACTGTCTTGTACCCTCCAGAACAGCCCACCCACCAAATGTATACCAGTGAGTGGCTTCCATTGATGCCATGATTAACAGAATCACGCAACTGAGGGCATTTGTGACCACAAAACCATGAGCTATAATAAAACAGTGGTTGTTTTAATGCAGTATGTTTTGGGGTGGTTTGTTATGTAACAGTAGATAACTGCAACAATTCTCTCTCTCTATGCTTCCACAGCCTTCTATCTTGTCCCCGCTGTAGAGCTTACCGTACTGTAGCTTAATTTCCTAGTAGCTACCTGTCTGTCTTTCCTAGTAGAAAATATGAGGCCAGAAATGTTTTGCTATTATATTTCTTTTTTTTTAAACTATAAATTTTATTTACTTATTTTAACATCTTCATTGGAGTATAATTCCTTTACAATGTGTGTTAGTTTCTGCTTTATAACAAAGTGAATCAGCTGTACATACACATATATCCCCATATGTCCTCCCTCTTGCGTCTCCCTCCCACCCTCCCTATCCCACCCCTCTAGGTGGTCACAAAGCACCAAGCTGATCTCCCTGTGCTATGCGGCTGCTTCCCACTAGCTATCTATTTTACATTTGGTAGTGTATATATGTCCATGCCACTCTGCTATTATATTTCTAATATCTAGCATCATTCTGCAAATAAATGGACTTAATTATTTTTAAAATTTAGGACGAGTTGAATTAAATAGAATGGACCAGTGCTGATTATAGGGAGGGTGTCCATATGTTCATGTTTGCCTGGAACCTATTGATATCTTGTAAATATTAATAAAGTCGTCTTTCACTCTCAAACTTAAAGTACAAATTATAGGGCGCCCTAATTAGAGGGATCTTTATGGGATCAGGGCAGGATCCCAAGCAGTACCCATTGGATTTATTAGAGTTTGGATCTGGCTCTAGTTGGATAAGAATGTTGGATTTTTAGGTGAAAAACTTTGAAGAGTGACTTATTACTCCTGTTGCCATTATATTTTGATGATGTGCTCTATGATTAGATGTTGAAAATACTAATGCATATTAATATGTGATTGATTTGATGACCCACCCTAATTATACTTTGATCATTTTTGATAAATATATTGATTCATATTTTATTTACTTCACAGAATTCTTTGTATAACCATGCTTTGATACTATCTGATTACATCTTAATATTTGATTGCTTTGAGTAGCTCTTGTTTTAACCATTGGGAAGTTGGATCATATTAGCTATGATATATCTGACTAGTGGTTATGAGCATAGATTTTGCAGTAAAACATGCCTGGGTGTGATATTCCCTGCTACTTACCACTGTGTGACATTTGGTAAGTCACTTAACCTCTCTGGCCTCATCTGTGAAG